>NC_045429.1:380611418-381211418 GCF_902635505.1 Sarcophilus harrisii | reverse complement strand
GTTTTCAAAATACACAATGTATTTTGAAGGATGAAAAAAAGTGGAATGGAATTTTTACAATGCACTGGAGAGCTTATCATCATTCATTTGTTGGTTTGTTGCAATGTATTGTAGTTTAGATGTGCATGATTGTATGAATTATCAAATTCAGAGAAATTGACACTTGTGAAATGGACAAATTAGTTTTAAAAATTCAGACAAAGAATTTACAGATTGAAGATAATAATATGAGCATCAACTAATAGTAGATTACAATAAGGAAATGACAGGTGATCTCTTTACTTTTCTTCAGCTTCTGAATTATGAGGCAAAAACCATGATGCTGTAATCAGATATGAAAAAGAATTACAGAAATGCCCAAAATTACTAAGATTTTTAAAAACATGAATTTGTATTTACTTTCACTAAGGATGAACTTCGTTCTAGGTGTGTATTATACCTTTAGTATGTTGACTAAATTTAGGACATAGCCCTTATGGTTACCAAGACACATAAAATTTAAGTTCAAAAAGTTTACAAAAACCTTTGCAAAATTGGTAGATGATATTGAAAAATAAATAATATGATTTAATTAAGCATAACCAGTTATATATTTTTTTACGTTTGGGTCTATGTATGCACCCAGCTTGTTGAAGACTTGCTCTGAATTCAGCTAGATGTTAACTTATACAATAGATATACCAAGTCCATAAGCCTTTGTTTCTACCAACATTTCTTGAAGCTGTCTCTTCTCCTTCTTCCCCCCTTTAATTCATATAGCAGTTTACTTGGTCTTCCTTTTTCAAATCTTTGGATTTTTTTGAGCAATACTTTCCTTTTCCTTCCTTCTCCCTCCCCCATTTTCTTGTGTCTCTTACACATATACTTAAACAATGTGCATGTGTTCTTCCCAGCTAAATTTCTCAAGTGCAGTGACTATTTCACTTTGTCTTCATACATACATACAAGAGTAATATTGTAATAGGCTATTAAAAGATCTTTTGATTGACCACTGAACCCTACTCAGTGTTCTTCCAGCTCAGTCACCTATATAACTTATATTTTACTGGCCTTGTCCTGGAGAACTCAGGACTACCTCTATGCCAAGAAGAGGCACTGAATAGGGCTGCACTAGAAGATATTCCTAGAAATTTCATATAATGTGACAAAAGATTTAATAAGGACCACTTCCATGGGGAGAAAATAGGCCTATATCTCAAGAGGTCTAAAGATTTTAGAGAAGGTGAAGAGAATCCTTTTGAAGGAGGAATAGTATATAATTGGGCAGAGAGGGCTGGTGAAAAAAAAAAGACAAGGAGAAAAGTGAGGTTACTGTTTCAAAGTTTTATGGAGCACATTGCTCCTTTATTACAATGATGTTTCTGAACTATAATAAGGTCTTTCATTACAAGTTCAGCCTTTCTCATTCATTTGTTTTGTGCTTTGCTTCCTCTTTTACTAATTGCCTGCACAATAGCCTTTTAGCTAGGAAGCTTGTGTCATTTTTGACCAATTTGTTATTGTCTTCCTCTTTTCCCCAAATGCCCTAGAATCTATTACTATGGTACAATTTTAGAATAAAAAAAATAGGTAGAGTTTATTGAGAAATACTAGAACAGTTCATTGTTATTTGAATCACCCAACTAGCACCAGTCATTTCTTGTGAAAAGTTATCAATTAAGGTTTTCATTTGTGAAATGTTCCTGCATGGCATGGTAAGAATTAGATATCTGAAGTAGACTACTGAAAATCTCTTGTTAAAAAATTATTTTTTTCTGATTATTATTTTAACTTACTGATGAAGTATGTCTCCTACCTACTTCTTTTAGTTGTAAATGTAGATTTTAAAGAATACAGATTGTAGAGAGCTAGCAAGGTTAGTACTCAAAGGAGAATTCCTCTATAAGAAATTATTTTATAGAAATATAGGGCATATAGAAAATATGCCCCACAGACATCCTTTATTTCATACCTAACATCATAATTTCTCTTGACCAAATAACAAATATTTACTACTGCATTTGTAGTTCTCTGTAAGAAAATCCTGAACCTCTGTCAACTTATCAAGCATAACTTCTTCATTATTAGTGGTTCATTTGAATAAAAAATTAACTTATCTTTTAATTTTTGTTAATTGTTAATACTAATATTGTTATTATATATTATATATGATAATAATAAAATTGTTAATTTTAGGATGAAAAGTGTCATCTAGTATTATGAAAGTCACAATATCCAATTTAAGTGCTTCGGTTTTTGTGTAGCAGTAACCTTGGACCTGGAAGACTGTCATTGTAACTCCAATCTCACGTATACCCTATGAAGCTGAAAGAACTTCAGGCATGGAGCCAGTGATAGGTCCTCACTGTCAACTAGGGTAGCTTTGTCAGATGGATTCATTATCAGATTTGTCACATGATGATGTACTTTTTAGTGACAGGACTTTTCAAAAATTAGCCAGTAAATTATAGGGAAGTGGCAGTCTACATCAGTAAGCATGTACTTTATACCAGTGATATTCTGGGATGTTAACATGTTATGAAGGCTTAGGTTACAAAGAAGTCTCATACAAAGTTTGGCCAATTTGCTTTTCCACTTATACAAACAACTTAGTATAAAGATGGGTAGAATTTGGAGTCAAAAAACCTGATCTCAAATCCCTCTCTACTACTTGTTTGTCTTTAGGAACTTAATTATGAACACTAAATCTTTTTACGTCAGTTTCCTATAATTTTTATTTCTTTGCTTGAAAACTGCCTGTTTATTTCCCATTTATTGGGAAATAATTTGTTTCTTATTAATTTGCTTCAATTCTTTATATATCTGAAAATTGAAGCCTTTTATTGGAGAAATTTGTTCTTAGATTTTATATATATATATATGTATGTATGTATGTATGTATACATAAACAGACACAGAAATTTATATAGTACAAATTCTTAAAGGAAAAATTAAATGAGTTACAAGAATAAACAGAGTGACCTCTACTTTCCCCTCTTAGAACTAAATAAATCCAATCAAAACAATAAGCAAAAAGTTAAGGAAATTAATAGAATTTTTAAAAAGTTAGATATGATAGAACTTTGGAGAAAACTGAATGGAAGTAGAAAGGAGTATATCCTATTTTTAGCATCTTTATGGCATCTTGATAATAATTGACCATATATTGTGTAAAACCTCACAACCAAGTGCAGAAAAGGAGAAATATTAAATTCATTTTTTTCAGATTATAATGCAATAAAATTACAATCAATAAAGGACCATGGAAAAATAGATTAGATAATTTCATTTCCAATTAATTTTTAATCTTAAAGAATGAATGGATCAAAAAAACAAATAACAAACACAATAATTTCATTAAAGAGAATGACAACTATGAGAAGACAACATTCAATATTAATGGAATTCAACCAAAGCAGTATGTAAGGGAAAATTTATATCTCCAAACACTTATAGCAATAAAATAGAAAAAGAACAGATACATAAATTGGGAATGAAACAAAATTAAAAAAAAAAACTAGAAAAGAAAGAACATATTAAAAATCCCCAATTAAACACTAAATTACAAATTTTGAAAATTACGGGAATGAAAAATTCCTTATTTCCCAGTTTGCTCATGGTATCTCCCTGTGTCTACATCATGCACCCAGTGTGATATTATCTTGGAAAACAGTAAAAAATATTAGTCCATACCTAATTTCTGCCAAATTGCTTTCTAATTTTTGTTAGATAGTTTGTTCTTGTTCCAAAAGCTTGGGTATTTTGGCTTATCAGACACTAAGTTACTGTAGTTATTTACTGCTGTGTGTTATATACCTAATCTATTCCATTGATCTACCACTCTGTCTCTTGGTGAGTAACAGATTGTTTTGATGATCAACATTTTTAAATAAATTTTGAGATTTGGTACTGGTAGGGCACCTTCATATACTTTTTTCTTTATTGATTCCCTTAATATTCATCCTTTTTTGTTCTTCCAGAATAGTTAACTATTCTTTTCTGGCTCTATAAAATAATTTATTAGCCATTTGAATGGTATGGTACTGAATATGCAAATAAATTTAATTGGAATTGCCATTTTCAATATATTGGTTCAGTCTACCCATTATTAAATTAATAGTTTCCTAATTGTTTAGAGATGACTTGTTTAGAATGTTTTGTAATTGTTTTCATGTAGTTCTTAGATTTGTCATGGCAGGTAGACTACGACTACCAAGTATTTTATATTGTGTGCATTTATTTTATATAATTTCTCTTTCTGTTTTTTGATGCTGGACATTATTGGTAATATATAGAAATGCTGATGATTTATGTAGATATATTTTAAATCCTGCAACTTTGCTGAAGTTGCTAATTATTTCAACTAGTATTTTAATTTATTCTCTAGGATTCTGCAAATATATCATCATGTTGTCTACAAAAAAATTATAGTTTTGGTTCCTCACTGCCTATTCTAATTTCTTCTATTTCTTTTTCTTCTTTTATTGCTGTAACTAGCATTTTTAGTAAAATCGGATAATGTGATAATGGGCAGCCTTTCTTCACCACTAACCTCATTTGAAAAGCTTCTAGCTTATCCCCATTACAATTAATGTTTGCAGATAGTTTTAAATAGTTACTACTTATCAATTTAAGGAAAGTTTCATTGATTCTTATGCTTTCTCATATTTTCCCTCTAGAGTGTTATATTTTTTGAAAAACTTTTTAAAATTATCTATTATTTATTATCTATTTTTGTATCTGTTATATGGTTTTTGTTGGGCTTTGTAACTGATGTATGCTGATAATTTTCCTCATTTTGAACTAGCCCTGCATTCCTGGTATAAATCCTACCTGTTCATAATTTATGATATTTTCGATATATTGCTCCAAGTTAGTATGTAAGTATTTTAATTTAAATTTTTGCATCACAATTCATTAGGAAAATTGATCTGTAGTTTTCTTTCTTGTTTTTCTGCTCATGGTTTAGACATCAGCACCATATTTTTGTGATAAAATTAATTTAGTAGTATTCCTATTTTTCATATAGTTTGTTTTGGAATTAATTAATTATACTTTAAATGTTTGATAGAATTCACTTGGGGATTTTTTTCTTAGAGAGCTTCTTGATGGCTTGTTCAATTTCTTTTTCTAAAATAGTTATTTAAGTATTCTATTTAATCTCTGAAGTTTATATTTTTGTGAATATTCATTTTATTTAGATCATTAGATTTAATGTCATACAATTGGGCAAAATAGCTTCTAATAATTGCTTTAATATCTTCATTGGTAGTAAGTTCACTGTTTTCATTTTTCATACTGATAATTTTTTTTAATTAAACTAACTAATTAGTTTAGTTAGTAAACTAACTAATGGTTTACCTCTTTTATTTTTTCCCCATAAAATAAGCTCTTGTTTTTATTAATTCAATGTTTTTCTTTTAATATTATTAATCTCTTCTTTAATTTTTAAGGAATTATTTTCTTAGTGAACTTTTGTATTTTTTTTTCTGTTTGGCTAATTCTAATTTGTAATGAGTTCTTTGTTGATTTTCCATGTAACCAATTTTGTTTTTTATGGAGTTCTTCTCTTCAGTGTCCTGTCCCTCCCCCCCTCCCCCCACTTTTTTTTTTTTTGCCCCTTTTCCCATTTGGTTTTTTTTTCAGTGTATGTGTGTGTATGTGTAGCTTCTTTTTCCAAACTATTGGCTCTTTTCATAATTTTTTGCATCACTCATTTCTTTTCCATTTTTTCCTTTACCTTTTTTATTTGATTTTTTAAATCTTTTTTTTTTTTTTTTTTTTTTTTTTTTTTTTTTTTTTTTTTTTTTTTTTTTTTTTTTTTTTTTTTTTTTTTTTTTTTTTTTTTTTTTTTTTTTTTTTTTTTTTTTTTTTTTTTTTTTTTTTAGTTCTTTTAGGAATTGGGGGAACTGGTTTGTAGCCAGTGTACATTTTTCTTTGAAGTTTTGCATTTAGTTGTTTTGACTTAATTATCTTTTTCTAAGTTTGTATCTTGATCTTTCTAGTCACTATAGTAACTTTCTTTGATCACGTTCTTTTTTGTTGATTACACATATTTCCACCCTATTTCTTTACTTTTAAATTTTAAGCAAAGTTGGGGTTTACTTTCAGGGTGAAGGAAGCAAAAGTTTCAGGGTTTTTTGCTTTTGTTTTCAGAGCTTCTTCTGGAGATCTGTAAGGTTTTGATTCTTCTAAGATGTTATGCTATAAGGAGAAGTGTGGTCACTGCTCTCCCAGCCTGTACTCTGGGTTGTGAGTGATCACAAGCGTTTTTCTGTGCCTTGAAACTGTGATAGGGGTCCCTGCTCCACTGTGGTCACAAGTCTTATTACTCCTTATTTCCCTGAAAAGATAACTCAGGTTCCTATGGCCTCTGTGGCCACATGCTAATGCCTCTTTCTTCCTTGAACCTGAGACTAGAGCCCCTATTATCTTGAGAGCCATAACAAGTACTTTTCTCCATTCTGCAACTGTAATTAGGTTCTCTGCTTGAAAGGGCCTGTGTGCCTACAGAGTCCCCTGGGAATATCCCTTTGAACAGTTAGTTGTCTTACCCACTTACTTTCTGTGGACTAAGCTGCCAAAGTCGTCGCTGCCACTGATAAAGCTGCTTTTTAAATTTTTCATTGAATTTTCTGGTCATGACCTGCACTACTCTATGCTCTGAGCCACCACCATTCTGCTCACCTTCTAAGTTTTCTTGTGCTAAAAAATTGTGTCACTCTAACCTTTTGTTAGTTTTGCTGCTCTAAATTTGATTTGAATCATTGTCTTAAACTTGTTTGGAGGGGGATTTGAAAGAGTTCAGGTGAATTCATGCCTTTGCTCTGCCATCTTGGTTCTGTTCCTGTTTATTCATTTTTTTTAACTATGTCCTGCTATCAGACTTCAGCTTAGGACCAGGGTCTTCACACTTCTGGAGGAAAGGTCTGTAATAGTCCTGCTACTCCTTTTTTGGAATGCTGTGTAATTCTAGGATCTCGATAGCTCAGACTGAAAAGCTACAGTGCTCCCAAAGTAAGATCCAGGATAAAAGTTTTGGATGTTACGCCTCTTATCTAAGTTTTGCAAGTTTCTGATCTTCGTTTAGGTTTGAGTTATAATAAATTGTGCAAGAATAAGCCATTTATCAATTAGGTAGAAAGCTCTGCTGGTTTACAGTAACAGAATTGCAGACTCCCCTTTGATCTGCGATATCTCCTCTGTTTATTCTTCTGCAGACTTCAAACTGATAAACAGGCTGAAATGGAAAACCTGCTCTGCTCCTGACATCCAGGCCACATTGATTTTGATTATTTTTGAATCTATGTCTTTTCTAATACACAACTGAAAGAGAGTGCCACCATTCCTTACTCTAGATGCTACCCTTGTATACAAGTCACCTTCTTACTCTGCCCTAGATTTGTGACCTACCTTTGGGAAGGGCATGAAGAAGTTGACAGTTTTGGCACCTGTTCCCATCCTATAGTACTCTGATATGAGTAGTGTGTAGTCTCTGGTGTGTAGTCTCTTTGATGTGTAGTCTGCCTGGGTTAGAGTATTTCTGCGTGCTTCGTGGAAGATCCTATTTTCACCCTCTGTGCTGACTAGGCTTGAAAAAGGATTCATTATGGTCTTTTCTTGGATTTTTCAATTAGGACTTGGTCTACTATGTTTTCTATATCTTTTTGCAGTCATTTTGGGGTGGGGAGAGGTGAGAAGCTTGATGTACTTCATCCTGCTACTCTTACATCATTGAAAAGGGAAATCTCAGTAAGTTGAAATCTATAAAATATTTTGAATTGAAGTTTTGATGGAGAGAAACAAAGGCTTAGACACTTTGTTGATATGTTTAAAATTGGGTCATCCTATCTCAATTTGTGGGAAGAAGAAAAACAGAAAGAGAGAAATCCTAACAACAGTTTCTCTCATTTTAACCTTACTGAGATAGGAAAAATGAAAGTTATGTTCTAAAGAAGCCAGCTACTCAGTGAATTTATCTTCTGTTTGCTAACTTTGTTCAGATGATCAGGATTAGCTGTTCATATAATTAATCTTTCTCTCCCTTTAGTTGTAGAAATGTGGGTTTCTGGTTTACTGTTTTTCAGCACGTTAAAGTTGTGTTTTTTTTTAATTGACCTATTGTTTTCCTTAGGAAAAAGAAAAGAGAAAAATTTACTTTTATAGGTCTACTATGCCAAATATATGGATATGAATAATAAAAAGTAATTACTATTTGGTTTATATTATAATTGTGTAGGACACTTAATACTGGTGGACCTTTAATGACTTTTTCTCTATCCTCTCTCCATTAAATCAAATTTGGGATTTGGGAAATGTACTGTTTTGTTTAAGGAACCATAAGGAAACCAGCTGGTGTCATTGGATTGTTAGGTGAAGGGAATATATAGTGTTAGACTGAAAAGGGGGCAAAGATATGAAGGACTTTGAATATGACACATAATTTTATTTTGGGGCCCAGAGGTGATAGTCATTGGAATATATTGAGTGGGATTGGTGGTGATATTTTTAGGAAAATTACTTTGACAGCTGAGTGCAGGGAGTGGGAAGGGGTTTGTGGCAGGCAGACCAATCTATTATAATATTTCAGGTGGGAGGTTTTGAGGGTCTGCATACGAGTGGTATTGGTGTTAGAGTAGAGAGGGGCATACACTGGGAGATGTTAGTTACAAAGGTAAAATGAATAGGTTTTGACAAATGATGGTTATGGGAGGTTAGAGAATGAGCAGTTGAAAATAACATGCAGATTGTAAGTCTGTGACTGAGAAGATAATAGTGATATTCTCAGCAGAAATAAGACAAGAAAAGGCAAGGGTTTGGTGGGGAAAAATGAATTTAACTTTGGCTATGTTGAGTGTGAGAGTTGTATGGAAAAATCCAGTTTGAGATGTTCAATAGGGAGTTGGTGATGTGAGTCTGAAATGGAGCAGAGAAGTTAGAGCTGGACAAGTAGATTTGAGAGTCATCAGCATAGAGTTGACAATTGAACCCATGGGAGCATGTGAGATCACCAAGTGCAGTAGTAAAAAGAGGGCCCAGGAAAGCCTTGCAGGACATTTGCAATATTAACTGAGGGGCCTGATGAAGTCAGCCAAAAAAATTAAGGAGTGGTCACTTAGGTAGGAGGGAGAACCAGGAGAGGGTATGAAGTCAATATATTGTAATTAATTTGCCCGAGGTCACATAAGTTATAAAAAAATAGAACCAGGATTTCAGGTGAAAAATGAACTATAGAAAAGCTAAAGAAATGAAAAATTTCCCTTTTATTCACCTTTTTTTAAAAAATAAGGCAAGGTAAATAGGCATATATTCTGAAGATCTTAAATTGGGATTGCTTAGAATCATTAAGTTCAAATTTAAGTTTATTAACAAAGGATAACTATTTTAGTATTTTGCAAAAAGTATTATTTTTCAGTATGAATAGTTTGTCTCTAAAACATTTACCTTTTATAATTAAAAACAGATGTTTGCAAAAAATTATCTTATGTCAGATGCATATTAGTGTTGGAAGAAATGTAGAAATATCTTGTCACTTACTTCAACTGTCTATTTAAAACCTGAATTTCCTCTGTAATTGCTTGTGCAAGTGGTCATACATACTTCATTCTAATACCTCTTTTGATGGGGTACTCCTTCCTACTTCCCTCATTAGTACTTCTCCCCACCATCATTCTATATTTGGATGACTAATTTTAGGATAGCTCAATTTTTTGGCACAATTATACAAAATCGCCTTCTTTCCTTGCATCTACACACATTAATCTTAGCTCTCCATTCCAGAAACAAGCCTAATTAATTATTCATTATATAAGTGTAAATAATTATTCATGACAGTCTTTTAGATATTTAAAGACTATTATCATGTCTCTTCCATTAGTTTATATAATAAAGTAAAAATATTTTCAAAACTGCTTTTCTTTCATGGTGCTTTCATTGAACTTCCTCTTTTGCAATAACTTTTTAGGGTGGGGATATCACTATTACTACTGTTCTTTCTCTCCAACACCTGTCCTCATTCCCACTATCTTGAGAGTAAGATGGTAGAAAAAGAAGTAATCTTAAAACAAATAACCATAGTGAAGAAAAGAAATTGTTTCCTCTTTTAATTCTTCCAAACTAACTACCTCCAATTCATTCAGTTGAATCTCATTTGGCATGATTGTGAGACCCTTCCTTATGCTAGTTGCCCTCTTCTGTATGTTCTACATATAATCACTGTCTTTCCTAAAATATGGCATCCAGAACCAAATAATACACTCCAAATTAATTCTAACCAGAGCATAATATAATAAATTTTCACTTCAATCTGGACACTGCTTTTCTTAATATGTACTAATGTAAATCTTATCTGAACAAGAATCCTGTCCACAGTATTCATGACAAGTATGCTGGAAGATTTTTAGTGAAAAGGACTTTATTACTTTCTAAGGCAAGTTATTCAATTATATTGAAATACAGTGATCAAAGTATAAGGAAAAATGCACATTTGTATTTGATGAAAATAATAGAGAAAGTTATTTGCTATGATTAAATGATTAATGATTTAAAAAATGTTTATAGCCTTTGGACTTTAAAAAAATTTCCATTATATTCCATGACTAAAAAAATAGCTTGGGAGCAAATATCTCCCATGTACAAGTCCAGATCATTAAATTTAAAGTCTTTCAATATAAATCACACTTACAAATAATTTTTAATAATAATTAATAATTATGTACTAGGTAATGTGGTAAATAATACTTCTATGTTTTCATTTTCATTTATTCTATGTTATAAATTCCTATTATATTTCTGGGGTGTATATATAGACATATGTACATATATATTTATATTTATATATGTACACACGTATTTATATATCATTTATTTCCATTAATAATTAAGTACTTTGTATAATTTTTATATATTGAGTATTTTTCAAAAAGAGGCAAAATATAATTTTCTTTGAAATTTAAGGAGAGGTAAATAATTTTCCTTGAAAATGTTTTGAAGTTTTATAATATTCTTAGAAGATATTTAAGAGATTTGATACAATCTGACTACTGTGAAAAATGCTTATGCTGAAAATAGGAATACCATCTTTCTTTATAGTCCTTTTGTTTTTAAATTTAGGGATTTGGTTTCTCATGACCAAAATCACTTAGAAAATGAAAATTTTACTCTGGAAAATGTATATTATTAATATGTAAAAAACTGAAACTTAGATCTTTCCTCATTGCTAGAGAACATCCAGTGTGTTATTGCCACTGGTATACATAAGGCAATAAAGTTCAGAATTTTAAAAATTTGTAATGTGAGCAAAGTATATTAAAATTACCCTTCTCCTAAAATGACATTTAATGTTACTTATTACCTCATGCCTAAAGTACTGTAACTACTGGTTGATCTGCTGCCTCTATTTAGTGGTCAAATTTATTTTCCCAAAACTCATCTGACTATGTCATCTCCTTATTTAGTTAACTTCCGTGGCTCTTTGGGCAGCTTGGTTGTGTAGTGAGTGGATAGAATGGCTGAGTCAAGAAGACTGATCTGTCTTCCTGAGTTTAAATCTGATCTCAGACACTTATTAGTTATGTTATCCCGGACAAGTCACTTAATCCTATTTGCCTCTGTTTGTTCATCTGTAAATGAGCTAGAGAAGGAAAAGGCAAATAACTACAGTGTCTTATCCAAGAAAACCCCAAAGAATCTAACATGAGGGAACTATAACTACTGGCTCCTTGTTTATTGAATCAAATATAAAATCGCCTTTGGCTTATAAAGCCCTGCATAACTTGATTCCCCCATCCTTCATCTTTCCAGTCTTCTTATACCTTAAATCTTCCCTCCTTCCTCTCTACTCCAGTCTCTCTTTCCAAATCTTCAACCTAGAACGCTACAGTCTCTAACAAGACAATCTTCCTGATTGAGCATTTCCACTGGCTATCTATCATGCCTGGATTTCATTTTATCATTATCTCTGCCTCTTGATTTTATTCAAATCTCAACTAAAGTTTTCTTTTCCCCAATGTAGTACCTTCCCTCTACTGATTATCTCCAATTTTTCCTATATAGATATAATATATATGTGTGTGTATTATATCTCTCTATATAATATATATGTGTGTCTTTTTATCTCCAGTATTTAATACAGTGCCTGGCAAATAATAGATATTTAATAAATAAATGCTAGTTGACTAATCGATCTCCTAATTAATGATTTTGCCTCAATTTTTTCCACCATTTCAATTTGTCTTCCTTTGTTTTTTTTTCTTAGTGATTTTCCTTGAAAATCCAGATATGACCATTTCATTCCCATACTCAGTCAATTCTAACGGTTCCTACTTGCCTCTTAAGATCAAATATAAACTCATTTTGCTTTTAAAGTTCTTTATAACCTTATTTTATCAGACTCATTGTTGATTATTTGCCTTCCAACATTTCACAGTTCAGCCAAACTGATATTTGTTTCTGGAATAGCCTTCCTATCTCCATGTCTGTGCAAGGAGGAAAATGTACTATCTCTCTTTAACTTTGTTTTATATTTTTTTCTGTTTGTTCAAGATTCAGCTCAAGCACCTCATTTTAAATGAAACCTTTCCAAACCATCACAATTATCTATTATTCTATGTGTGCCTGTGTCAATTTATCTAACTTCCCATTTGTCTATACACACACACACACAAACACACACTACAATTTAAGTTTCTTTTGTAATCCTTTTTTTTTTATTTCATGCATTTGAAAATATTCTGAAACATTATTCATAGGCATTTTCCCATGAAAATGTCAGCATGGCACGTTCTTTACTCTGGCTATTGCAAATAGCCAGAATTTGGGAAGAAGTTCAAATAGAAATATTATGCTTTTATTAAAAATGCCCATAAGAACTTAAAGTTTTCCATTAAAATGTGAATGAGCACATTGGTGTTATAATTCTTCTACTCTCACCCTATGCAGACAAGAAGGGAAGTTCATACTATCAGCCACGTTTTTGTTCTTTAAATTTTATTATTAATTCAAGTTAATAAGCATTAATGTTTTTCTCCCAAAATCTTCATTACAAATAGTCAAATGAAGCAAATTCCCTTATCAGCTATGTCCAAAAAATATATTTTATGCAGTATTTTTTAAACAATCACTTCTTGTCAAGGTGGATTGCTGTCCTCTAGAGTACTATTAGTTCATCAAAATTTCATTACTTGAGTCTAAATGCTATCAAAGCTTTTCTTTATAATGTTGTTATTGTATAAATTGGATCCTTGGTTCTGCTCACTTCACTCTGCATTAGTTCATCAAACTTTTCCTCTTTTCTTCTGAAACTTTCCATTATTTAATTATGATGGAATAATATTCTAGTAATCTATATAGTATAATTTCTTTAGTGATTCTTCAATTGGTAGGGACTTCTTAATTTTCATTTTTTTCCTAGTATGAAGTGAGTTGTAAACATTTTTGACTTTTTCCCTTTTCTTTGGTCTCTTTGGGGTATATATGCTTAGTAATGTTAGACTAGTTTAGTGACTTTTGGGACATAGTTCCAAATTTCTTTCCAGAATGGCTGAGGCAATACATAGCCCTACCATCTGTCTATTCATGAGCCTGTTTTTCCATATGACCGCCAATATTTGTCATGTTCCTCTTTTGTCATCATTGTCAGTTTGATAGGTGTGAAGTGGATCCTCACAGTTGTTTTAATTTGAATTTCTCTGATTCTTATTAAAATCTTTGTATAGACCAAATTATTAAAATAATTTTTGAAATTTTTTTATATGCTGAAAAAATGGAGATTAAATAAGGCTAATCAATAAGTATTTATGAAGTGTTCAATGTAAGCCAAGTACTATGATAGATGAGTAGTATGAAAATACAATAAGATTATTGAACATAATATAATATCATGAGTATATAATGTTAAGAAAATAAAATACAAATAAATACAGAGTAGTAGCTAGGGAGAGAAGGAATTGACATTTGGGCGTATCAGAAAAGAAATTATTTAAAAATGCTCAGTCATATATTTTGATCATTTATCAATTGGGGAACAGCTCTTCGTCATAGAAACTTGCTTTACAGATTTCTCCTCCCCCAATTCTAAAGAACTTGTTATTAAAAAAAAAATGTTATCTATCTTCAGAGAAGTAAAAAAAAAAACCTGAAGAATTATGAATATAGATTGATTCTTTAAAAAACTTTTTTTATTGCTTAATTTTGTTTGTGTTTTCTTTTGCAATGTGGCTAATATGGAAATATATTTGGCATGCTCTCAGATGTATAATCAGGCTAGGGCAGGGGAGAATACTTGATTATCAAGTTTGTTTCTGAATTTTGTGGGCCTATTCCCTTCTTGTAATGGTTACTTCTTAACCAGTACTAAATCCTTTCAGTGTTTAGTGCTTTGATGTATAGTTTGTGAAACAGTGCTACTTGATTCTTCCTTTTTCTACTTTTTTCTCCATTATTGTCGAGAAGTTTTTCCTTATTCAGATGACTTTGGTGATTATTTGTCTAGTTCTACAAAACAGTCCTTTGGTAGTTTGATTGGTATAGTATCAAGTAAATTATTTGGGAAGTATTGTCTTTTTTCTGAGATTATGATTTATTGTCAATGAGCAATGAAATTTTCCCCCCATTTGTTTCTCCATTTGGATTTGTATTGTTCCTGAGAGTGACTTGGCAGACTCATAAATTTATTTCATACAATTTGCGGTTATTTTGAATGTAAACTCTTTCTCTTTCTACTTGGCTTTATTTATATGTAAAATTACTAATAATATAGGTAGGTTTATTTTATATTTCATCTTTTGTTAAATTTTTTAGTTGTTTTACTGTATTTTAATTGATTTTTGTGTTTTCCAAGTAAATCATTACCATCTATATAAAAAAAGATAATTTTGTTTTCTTTGCTTATTCTAAGTCCATTTTTCCTTTTTTTCTTTTTGCTGTAGTTAACATTTCTAACATAATGATAGTTTTGATAATGTGTGTGTTTCCTTTTTAACCTCTAATGTTATTTTAAAAGTCTTAAACTTTTATTGATCACCACACTATGCAAAATTGCACAGTAAATCCACAGCTTTATGGGCACAATTCTTAAAAACTTGTATCACTTACAAGGGTAAAAAATTCTCAGTTATATCCTACTCTTCATGACTTTAGTTGGGATTATCTCTGGCAAAAATAGTAGAATGGTTTGCTCTTTCCTTATTATCTATCTCATTTTACAGACTAACAACCAAGGCAAACAGAATGAAGTAACTTCTTTAGGATCATACAGATACTAAATATCTGAGGCCAGATTTAAACTCAAATATTCTTGACTCTAGACATGGTACTCTATCAGCTGTGGATAATATCCACAGCTGATCTAAAAGAAAAAAAAAAAAGATTAGAGACTAAAACAATTTAATCACTGTTATAAATGTTAAATGGTCAAGTAATACAAAAACAGAACAGTAAATAAGTGTAGATGCCTTCATTTAAAAAAATATACATAATCTTCCCGTTGTAGAATATAAATAACTTCTGTACTTTGTCCCTCATGATTATTTTTGTTTATCTTTTTGTTTCTCTTAAGTCCTATGATTTTACTTCAGGCATTCTTGGAAGTCCCTTTATTTCCTTTTAAACCCATTTTTCCCTCTAAGGGTTATGTTCAGTTTTCTGGGTAAGTTAATTATTCAGTATAAACCAAGAATGGAAAGCTAGGTGGTGCAGTGGATAGAATACTCAGCCTGAAATCAGGAAGACATCTTCATGAATTCAAATCTGTCCTCAGGCATTTACTTTCTATGATCTAAACCTTTTTCTGTTGTCTGCTCATTTTACTAGCCTATTAATCGGCTTTTAACTTTTTGTTAAAGGGTTCTGTTTCCAGAGTGGAGTATGCATTGTCCCAAGCTTCAGGGATTTTGTGCAGCTACTTTCAGAGGTCCTTCTAAGAACCTGACCACAAGCCCTCTTTTCTGACCTGAAACTATTCCCTGTAGCTATAGGATGTGCTAAAAAGCAACAGAGTCTTTCCTCAGTGTGAGTAAAAAGACCTATTTTGGGTTAGGGCCTCTAAAAGCTGCCCCTGCCTAGGCCCACTCTTGGTATGCTGATTTCTCAAGGCCTTTTCACTCTTGTGACAAATCTTTCCTCTTGACCTTTCAAGTCCTCTTTGGTGTCTCTGGGCTGAGGTCTAGAAACCGCCAATACTGCTGGTGATTCAGAGGACTACAGACCCATTCCTGCTTCGCTGGTGTTAGGTTTAGGCTGGGGCCAGGCCATACTGGCATGGCCTAAACTGATGCTGCATGTTGAGCTCCTACCCTAGTGCCACAGACTTTTTCTGCTGACCTAAGTTATTTTCAGCTGGAAAATTGTTCTACTGCATTTTTTGAATATTCCGATGATTTAAAATTTGTTGAAAATCATTGTTTAATGGACTTTGGAGCTGTTTGGGGGAGAGTGTGGCGAGTTTATGCCTTTACTCCACCATCTTGGTTGCACTTCCTCAGATACTAGTGATGTGATCCTGGACATGTTACTTAATTAACCCTGTTTGCCTCAGTTTCCTCTTTGGTCAAAAGAGCTGATGAAGGAATGGCAAATCACTTTTAGTATCTTTGCCAAGAAAACTCCAAATGGAGTCAAGATGAATTGGGAACCTAGATTGAAACAACTCAATAATAAAAGCCAAAAATGATTTTTACTTTTGCAACATTGAGTTCTAAGTTCTGTGCTCCTTCATAGTGATGTTTGCTAAATTGTATATAATCTTTTCTATGACTCCTTGCTATTGAATTGTTTCTTTCCAACTTATTCCAGTATTTTTTCTTTAACATGAAAGCTCTGGAATTTGATTATAATGTTGTTGGGAGTTTTCAGTTTATCCTCTTATTCTAAGAAAATTTTCTTTTAAGATTTTTTGAAATATGCTATGTAGGTTCTTATTTTGGTCATGGTGTTCTTGTAATTTGATGATTCTTAAATTATTTTTTCTGTATTCTCTTTTCTAGGTCATTTTTTCTGTAAGATATATAACATTTTTCTTTTGTTTTGTCAGCCTTTTGTCTTTGTTTTAATATCTCTTGTTGTTTCATGATCCCATTGCTCCATTCTTATTTTAGAGAATTTGTTTATTGGGAAGAATTTTCTACCACTTGTTTCAAGCTGCTCAATTTCTTTCCAGTTCTTTCTTGCATAGGTCTCATTTTTTCCCTCAGTTCTTTTCTCTAGCTCTCATTTCATTGGCAAAAATATTTTCAAACTCTTCCTTCATCTTTTCCAGGAATTCTTGTTGCATTTGTGCCTTAGCCTTTCCTTAGGATTTTTTTTTTTTAGATTTTTTTGGGGTCATTCTCTTCTTTTATCTTTTTGTCCATGTCAACTTAATAGCTTTTTTGGTGGTTTTTGTGTGTTTGCTTGTTTATTCCTTTTTCTAGCCCACTTTATAACTTTTAACTTCATGTTGGTGTCAGGTACTATGAACTGCTGGAGAAAATGTCAGGATCGGTCCTATTTCTGCTTTCTTGGGGTATTGAGTATTGTTTTGTTCCAAGATTTCACAATTAAGACTGAAGATCTGTGAGCTTTCATTGCTCCCAAAGTGAGCAATCAAACCCCAAAGTGGTCTGATTCAGGGGAAAAAATTACTGGTCATTAGTCCTGAATATTCCTTAACTGGTCTTGAATCTGAGCATCAAGAGATTGCTGCTAGACTCAACTATTATTTTTTACTTAACATATTGCTAATTTAAAGTAATAGAACTGTAGGCTTCTCTTTGGTCTAGGGTTCTTCCTCCATTTTTTTCTCTGTAGGGTTTAGACTGTAGTGTAGGCTGGAAATGAGATTCTTTTCTTTCTGAGATACATTGCGGCAGTTTTTTTTTTTTTTTTTTTCCTTTCTGTACTTGGTTCTTTCTAGGATACTTAGAAGGCCTAAGACTACTCTGGGATACTGGTTCCCCATGTTGTGCAGCCTTAGGTCTGTGCCCTAAAACTGGTTAGTGAGCAACAATATTGCCTGTGTGTGTCTGTCCCTTGTGTCTGTGCCCCCATGTAGATCTGACATGGGTCAGATGTTATTTATAGCTTTTCCTTGGGGAGAGAAGTGCTCTGCCCTTGTCATGCCCTTCATCAGTCTGTCTATAAACCTCCCTCTGTCTCTTTTTATATGCTTGCTGGGACTGTTATACATTGGGACTTTTTCTTGGATGCTGCAGTGGAATTCCATTTGGTAAATTTTCTAGATTTGTTTGGGGATATTTTGAGGTAGAACATTATACTTCTTCCTTCTGCTTTGTGATCTTGGATTTTCCTCCTTTTCTTTTCTTTTTTTCTCAATTCCATTTCCCTGAACCCCTCATGCTGTCACTTCTGGTATTGTTGTTTGTTTATCAGTATTTCCATAACTGTCTTTTTCTCCATCATGATCTTCTTCCCTCTGCTTATTCCTTTCTTTTTTACTTTTGGGTTTAATGTATTTATACCACAATTTTTGCCATGTGCGCACATGCATGAATGTGTTTCCACTATGGAAATGTTTTCTACATTTTTGAGGTAAGATGAAATAAATTCATAAATACTCATATCTATTTTCCTCTATTACATACAAAAATAATTGCCCTGAACATTCTCTTCTGCCATGTTTAAAAACTCTATACCTTTTGATTATATGATAATATTTCTCTTTCTTTCCTTTCTTTATCAGTATAATTCTCTCTCTCTCTCCCCCATTTCTGTTTTCTCCCTAAGATCATGATTGAGAAAGCCCTTCGTTTGTCCCTTTGACTCATAAATATTATGGTTCTGGAAAGATATGTTTATTATTCCATAGTAAAGAAACAACATGGAACAATTCAATTCTACATCTTTACATTAAAACAAATATATTTATTTTGATTCTAAAATGTTTAATTTTATCTTTTCATAAGGAATGCTTGTGAATCCTTTAGTTAATTAAAGTTCATTTTACCCCATTTTAGGATTATATACTGAGTTGAGCTAGATATTTTGTCTTTTAGAGTGTCATGTTCCAGCCTTTTCTTTCTTTCATTTTGGTTGCCAACAAGTCTTATGTGACTTCTTGAAATAGTATTCAAGTTTTATTATTATTTTTTTGGTCATGATTTTCGGGGTGGCCAATTGTTCTATGTTTTCTCTGTTTTTTTTTTCCTGTTTTTCAAGTTATTTTAGCTATTTTATTTCTTATAGTTCTGTTTTTTTTTCCCAATCCTTTAATTTTATTTTAATGTTTTGTTTATTTGTTTATTTGTTGTTTATTATTGAAATAGCTTGTTGTTATTTTTAGAACATTAAGTTCTTGTCTGTAATAAATCTATTCTCTTTAAATTTTTTTCTTCTTTAACTGTTGTACCACTCATATTTGACACTTGATACATTTGTAGGCATTACTTGATATATCTCCTTAAAAGCAGTTAATGTTTCTTATTCTTCTTAATACTTTATATGTTATTGGCATGTTGACAATGGCACAAATCATATTCTTTATGCTGATATCATTAAATCTTGACTATGCCATGTTATTTTTGAATAGGAAGAAGAATAAAATAACTTTGATTTTATTTCAAAGAACCTCTTAAGAATATTGTTTAATATATAGGTTTTCTTTTTGTTTAATATAATTATTATTACTGAACTCATGGTAGTTCCTTGTCAACATAATGCCATTTGTATTAAAATGGTAATTTTTTTTTTTACTTGTAACAATGAATTTTACCTTTACTTTGGCTTTTTATGTTATTCTTTGCATCGGTTGATTAAAAACTGGAACTTAAATGGTTAAAATTGTTGAATTGAAACCTTAAACTTTTAAATAACATCAGAACAGATGATCTCTAATTTTTTTAATTTTTTTTTTTTTTTTTGGAACTGGCAGGTTTCAGGCCCTCTAATTGGCTTCCCAGCTTTACAGAGTAATTACAGCTTCAAGCAAACTTTGTCATCTGTGGTTCAGAATGGTGTAAAGTAAACAACGTTTTGAAATACAGCTTGTAGTTTGAGTTGCTCAGGAGAGTTTAACTAGCATAACTAATTTAAGTACTAGCCATAGTTCACTTGAAATTTAATAAAAAAGCATTAAGCTATGCTATATGATAAATAATACTAATTACTTTACATTTTGTAGTAATCATTGCTTATTTAGATATGTTGAATTATTTCTCCATATATTTGCAAAATTCTTTACAATTTTTTTCCTAAGGCTTTAAAATTATATTTGACTGAAGGTGATTGGTAACCCTAGCAAAAGAAAAGATAGTTTTAAAAATCAAGTAATATACTAGAAACAGCTTGATAAAAATCCCTTTAAGTATTTTGGGTCATTGTGGGTCAGTGTGGTCTTTAAATAGTCTTAAAACTAATTGTTCCTTTTTATTTTTCTCTAGTTAGCATTTGAACATGTTTGTAATTTCTAGTTGTGGAGAGCTGACATAAAAGAACTTAAGAGAATGTTGAATTCATCTATTTCCTCACTCATTCAATGTTTGAACAATAATTTAGAGTTCCAACTGTCTTTTGCTCTTTTGAATTTTAAATAACATTCTTTGAAATACATTACTGAAGTACTTCACGTTCAGTGACTTATTTAGCCAGGGAATGGTAACTAAAGTGGTAGCCTTGGGCTGAACTCTTAGCACTCATATATTAGAGCAATTAATACCTACTGAGAATTCAAAATGCTGAATTTTAAATAGTATTTAGGATGATGGCTTTTAGAAATCATGTGTAGCACTAACCTTCATTTAATTGTAGTGCTTGAATTTTTTTGTTTCTGCTTTAATTTCAGAAAATTGTTTTGGTGAAATAATTTTGTAAGCCTTGGCCTTTAAAAAAGTGTGCATATTTTAACCAGATAAGAAATGTATAAAACGATAGGCCAATATGCACACTTAAAGAATTGTTATTATTTGTAGGTAGGAAGAATCTTGTTCTTGGGTTACATAAGCTAGGATCTGAAAGTCAGAAAATGTGGCTGATAATTCTATAAACTAGATAGGCGAAAAGAGCAAAACCACCAGTTGGTCTCTAGTGTCAAAACTAAGGTGGACCAGATATCAGCAGTCTAAGGGTTACTCATCAAGGTGATTCTTGGCATTTAGCTAAGGCAAAATTGAAAGTTAGAAAACTATTATTTTCTGTCACCTTTTCCAATTCCCCTGTTATATACCTCTTATAATGTTCTTCTGTGCTCAGATTTGTCTAGCGACTTTACAGTATTCTTTGATTGGCCTGAATGCTACATTCCTAGGAGAAGAATCATGTTCCAATGGAATGAACACTAGATTTGGAACAAAAGTACCTGAGTTCATAGCTCACATCTGTTATTATCTGTAACTTTGGACAATACGCCCAATCTTTCTGGATCATCTGGCTCTAAATCTATAGTCCTACCAGCACTTTGTGATAAGAATCATCCAAGAATTCATTAGTTTGATACAGCTGCCAGTCACCAAATAAACATGCAGAGATAGTTATTTGCAGATTTTATTTTACTCTTGGAGCACAGGCTCATCTGTATGAAAAGTTAGAGAACCAATAGCATCAGCTTCAGCATTCTTATGTACAATGTGAATAAGTAAGCAACAAAGAAAAGTGGAATTTTACAAAAAGCAGGAGAGGAAGAGCTATATATGTTTTGGAACAAGTAACAGAAGGGAAAAGATACTGACATCTGCCAACTGGTCAAAGCAGGAGCTGTGGCTTTTTTCCCAGACTTGATTCTGCAGGTGTTATGACCTTTGAATTTCCAGTAACAGTGTCTGGACACTCAAAATAGAGGCTTGGGCAGTGTCTTCTTTCTCCCAGTAGTGGCAAGAAGTCTGAGCCAGAGTTTTTTCCCCATAACAATCCTTCTCATCACAGTGGCAGCAAGAGGCCTGAGCCAGAAATTGTCTGGCACCTCAAATGCTTTAAAATTATCATTTTTCCATTCTTTCTTTTAAAAACTACTCAGATGTTTATTAACTGTTTACTATGTATCCAGGATTGTGTTAGGAGATGAAGATGAAAAGGGAGAGATTAAAAGTAAAAATTAGGCTTGTGTGGTTCCTGCTTACAAGAAAGTTAGAATATAGGTGAGGTCATAAATCAGATAATTTTTGACACTTTGCAAATACGTTTTATTCTATAGAGAGTGAATGAGTGTTGAATTTTGTAATATTAGTTATTTGTAAGTGCAATGGGACATAAGACTAGGTGAACAGATATGCACTCTACTTATTAGACTAAATTCCATGAGGAAAGACAGATTTTTGTCTAAAATTATATTCCTCCTACAGTAGCATTTTCAACATTTTAGATATTTAGGAAATATGTATCAAAATGAATTGAATAGAAAATTCAGGGTAGGATTAAGGAGATAGAATTTTATTGCAGGATAAGCAAGTCATAAGTAAATATGTGATAAATATTTATACATTATTATAGTATAAATACACACACATACAATTTGTTCCTTTTAAGCTTTTCCAAGAGAAAAAGAAATTCCTTAAAGTTTACTGCTTTGATGTTTATATAAATTGGAAATAATTGAAATTGATTTTCATAAATAGTTTTTAGAGTAAATAGACCAGCTGTAGAAATTGTATATTTAGACAAAATGGGAAAAGTTGGAAGTATTATTTATTTGAAAGAGAGAATGCCATAGGATAGAGTCTATATACTTGGAAATGGTCAAGGAGAAGTATGACTCAAGAACTGGTAGAGTTTATGCAAGAGCCAGAAAAAAATAGGAGGGTAAGTAAAAGCAAGTAGGAAAGTAGACCAAATTTCCCTCTCATCAATCCCTCAATTTAGATCACTTCAGTACTTACATATCTGTATTTAAATAAATTACTCCCTGTGTTAATAATAATTTATATGTATATACTTCTTACCTTATTTTATCTTTGTCACATCATAATTAATAAGTATGTCAGTATTACTATTCCTATTTTATGTGATAACTTCTATTTTCTGGTTTTTCCTTACCTCTAAATGTGGGAAGTAAGGCTCCAAAGAAATTATTACTTTTCTAAAGTTATACAAAATGAAGGAATAGCAAAGCTGAGCCTCTAGCCCAAGTTTCCACCATCCATCCAGTACTCTTTCTACTGTATTACACTACTATTTTTGTCTTACTGTAAATGCTAATTGTTTGTTCATTTACATGATACTTTATTACAGGTTATAAGTACTTTATTTAGAAATGTTGTCTTGAACATATGTCTACTAAAGCACTATTTCCTCATTTACTTACTGTCCTTAATTCATTACTTTCATTTATCTATTCCTTTAAAAATCTTTCATTAAGTCATTTGACAAGTATTTATTGTGTGATTTCTGGATAATAAGGGGCTATGCTTGGGTACTGTATGTAGTACAGATTTATCATATGGTTTTTTTTCCCCTCTTAGAGCTGGACTTTAAAGGACATGAGGCTGTTAGGCAGAAAGAGGACTCACAAGACAATTCCAATTTGGGTAGAAAAAGATGTAGAATTAGGAAGGGATGTGGTAAGTTTGTGACACAAGAAATGAACCAATTTGATAGAAAAGAAGGGGTTTTGTAGGGTATAACAAGAACTAAAAGCAAGCAAAAGTTGTGTAGTGGATAGATTGCTATACATACAAAGTTGTTTGAACTTTATAGGAAATGTGGAACTATTAAAAAGTTTTTGTTCAGGTAAGTAAAATGAATTTTTAAGAAGATTAATTTTATGTTGGCATGCAAAATTGATAGACGGAGGAATTCAGGTCTCTGAGATTTTCAAGCAAAATTTGAAGTAGAGAGATGAATTCGGAAATATTACAGTATTCTAGGCATAAAGTGATGTTAGCTTGACCAAAGCCTTGTAACTTTCTTCTTTTTTGGAGTGGTGATTGAAGGGACCATGAAGCAGTGAGTTTCTCTTATCTATACTTTGCATTTCCTTATCAGTAAATAATAAATTCCAAAATATAATTTTAAAAGCTGCCCTGTTTATATTTCCTTCCTCCTTTCTTCCTTTGTACATTTTTAAAACAATGCTTTAATTTATCTTAGTTCTTTTCATTTTTGGTAACCTTGCTCTCTAAATCAAATTGAGTAAAAGAAAGAACAAAAATAAAATCCTTAGCAAATATGTATTAACAGTCAAAACCAGTTTCTGTATTGGCTATATCTGAAAATGCATGTCTCATTCAGCACCTGGAGTTCTCTATTGGCATGTGATTCTGCAATATATGGTGTGCTGGAGTCAGCTCATACTTGCTTAAGAAATGATTTAAGATTTTTTTTCTGTATAAACATTCATACCTTAGAATTCATAAAATGCTGTAGATTAGGACTTGATTTATTTATTGTTATGGTGATTGAATAGATTTAAGAAAGCAGTAGAGAAAAGTGGGTTGAGCATACAATTCTCCCAAACCTGTTCTCCCTTTCCTTCCCAGAAAGCCAGTTTAAAATGTGCCATTGGATATAATAATCTAAAATGAGTTGATAGTTATAATAAAGGAGGCTTCTTAAATTAAAACTATAGCAACATTCCCTGTGATAGCTAAAAAGTAGGAAAATAGTAGGTGTCCATCAATTGGGGAATGGCTAAGTAAATTGTGATACCTGAATGTTATGGAATATAATTATGCTGTAAGAAACAATGTGTGTGATTCATAAAAGAGAAGTATGGAAAGATATAATGATTGATAGAGTTGAAATAAGCAAAGCCAAACCAACTCTATACACAGAGACAATAGCAACATAAATTGAAAGAATAAATACATGCCCCCAAATCAAAAGTATAAATGCAACAATAAGATCAAGATAAAGTATTACTGGAATAAACAAAGATGAGAAGAAACCTCTCTACCTTCACAGGTGTTACACATTGCACATGGTTTTGAACTTTTTCAATGGATCAATCATTATGCTGATTTTCTTTTTCTTCTCTAATTTTGTTCTATGGCATGACTTTATAGGAGGAATAGGAAAAAGGATACTTGCAATAACAGTGGCAATGTAAGAAACAGAAAATATCATTTTTTTTGAAATAGAGATTGAATTATAGCTGTAATTATTGTTTGATATATAGTATTTTGATTTCCAATAAACTCATTCAACAAACATTTATCGAGTACCTATCATGTACAAAATATTATGCTAAGCATATATAATACAATTCTTTCTCTGAAGAAAATCTTTAGTCAGGAAGATGTGAGATGTGAGAGCAATAAGCATAATGCAAATCAGTATGAGAGGAGAACCACAAAAATAAAATAAATGAACTGCTTTCTGAATTGATATGATTGGGTGATCAAAGAAGTCTTCTTAAAAGAATTGGCATTTATTTTAGCTGCACCATTTAGGGTGAAGAAAATTTTGAAAGGAGGGATAAGAGGAGGGGTGGATAGGTGGGAAGGGATGACATAAGTAAAGTATTAGAGTATGTTCAGAGAATTTTGATTAGTCAAATTTGGCCAAAAAAAATATGACTTGGCCATAGTAGAAGGTCCCAATGACACAATATTTTAGTTCAGGTTGTAAGAGATTTTGGAAGCT
This sequence comes from Sarcophilus harrisii, assembly GCF_902635505.1. NCBI lineage: Eukaryota > Metazoa > Chordata > Mammalia > Dasyuromorphia > Dasyuridae > Sarcophilus > Sarcophilus harrisii. The sequence continues at coordinate 381,185,936 of NC_045429.1, read as the reverse complement.
TATGAGTTTCATTTTATTTGTAAGCTAAAGCAAGGGACAGTAAAGTTAAAATTTTCTATAATACTTTAGTAGTTTGCTATGCAAAGTTATAAATATATATCTTCTCCCCTATAATATATAAATTAAATGTATAAATATATGCATTAAATAAAATATATGTATAAACATTTTGCTATGTTATTGGAGTAAATATATTTACAGAAACATCTTTTATTTCTAGAATGCCAGCTCATGAAAACAGAACGACCAAAGCCAAACACATTTATTATCAGATGCCTCCAGTGGACCACTGTTATAGAACGAACATTTCATGTGGATACTCCAGAGGAAAGGTCACTTGCTTTTTTTTTTTTTTTTTTAAGTTGGGGAGGGGTATCATTCAATCCACAAGTAGGTAATTTTTACCTTTACACCTTTACACCTATAAACATACTTTTGCAGAGTTGTCATTTGTTTCTTTGTGTTCTTTTTTTCAATCATGATAGATAAATAAGTATGAATTATTGTAACAGAAAGGAAGAAGGATTATACTCTTTTCTTTTAAAAGTATTTTTACTTTGTTGGATAATGTGAATTTGATTGTACATGTTCACTAACATTAATTTTTTTTATATTCGATATCTGTCTTAGATCAATACTACTTCAATCTGGCCTGTACGAATTTCTTGTTTAGCTTCTGTAGTACAAAACAATTTGAAATTTGTTTCAGACTATTTCATATTTATTGGATTAACAAACTTATCAGTAGGATGTAGCTCATAAAAGAAAACAAAACTTTTTAGAAATCAAACTTTTTCCCCCATCTTCAATTTCTCCACTTCAGTCTGTCTTCCATTCAGCTACCAAAGTAAGGCTCCCCATTATCTCTAGGATCAAATAAATATTTCTTGATATAATTTTTATGCCCTTTCATAACCTGTCCCTCAACCTTGTATGTTTTCAATCTTTTTACACTTACTTTCTTTTCATGAAATCTATTTTCAGCGGCACTGGCCTTCTTACTGTTTCTTACACCAGATATTTTACCTCCCAAACTTGTTTTTTAATTGGCTATCTGCCATGCCGGAAATGTTTTCCTAGCTTCCTTCAGATCAGTTAAATTTTCACCTTCTGCAAGAAGGCTTTCCAGGTCCCCTTTAATATCAGGGTCTTTCCTCTGAAATTATCTCCCATTTACACACTCTCTCTCTCTCTCTCTCTCTCTCTCTCTCTCTCTCTCTCTCTCTCTCTCTGTGTGTGTGTGTATATGTATGCGCACGCGCACAGAGAGAGAGAGATACAGAGACAGCCACAGCGAGAGCAGGCTTATAATTTTTGTATTCCCTTCATCATCAGAATGAGAATGTAAGGTTCTTGAGAACGGGGATTGCTTTTCCCTTTCTTTACATCCCCAGTGCTTAGTACAGTGCCTAGTAGATCAGTACCATCATAATTATTTAATTTCCTGAGTATTAGCAAACTACTTCCATTAGAGAATTGATTAAATTCTTTTTTCTTATTTATGGCAGCTAGTGGTACAGTGGATAGAATGCTGGCCCCAAATTCAGCAAGTTTTGAGTTCAAATATCAAGACACTTATTAGTAAGCTTTGTGACCTGGGAAAGTCACTTAGTCCTGCTTGCCTTTTTTCTCATTTGCAAAATGAGGATAATAACAGAACCTGTGTCCTAGGGTTGTCATGAAGATTCAGTGAAGTTGTATTTATAAAAAGTGCTTACTTAGTATAATGCCTTAGACATAGTAGGCATTCAGCAAATGTTTGTTCCTTCTACCCCATGATATCCCGCTCTAAAAAATGCACATGCACATGTGCTCGCACATATACACACACATCCTTTTGTGATTTAAATCCTTAGGTAAAAATTGTAATGGCTCTCATTGATGTGATTTGAGCAATGATGTTTACAGAGTTCAGAACACATCATTCAATTACACTAAATACTCATTAATTAGTAACATATTATGCTCTTTATAAGAAAAATACAGTATTATTTTGTTTCTTTTAGTGGTTATCTCTATCTCTCCTTTAGACAGTTAATTCTCAGTTATCTGTTTGGGTTCCAGGAGAGAAGTGGCATGAATAATTCAAACATTGAATAATCATTTATTGTTGGCATTTGAATGTGTTTTTGCTGTTATCTCAGACATTTGGAGAATTCATCATCCTTTTCCAAAATAGTGAAATCAGTATTGCAAAAAAAGAACTTAAACAAAAAATATATTTATTATCTCTATACTGTGCCCTTTACTTCTTCTATCTGATCCATCCTTCATTTTAGGAGTGAATTGAATTACGACTCAGACTGATCAAAAGCAATCCTTCCAAAGCAAACCTGAGGTGTTTGAAAATTATTACTGAAAACTTTTAGATTCACAATAGAAATTCTTAGGAACCACAGAGGCTTCTGAACATCATGTGTAAATTTATGAGGGAATGGAATATTCCATTTTTGGTAGACTTCTCAGTTACTTACATATTGCTCCCAGTTTCTTTGATGTTGTTGAGATTATGTGTATTTATGTGTGTGTTTGTATCTGTGTGTGTGTGTTTTAATTTTAATCTTTTGCTTTTCTTTTTAAATATCCTAGGCAGATTCCATTATATTCTTTCCTTTCTTTGAATGTATTTCCCTTTTCTGCCTTTTCTTTTCCTTTAAACTGCTTTGTGCAAAGACCATAAGATTTTGCCATTTAAAATAGAATTAGAGATAAGATTCTTTTTTTGCCTGGCCTATGTCTGTTTGTTTTAGAAGTTTCTTACAATATTAGATACTTTTATTTAGCCCATATAGTTAAATTTTTTAACTATTAAATTTTGAGATTGATTTGGATTTTAGATATTTTGTTTTCTCAAAAATTAGATATTAATTTAGTTACTGTTCTATTCTTTTTCCATATTTATTATACTATTTAGCTTTATCCAGCATCTGGAAGTCTAGATGGCTTTCATAGTGTTGTTGAGCTAATGGAACCAGTCACCCTTATTTTAGATGTTTTATAGGAAGTGAGTTCAAATGATCTTGTTTTCTAGCTCTTAAACTCCATGGAATTTTCAGAGTAGCACATTATATTTCTAAAACTTAAGTCTGTTTTTAAAAAGAGGCTTAAAGTATTCTCTTTTCATTCCAGCTGGGTAATACAAAGATCGCGATTATGTTTTTTAAACAAATATCATTATACCAACAATTGAAATTTTGATGCAATAAGTCATAATATAAATAAATTAATTACAAACAGTTCAGGAATTAATGGTAGTGAGGTAGGGGGGTGAACTCTGAAATTGTGTTCCCTTTAGTCTGTAAAATAATCACTCTGAAACTGTGTCTCCTTTGATCTGTAAAAGAAGGGAGATTTGGGGTCTCCCAGTCTGGAAGGGGGCATATTTTTCAGATGGGCCTTTTTCTAAAATAAGCAGCATCATTCATTTGGAAATCTCCAGCAAATCATCTCCCATTGATCTTTTGGGTAGCTGGATCCCCATTCAAGAAACTCCAAATTCTGGAAAAAAGCCTTCAAAGTAATTTCATTCATTTGGGAGATCTTGGTCTGATAATCAGCTCAAACTGCCCCCCCCCCCCACACACACACCCTAAGATCTCATAAAATAGGTTTTTGTTAACACATTCTTTGCAAATCTCCTCATTAAGAGAGAGCTTAGTGAAAAACAAAACTTCCTTTTTGCCACTAAAATTTCGGTTCATGAATTCTTTCACGTTGAACCTGCACCTCTGACCAAAGAGGGAATTCTCACATCAATTCTCTACTACTAGAACTGCATCAGTACTGCTTTTTGTATTTAAAATTTTTTTAAATTGTATCATTTTGACTTCTTGACTACTTCCTTCTCTTTCTGTGTGCTTCCCCTTCCCCTTCCCCCCCGGCCATACTGTTACACACATACCTATAACCACCAATCTTTAGCCTCTAATATTATACTCTTTTAGAATTAGTCTTCTTTTCAAAACAAAATATATGTAAGTTGTCTTAGATTAATTTCCTTAACCTAGTTATACAAAAAATACAAATTCCAAATATATGGAAAGTATTTGTGCCATTTTTCTAATCCTCTATTAACAGGAAGTTTCACTTACTATTCTTAGGGGAAAAGAAAAATTTGGGGCAGAAAAAGGGGCCTATTCCAAAGGGGGGGGCTTTTTGGGTAGCCCGCATGTTTGACCTTCCAAGAGGAAAAGAAAAGGGGGGGGAAAAGAATGAAAATTGGATTTTTTCAACAAATTTTCCATTTGGAAAAAAAAATTATTTCAAACCTTTTTTTAGGTTAGCATTTAACACAATGGATGTGATTTTTTTTAATTTGCTGAAAATTGCCAAAAGAAAAGGGTTATTAAATATTATAACATATTTAATTTTTTCCTTATTTTTAATTTTTGTTTTAAAAAAATGCTTTCAAATTCCTTTTTATTTTTCTATTTTCAGAAATTAGAAACAAAATTTTGATTTTTTTGTTAAATGCTAAAATTTTGAGCAAAGAAAATATACTGGGAAATAGAACTTTTATTTTATTTTATTTTTTTCTTTTAAAGTCTTCCCCTTTACCCAGAATAAAAAAATATTTTTTCCTTTTTATTTAACTTAAAAATAATAGTTTTTCAAAAAAGTTTAATTACCAAAAATAGTTGTCAGTTTAAATATTTTTATGACAGTGCTACCTGGCTTCCCCCCCAACCCCCACCCCGGGTTATAGAAAATTTAGAAGTAAATTACTTTGAACAGAAATAACATTTTAAGAGATATCTAGAGAAATAAGTATTGTTATTTTTATAATGCATTGGTTAATAAGCCATCAGGAGCTTATACTTGGGGGCGGGGGGAGAATATCTCTGCATCGTAGAATTGGAAAGGCCCTCCTCTATAGGTCTCTTAAGATCCTTGGGAGCACTGAAAACTTGCAGACCTCCAAGATTAGCTTTGAAAATACAAGCATGATAAGAACAGGGAGCTTACCATAGTGCTTCCCCACCTCCTAAGGTGAATAGAACCCCATTTTAACATAAAGAGCAAAGTGAAGAAATAGGTTGGAAAAATAACAAAAAGCAAAACAAAACTTGATCATAAAAATCTACTGTAGTGACAGGGAAGATGAAGACAAAGTTAGAGCTCATCAATATGGAAAAAAAAAAAGTTAGAAGCAAAGCCTCAGAAAAACTCGAGCACTTAGAATTTTTGTCAGAATTGAAAAAAAAGATGTGGTAGATGAAAAATCATGGGGGTGGGAGTGGAAATGGGAGGGAAAATTATGAAAAGAGAATTAGCAGATTGGTAAAAGAGGTAAAAAAAATGCTGAAGAAAATAAAACCTTAAAAAACAGAATTGGTCTAATTGCAAAACAAGGACAAAAATTCACTGAAGAAAAGAGCCACTTTAAAAGCAGAGTAAACCAAAATGGAAAAATTGATGCAAAAATTCACTAAACAAAATAATTCCATAAAAATTAGAATGAAATACCTGGAAAATAATGATTCCATAAGATTTCAAGAATCAATCAAATAAAGCTAAAATCAATGAAAAAAAATAGAAGAAAATATAAATTATTTCATCGAGAAAACATTGACCAGAAAATAGATCAAGGAGGAATAATTTAAAAATAATTGGCCTAAAGCGGTAATAAGGGGGAAACTTTATATCCTTAGAGGCTTATTTGAACAAAATAGAGAAAGAGAAGGTCAATGAATTGGGCTTGCAACTTAAAAAGCTAGAAAAAGACCAAATTAAAAACCCCCAATCAATTACTAAACTTGAAATTCTAAAATTAAAAGGAGAAATTAATAATATTGAAACTAAAAAACTATTGAACTAATAAATAAAACTAAGAGTTGGTTTTATGAAAAAAACCAATAAAATTGATAAACCTTTGGTAAATCTGATTAGAAAAAGGAGGGACGAAAATGAAATTAGTAGTCTTAAAAATGAAAAGGGAGAACTTTCCACCAATGAAGAGGAAATTAGAGAAATAATAAGGAGTTATTTTGCTCAACTTTACGCCAATAAATTTGATAACCTAAGTGAAATGGATGACTACCTCCAAAAATATAGACTTCCCAGACTAACAGAGGAGGAAGTTAAATTGCTTGAATAGTCCCATTTCAGAAAAAGAAATAGAACAGGCAATTAAACAACTCCCTAAGAAAAAATCCCCAGGACCAGATGGATTTACATGTGAATTTTACCAAACATTTAAAGAACAATTGGCCCCAATGCTATATAAATTATTTGATAAAATAGGGAATGAAGGAGTCCTACCAAATTACTTCTATGACACAGATATAGTACTGATACCTAAACCAGGTAGGCTGAAAACAGAGAAAGAAAATTATAGACCAATCTCCCTAATGAATATTGATGCTAAAATCTTAAATAAGATATTAGCAAAAAGACTACAGAAAATCATCTCCAAGATAATACACTATGATCAAGTAGGATTTATACCAGGAATGCAGGGCTGGTTCAATATTAGGAAAACTATCAATATAATTGGCCATGTTAATAACCAAATTAACAAAAACCATATGATCATCTCAATAGATGCAGAAAAAGCATTTGATAAAATCCAACATCCATTCCTATTAAAAACACTTGAGAGTATAGGAATAAATGGACTTTTCCTTAAAATAATCAGCAGCATCTATTTAAAACCATCAGTAAGCATCATATGTAATGGGGACAAACTGCAACCATTCCCAATAAGATCAGGAATGAAAGAAGGTTGCCCACTATCACCATTACTATTTAATATTGTATTAAAAATGCTAGCTATGGCAATAAGAGCTGAGAAAGATATTAAAGGAATAAGAATAGGCAATGAGGAAACCAAATTATCACTCTTTGCTGATGATATGATGCTATACTTAGAGAACCCCAAAGATTCTACTAAAAAGTTATTAGAAATAATCCACAATTAAAAAAAAAATAATTGGCCTACCTGAAAACCTTAAAAAGAGCCTAGACATCAATTTCAAAAAATTATTAAGGAAAACTGCCCTGATAATCTTGAATCCAAAGGGCAAAATAGAAATTGAAATACTTATCACCTTTAAAAGGAGAACTGTCTCATATCAAGGAGAAAATATTGCAAGCAGCTAGAATAAAATTATATATTGTGGAGCCATAGTCCCCATAATATTCACTGTTGAGGTGTAGATCATGTTAGGTCTAGATTTGGGGTACCTAAATGAAATCAGGGTTTAGTTAAGTCTAGGGGCAGGTTTGGAGTACAGGGAGTCAAGTAAAGCTCCCCTACAACCCCCTTGGATTCGGCGCAAGGATACGGTGGTAAATGAGGTCTAGTAGCGGCGCGGAATTGCCAATAAAAGTATTTATTGGCCCAGAGAGCTAGATTGATAAAAGAGGTTTATTACTGAGTCTAGAAGTAAGAGATAGGTGAAGGTAGAGACAAGGAGGGCACTGGACAGAGGGTCCAATGGACAGAGAGTCCTCACATGGCTACCATGTTTGGAATCTCTGCAAAGAGGGGTTCCCTGCGTGGCCCTTTTGTAATGGGAGACTTGGCTCGAGGGGCTTTTGGGTGTAGCCCCAAAGTTGGCTCAGATCTGGGTGGGGCTGGGACAGGTCTGGATCTTCTTTTGGAATTCAAAGGGACCAGGATTTGTGAATCAAAGGGTAATTTACATTAGCTAGGGGGGGTTGGGAATCAAAGATTGGAATCTTTCTCGCATCATTCACTATAGCAGCTTCCACAACAAGGGAGCGGAGGGCTTAGAATGTGATATTTTAGAAGGCAAAAGGAGCTAATATTACACATAAATAACCTTTCATCTAAACTGAATATAATCCTTAAGAGGAAATATGGATATTTCATAATAGAAGATTATAAGCATTCCTGATGAAAACACCAGAGTTGAATAGAAAATGTGACATTCAAACACAAAACTTAAGAGAAACACAAAAAAGATGAACATGAGTTAAAACTATTTACATCCTATTTGGGAAGATAATACTTTTTACTCCTAAGAATTTTTCTTATTATTAAGGCAGAAGAAATCTATATGGACAGAGAACATTAATGTGAGTTGATTTTATTGAGATAATCTCAAAAAAGAAATGTAGAGGTGAGAAAGAGAGTTGCACTGGTTGAAGAAAGGAAATCATCTTGATGAGATTTAGATTTGGGGAACCCAAATGAAATTATGATTTCTGGTGGTCAGGGAGTTAAATGAGGTCTAAGTGGCAGGTTCAGGGTTCAGAGTAGGTTTCGGTGCAAGGGTAGGGAGTTTTGGGGGACTCCCTCCTGGAGGTGCAAGAAGTTCTCTGTAAAGGAATTTACAGACTCGAGAACCTAGCTTGGTAAAAGAGGTTTATTATGGGAATTGGAAGTAAGGTTCAAGTCTGGTTAAGGAAATAGGTAAGGGTAAAGAGAGGATAGCACTGGAAAGAGTATTCCAGTGGGCAGAGGCTCTTGATATGCCAAGCGTAGTATAGCATGGCATGTTTGAAACATCTGCAAAGAGAGGATTTTAGTTTGGCTCTTTTTATAATGAGAGATTTAGCTAAAGGGGGCTTGTGGGCGGAGTCCCAAGTTGGCTCCTGGCTGGGTTTCAGCTAGGGCTAGAATTTGAATTGAATTCAATGAGTTTCAGGACTGAGCTGACCCCACTCAGATAACAAGGATGAAACTGTTTGTCCTTGGGGCGGGGTCCCTCACTGAGGCAGTTATCCTTTGAGGATTTTGCCTCAAAGTTTCAGGGTCCCCTCTTCAATCTCACCTAAAAGAAGCATACAAAGAAGAGCTCTTTATAGTGAAGGGGGAAATAGGGGGTGGGGTGGGAGAGGGAGGGAGTTATGACAGGCAATGTTTTAACTTATTTTCATTATAATTGGCTCAAAGAGAGAACAATACCTATACAAACTGTTGAGTATAGAAATCTATCTTATCTAGTAATGAAATAGGAAGGGGAAGGGAAAAAGAGATATGGATGGTAGGCATTATAAAACTTGGCAAGACCTATCTGAAGTGATAAGAACCAGGAAATCCTTATGTCAGAATAGCAGCAGTATTGTGATCCTCATCAGTTGTAAAAGACTGGGCTAGTCTGATCAGTGGGGCAGTTAGATGATGCAGTAGATGGATCTCATATCAGACACTATATAGCTGTGTAACCCTGATCAAGTTAACCCTGGTTGCCCTAGTTCCTAATCTGTAACATGGGTTGGAGAAGGAAATGATAAACTACTGAAGTGTCTTTGCCAAGAAAATCCCATATGAGATCATGATGACTTGAACTTGACTAGAAACACTCTACAACTCTTTAAGTACTTAAGAACTCTTAAGTACAAATTGAAGAATAATTTTCTTGCCTTTTTTTGAGATATGGCTGTTATCAAATTATGTTTTCTATGTTTTCTTATGTATAATTGATATATTGTTTGCCTTCTTAGTGCGTTGAATTAGGGGAGGAAAGGAGAGAATCTGCAACTCAAAATTTAAAAAGAATATTTTAAATAAGTTTTTAAAAAAGAAAAAAGTCATCAAAATACAGTCATTTCAGTATACAAAGAATGCCTTATTTGAATTATGAGTTTCCATTATGTGCAGAATAACTAGGAAATAATTTACAAAATGAAGGCACTGGAATTAAGAGGCTTCCTAAAGAAGGTGGGATTTTAGTTGAGACTTAAAGAAAGTTAAGAAAGCCATTAAGTAAAGATGAAGAAGGAGAGCATTCAAAATATGAGGTAAAGCTAGAGAAAAAGCCCAGAGTCAAGAGATGAGGTATCTTCTTTCTGGAGCATCCAGGAGGCCAGGGTTCCTGGATCAAAGAATATGTGTTGGTCAGTGAGTTATAAGAAGAATGGGAAGGCTTAAGGTTAAGGGTTAAGTTTTGAAAGGATTTGAATGCCTAATAAAGTATGTTGTATTTGTTTTGAAAACAAGGAGTCAGTGGAGATCACTGAATTGAAAGAGTATTGACTTAATTGGACCTATGCTGTAGGAAAAAATCACTTTCCTGGTTGAATAGAGCTGGATTGGAATGGGGAGAATCCTGAGGCAGGTAGATCCTTCTTCAGGCCAAGGCAGTATCCTAGGCATGAGGTGATGAGAGAGTTTGCACTGGAGTGGTGACCATCAGAGGAGAAAAGGGATTTTATTGTTCTTTCAGCAAGACTCTTCACCTCCCAACTCCAGGTATTTTTTTGGCTTTTTCTAAGTGTGGAGTGCTTTCTCTCCTCATCTCCACCACCTGTCTTTTCTGGACTTCAACTTCCAGCTAAAATTCACTTTTCTATAGGAACTTCCTAATTACTCTTAGTTCTGGTATCTTCTATTTATCATTTCCAAACAATTAACAACACAGTTTTTCTTTGAATATCTCTGTGATTAAGGTTGGGGCTTTGAAAACATCTTCTATTCAGAATCAAACAAATTTCTATTTCTTACATCATTCTGCTTTGTGCCAAGCAAGGCAATGATGTTAGTGTGGTAATCTATTGAACATGGAGTTAGGGAATTTGAATTTACATATACTTTTGCTATATTTTTACTTTTGGGATGTTGAGCATATTATTTCATCACTCTGTGTCTCATTTTCCTCACCTGTTAAAAAAGGAATTTGGATTATATGAGAAGAGTTTTAATACTTAATGTAATTATGAGAGTATTTGCTTAACAAATATGAGTATTTGATAACAAAATTATCACTTCATACACGTCAAGAGAAAGATTACATAATTAAGTTACATAAATAAGATTTAGGTTTTAAATTTAAATTCTCTTATGTCATAAACTCAATATTTTTGAACAAACATTAAGAATATTTATACTATCATTATTCTCTAGGTACTTTTCATAGGAGGAAACACAAAGGAGAAGGGCAGGAAATGGAGAATTGATTTGTAGTTTTCGTACAGCATAAATGCAAGAGTACCCAGATAGACTGACAGTACAAAAATGTTGCTGTGGTATGTTTGCCTTGGTAATTTCTGACAAACAGGAGGCTTGTCTGGGGCTATTGCATGACAGAACTGAATTATCACTGCAGGTCTTCTCTAATCTAGTCTGTTCTGGATTGGCTGAGAAATGATCCAAGAGTACTCCATTATGACATAACCTACTTATAAAATTATTAATTACAGGGTTTGGGATATATAATTTTATTTTTTAGGACAACTTTGCTGAAGTATATCCTAAGTGATATCTTGTTTTCTTTGCCTAAAAATGAAGATAAAATTATTTGCAATAGAGTTTGAATTAAACTACTCTGAATATGTATTTATTTTTAATATCTAATTTTAAAATTAGATTATAGATCTTATTTTTCTTCTCCTAATTGTGCCTTTTCTTTTTCTTTTATACTTTTAAATGGAATATATGCTTTCTTTGATTAGGAAATGTCAAAAGAATATAAAGGATATAGAACATTAGATACTAAGTCTTCGGTGTATCAAGACATATAGCTTAATAAAGTGGAATTTTAATAATGAAATCTTCAAGGCTGATTTAAAAGGCAGTTTTTGCGCTCTCAATTTAAATACGTTTCTGTCTTGTCCTTGGACACCGTACACAAAGGAAAAGCTTTACCTAAGCAGTGGCTAGAATACCATATCAAGTTATATTCAGATTGTAAATCCTGGACAAATAGTTTGTAATTTTGGCAGAAAATGAGCATTTGGTAACAGTGATGCTTTTTAAATATTCTGAAGAGTTTTGTCAAAATAGATCTGAAGTCTGTTTCTGACTTTGTCACTAGGTGTGTGTGTGTGTGTGTGTGTGTGTGTGTGTGTGTGTGTATGTGTGTTTTACTAATATTTATTGCTATGCAAAATGCATATCACAAAAGAGGTTGACAATCAAATTGACAGAAGCTGTGAAATTAAAAATTAAGCCTGTCATATTTTCTTTTTACCTTATTATACCTAAGAATTATAGTTCTTATGGCAAAATAACATATCTCAAAATTATTTCACCTTTGTGAATTCAAAGAAATTTAGAGATTAAATCATACTCAGTCTATGAATTAGATCAGAATGTAATAATATATCTTTGATATGCTAAAATATTTAGAACATACAATAGACACATCATTTTTATAGTGCTTTCAAATAACAAATGAAGTACATGCAACTGACACCTGAAACAATAGAATGTTGTGGAGATCTAAACTAATGTGTTGAGAATATTATCTGTGTAATTATACACAATTTCTTAATCTTTGTTTAAAAATGAGAATAAAAGTACTTAAAGAAGTTGGATTGTTCCATTGAGGATATCTTAAGGAGCAAAAGCCTAGAGCCCTCCTGAAAACTTGTGGGTATATTATGGACATGATATTCCATATTTTGGCAGCATTTGAGACTCTTAGCCACCACATAGATGGAAGGAACAAAGGAGTTCCTCATATTTGCCACTGTACAATTATTGTTTCACTGTGTTCTTGGAGTTCCTAGAAATTACACAGAAACTTTTGGCCCATTTCCTGGGATGTCTCTTTTATACCAGGTTGATCTATAGTAAAATCAAGAAGTTAAGAGTCAGTAGATATTTATTAAGGTTTACTGTGTGCCACACACTGTGTTGAATGCTAGATATAAAACAAAACAAAACAAAAAACAACAAACAACCCCACAAGATAGTTCTTGCCCTCAAGGTGCTTAAATGGAGGCATGAAGTCATGTGTCTATAATGGGAAATAATCTGAGAAGGTGTGAGTTACAAAATTGAATTCATTTTACAGAATGAGTTCCTGGAGATCATAAAATCCAGGAGATAAGCCAGGTAGGAAATAAAGTGGTAAATTTTTTGGGTGCCTGCTTAAGGGTAAAGTGGGAGAAACTCTTAAGATGTCTACTCCTAGCCTCACCAAACAGAAGGCGGTAGGTACACTAGGTGCAGTGAGTGTAGTGTGAATTAATTTCATCTTGCAGAATGATAAATTTCTGGAGAAACTCATATTCACCCTACACAAAGAAAAATGCCTGTTCAAATGATGATCTTCTTTTCACTACATTAGATATTTAGACATCCATTTTTAATTATCATTTTAAAATTGGGTATGGCCATTAAACAAATAGCTTTTTTCCCCCTGCACTACAAAATATATATTCACAATCAATGATATTTATCATTAACAAAAATTTTTGACATTTTATGGGACTGCTGGGAATGTAGAAGATACAAAATATAATATTTAAGATTTGTCTACTAGATTAATAATAAAGGTAAAAATAAAGTAAAAGAAAACATGTGAAGACAAAACAAATATCCTGTTAACTGTAAGAGAAAGTCTAAGTACCTCACTTAGCCTTTCATTCAAAGCCCTTCACAGTTCAGTCTCTAGTTTCCTTTTCAAACTTTGCTCTTATCATTCTTACACTTTAATCTTTCATGTTCCCAAAAATTATTCTCACTGTTTACTTACATATTTCTCTTGCATTTCCATTTTCATGTAGGTACTCAACTGGGATTCTATTTATTTAACCTCTCTACCAAAATCTTGTATGTTTTTAAAATATAGAAAAGCTCAAATGCTACTATAACCTCTTTTTGAAAGTTTTCCCAAACTGTCTAAGCATGACTAATATTGAACTGCTCATTTGGCTTTTAGTATATATTTTAGCTATTTAGACACACATATATGCATGCGACCTTTGGAATTGTTTTAGACTTTTTTGTGCCCTCCCCCCAATTATACTACTGCTACTACTAATTGGTAACATTTATGTAGCCTTACTTTGTACCAGACACTGTGCTATAAATGCTTTATTATTATCTCATTTGATCTTCACAATAACTGGGAGTTAATTGCTGTTATTATCCCCATTTTACAGGTAGGGAACCAAGCATTTAAATGACTTGCACAGAAACACATAGCTAGTAAATTTCTGAGGTCTGATTTGAACTCGGATTTTCCTGGCTCCAGGCCTAGTGCTCTGATCCATTGTATCATTCAGCTGCCTCCATAAAATCCAACATGGCATTTTTATTAGTATATATGTCCATTGGTCAAAATGTAGCTTTTTCCTCAAATAAATCTTCATTTATTTAAAAAACATATAACAAGCATCTGGTATATAGTGGATACTGTTATCAGAAGATATAAAAACAAAAATAAAACAGGCTCTACCTCAAAGAACTTACTAGGAAAAAAAGTGACATACCCACATGAGTCATCAAAGATAAAGTACATATAAAGCAATAGAGGGGAGAACAGTGACAACTGAGGGAATTAGGATGGCCTCCTACTGTAGGAAATAGCTTTGAATGGAGCCTAAAAGAATGCTAGAGATTTTAAGAGAAAAGGAGGGAATGTTTTCCAGAGGATGAGAGGCAGCATTTTCATGTGTATGTGAATAGGAGATAAGATGTCATGTGTGGGAAACAACAAGTATACTTTTTGGCTGAACCCAAAGTGTATGAAGGAAAGTAATATGAGTTTATATTGAAATCAAAAGTTGGAACCATATTTTTTAAATTTCTAAATAATAATTTGAGGCTTGTCATATTTTGCTCTCTTAGCTATAAAATATTAGAATGTCAATATTTAATAGTCTGAAAATAGTTTGAATTTAGTTTTATATTTAAGTATCTATTTGTTATCTGTACCTTTTTTATGTGATGTTAAGAAAAATTTAAAACTTCTCCAGACATATCTATAAAAAGAGAACTTTTAAAAATATACTTCAATTCCATGATAATTCTATGAACCATTCATTACTCATTTTTCATTTTTCATTTGTCCGTTTCCAGACAATGAATGACTTTGACTATTTGAAACTATTGGGTAAAGGCACTTTTGGGAAAGTGATTTTGGTTCGAGAGAAGGCAAGTGGAAAATATTATGCTATGAAGATTTTGAAGAAAGAAGTAATTATTGCAAAGGTAGGCTATTTTCCCCTTCCATTAGATTATTTGTTTTCAGGAATCCTGTGAAATAGAAAATTGTACTCACTATCATGCAATAGATAAAATTGTGCTTCTATTAAAGTAAAATCTGATTTTTAATATTTACTTTATAATTTGGAAGATAAATAATAACAATATAACTAATGATATTTTTAGAGAATAATGGTTTTGATTTACATATGTCAAAAGCAACATTATTTTTGTGTAACTTATTGCACCTATAGTACTAAAAACATTTTGCATTAAGAAGCACTGACATTCTGATTTCGATATAATACAAATTCAACATGCTATGATTGGAATTATTTGTCAAATTTATGGCCTTATAAGGAAGACAAAAAAAATGATCATTTTAAAGAAAATTTTACACGTGACAACAACATTTATTAAAGGGGGTAGATTCTTGAGCTTGTGAGGAAAGGTCACTAATGGGCATTGACATTCCATTGCATAGCCTTCTGAGCTCCCCTGATGACTATGTCAAATTTAAAACTTTTTAATAAAGAACTTGTTAATTATTCTGGTACCTGTCTCTTAGTATAGTTTTTTTTTTTTAATTTTAAATAAAATTTAATACTCTTATCAGTAGATGCCCACTCTACTTGTTCTTGTGTTATCAAGAAATGATTTCCATTCTTATCAAAAATTCTGCCTTTCAGTCATTGTACATTATGTCTTGACATGGAATATTTGTTTCCATTCCTTGCACCAAACTGTATCTCTTTTTGATTCCCAAATCTGTTCCGCTTTACTACATCTTATTGTCCATTATGTGTAAGTCAATATATTTGAGGCCATTGTTCTTTCCCGATGTAAATAAACCCTGCTCTATGTTTACTGCCTTTGTAAGCCCAAGTGCTTTCAGGGAAGTAGAAGATTCCTTGAGAGAAAT
The DNA here is from genome assembly GCF_902635505.1 of Sarcophilus harrisii. Taxonomy (NCBI): domain Eukaryota; kingdom Metazoa; phylum Chordata; class Mammalia; order Dasyuromorphia; family Dasyuridae; genus Sarcophilus; species Sarcophilus harrisii. The sequence continues at coordinate 381,170,169 of NC_045429.1, read as the reverse complement.
AAGTCATTAAGTGTTAACTCTTTGATCTAACTCAGTGGAACACTATTAATGTTTAATATACAGCTAATGTTTTCCAACTTGCCCCTCATTTCTTTGTCCCAGACCATCAATGCATATAAGTACCCATCCCCCCCCAGTAATTGTTTGACAATCTACTACTGTAGGATGCTTTTTCCTTTCAGTTGCCATGGGAAAACTTTGTTTAGAAAAAGGAGGAGAATGTCTTGAAGTGAAAAAGAAACTGTAAAAGAGGAGATTTAAAGGGTAACATAACAAACATATATTAAGAACCATACCATAAATATATTATAAAAGAAGTAGATTACAAATTTCTCTGAGTCATAGCTAGATGATGAATTCTTAATCCAGTTGGATGGAAGCAACTACAAAAGATAAAATAGATCATTTTAATTATATAGAATTGAGACGCTTTTGCATAAGTGCACTGGGTAGAGTGCGAGATCTGGAGTTACTAGCTGTGTGATCCTGGAAAAGTCACCTAACCTCTGCTTGTGTCAGTTTCCTCATCTATAATATGGGAGTAATAAAGGCACATAGCCTCCTAGGATTGTTGTAAGGATCAAATTAGAATACTTGTAAAGCCTTTAGTATAGTACCTGGCACATTTTGAGCCTTTTATAAATGTTAGCTATTATCATTATCATGTGTGAGATGAACAGGAGAGAGAAAGGAGCTCTCAGCAAAATAATTCCAATATTTTCAGTCAAATATAAGACAGGTTCTCAACTGAGAGGCTTGGGGAGGGGAGAGCCAGATTTAAGGAATGATAAAAGGTTTACAAAAGGCATGATGATGGGTGTGAGAGTGAGTCAATTAAGAAAGATAACATTATTTTGCTACAGCTAGGATGTAATTAATATTATGTAAAGTTCATTTGTAGTGGACCCACTAAACAGGGTTTTATTATTTTCTGCAGCTTTGTTCAGCAGCCTATGAGCAGGAACAAAGGTAACATCTGGTGGGAGTAATCCAAGGCTGAGGTTTGGCAGGGTAAAATCAAAATGACAGAATCAGGAGTAAAGGACTTGCTATAAGAGAACAGTGTGGAGCTGCGCTGGTTTGCGAAGAAGTCAGTATAAGAAAAGAAGGAGAGTATAGTATACATTCTTGGAAAGAAGCAAGAGATTGAGGGATCACAATGAGGACCAAAACCAAACAAGATTTGGGATTACAAGGCATCTGGGAAGGTGGAATGACGGCAGATTATGATCAGATAAAGAAATATCATAAGATGAATTTGGAAGTGGATGTAAGATGTCTGTATTATTTTTCCCAAAGAGTTCAGTGCTAGTCATGAGGTCACTGACAAAAAGAAAAGCTCCATATGCAACAAAATATTCATAACAACACTTTTTATAGTAGCAAAGAAGTGGATGCAAGTAGAAACCCAGTTATTGGGAAATGACTAGATAAATAGAGTTACATGAATATAGTGGGATATTACTGTCCCATAAGAAACTACAAGCATCCTGAGTACAAAGAAGATTGTATGAAACTGATATCAAGCGAAGTAATCAGAGCCAAGGAAGTAATATACACAATGATTGCACCCAGAACAATAATCACAAAATAATTCAAATTAAATATTGCAGAATTATAAAGGATAAGCATGGTCTCAGAGTAGAAATATAAGAACACCATTCCTTCTCTTTTGTAAAGATGGGAGGTCCACAGGTGTAGAACATTGAGTGTAATTTCAGATGTTCATAATCATCAATTTTGCTGATTTATTCCCCCTTAATTTTTTTAAAAAGTTCTTTGTTACAAGGGATGGATCTCTGGGGAGACTTGTGCCTCTCTATGAGGAACTTAAGTATATGAAGCAAATGATTTCAATAAAAATCTATTTACAGTAGAAACGTGGTAGAAGAGAAAGCTAAATGGCACAGTGGACAGATGGGATGGGACTGGGATCAGGAAGATAACTTTTTGTGAATTCAGATGTGGTCTCAGATACTTTCTGTGTCACTGAACCTTGTTTGCTTCCATTTCCTCATCTATAAAATGAACTGAAGAAAGCAATAACACACCACCCTATTATGGGCCAGAACTCTGAAACAAGGATTCTTACAAGATGTTAAGTCAGTGGAATTAACTTAATAGTTCTCTCATTCAGTACATGTACTTAGTACTTAATACAGTTCCACAAGATTCACACCTATGATAATGGAGTATATAACAGCCAGCAAAGGCTGAGACAACTTCATTCCATCGTCCACCTTTGTGGTGGCTGGAGGCTGAAGCACAAACCTTTGGACTCAGAGAGATTTATTCACTTCATCTCACACTGCCTTGGTGGCAGGCTCTCCTCCTTCAATTTCCCACTAAAACCAAGACTCCAGAAGGCCTCCAGAAAACTAGCTGAAGCCCCAGACAAGGAGATAGGACTTTGAAGGAGACAGTAAAGAATTTGGACTTTAACATCTGGCTGTTCTTGTGGTGATTACTCTGACTGAAAGGAAGGCTACCCCAGAGTCCTCAAGAAAACTGAACCAGAGAACACTACACCACTCTAGTATCTTTGCTAAGAAAACCCCAAATGGGGTCATGAAGAGTTAGACATGACTGAACAAGTAGGACACAAAGAGATGAACAGGGAAATTGAGAAGACAATTTAGTAAGTAAAGGCAAAATGTTAGTAAGACAATAAAGTAGAATATATGAGTGGTTTTCAACATGTTATTGTTAACTTTGGAGACTCACAGGATTCTAAGCTCCATGCTACATTCTCTTCTATATTATTTCACTTAGTGATCTCTTAAGGTCCTGTGGATTTAATTACTGCTTCTATGCCAATGATTCTCCACTCTACCTATCTTGTCCCAGTCTTTCTGCTGACCTCCAATCTTATATCTTCAACTTCCTTTCAGATTTCTTGGACTGGATGTCCAGTACACCTCTTAAACTCAGTTTGTCCAAAACTGAATTCATTATCTTTACCCCTAAATCTTTTCCTTTTACCTTCTATATTGCAATTAGGGGCAACAACACGTTCTCAGTCCCTCAGGCTAGCATGCCTTCATCACCTCACATCTTGATTATTATAATAGCCCTGCTGGTGGGTCTGCCTGCTTTAAATCTCTTCCTACTCCAGTCCATCCTCCATTCAGCCAGGAAAAAGATTGTCCTAAAGTGTAGGTCTAGTCATGTCAGTTACCCTACTCAGTAATGTCTAGTGAGTTCCTGTTGGTTCTAGGAACAAATACAAAATCTTCTATTTGCCTTTCAGTCCTTCATTACTTGTTAGGCCAGAACTCTGAACTTGAAACAAAGGATTCTTACAAGGTACTAAATCAGTGGAATTAATAGAGACAATAGTTATCTAATTTACCATGGTTCAGTATGATTGATTTAATCCTACAAGGAGATGTTATGGACCAGAACTTGAAACAAGGAACTAAGTGGAATTGAGGAGACCATGGTTAGATTTAGTTTAGCATTGCTTTTTAATCCTACAACAAATAATGGTTTCTTAGCGATATAATGATTGGTTTGTACTCAGTGTACAACATATAACCAAGAAGCTCTCAGGGCCAGAAAGGACAAGTGCACTAGAAGCTCTCGGAGGCTGAGACAGATTCATTCCATTGTCTACCTTTGTGGTGGCCACAGGCTGAAGCACAAACCTCTGGATTCAGGGAGATTCAGTAGCCAGAGAAGGCAGGTGGGAGCTCAAGCTCTTGGAACCAAGGAGAGAGGAAGGCCTCCAGAAAACTAGCCAAGCCCCAAGTGAAGGTGACAAGACTTTGAAGGAGACAATAAAGGATTTGGACTTTTAACACTTGGCTGCACTTGTAGTGATTACTGAACTGAAACAAAGGCTGTTTCCAGAAGCCCCAAGAAAACCTCAACAGAGAACATTACATTTTAGAGAGAATATTACAATTACCAACTCCCCACCTGTCATTTTCCCAACATTCTTATACCTTACTCCTTGACATGTACTCTTCCATCTAGTGACACTAACCTCCTGACTAATCTACAAACAAGATACTTCACCTCTCATCTCTGGGTGGTCTTCCTAGCTGTCCTCTACACCTGAAATGCTATCCCTCTTTCATTCTGACTTCTGATCTTCCTGGCTACATATAACTCCCAACGAAGATCCTTCTCTTTCTTAAAGAGTAGAAAGCTAGACCTGTGGTGGTTTGTGGCTTCTTACTTTAGAAGTTTTGAGGCAGCTCAATTACTGTCATTAATATGACAGTAAAATGGTTTGCTGTCTTCCTGAGGCATGCATCTGTTTGGCATTATTTGTATATTTGTATATCTCCAAGCCATGATGACAATAACTTCAATAACTTCTAATGCTCATAGATTTCCACAATATAAATTTCTTTTGATTCACATAAGCACAAATAATAATGCTAAAAGGTATCAAAAGAACATTACTAAACTTAGAAAATCTTGGTTTCCAAACTGAAGTCATTAGATGTTCTCATCAAGTCAATCATCAAACATTTGTTAAGTGCTTTCTATGTGTCAGGGATTGTTCTAGGTACTGGGGATACAAAAACAAAAATTACATTTTCAGCATTCATTTTAAAAATTGAGTTCCAAATTCTCTTCCTCTTTTCACACACCCCTCCCCCAATTGAGAAGGCAAGCAGTTTGATACAGGTTATACATGTGTAGTCAGGCAGAACATATTTCTATGTTAGTCATGTTGTAAAAGAAAACATAAAAGACTAAAGTAAAAATCCAAATAAAATAAAGCAAAAAAAAGTCTTTAGTGAGATCATCAGTTCTTTGTCTGAGTAGGGAGAGCATTTTTTATCATAAGTCCTTCAGAGTTGTTTTACATCATTGTATTGCTCAGAATAGCTAAATCATTCACAGTTGATCATATTACTGTTGCTACTATGTGGAATGTTTTCCTGGTTATATTTATTTCACTTTATATTGATTCCTGTAAGTCTTCACAGGTTTTTCTAAGCATCTAAGTCATCATTTTTTATAACACAATAGTATTCTTCTGCAAACATATGCCATAAAATGTTTAGCTATCCTCTAATTGTTACACATCCCCTCAATTTTCATTTTTTGTCACCAGAAAAAGCACTACGATAAATATTTAGATGTATTTCCAATATATGAATTTTCAATTCAACATAATGTTGAATCCATTCATTACTCCACCAATGTGCATTTGTATTTTCAGTTTTCCCATATCTCCTCTAACATCTCATTTTCCTTTTTCATCCCTTATTATCCAGTATGAAAGTAGTACTTGAGAATTGTTTTAATTATGAAAAATGGTTATAGGTAGCTTTGATTTAGTTCATCTGAAAAAATGCCTGTTCCTGTTTTTTCACCATTTATCAATTGGGAGATGGCTCCAATTTTTACAAATTTTCTACATATCTGAGAGAGAAGGCCTTTTTCAAAGAAACTTGCCTCAAAATTTGTTCACAGTTATAATTGCAACCTATTTTCCTCTATGCTTTCCCCCCAACTTATTTTGTTCTCTCTCTTTTCATCATGTTCCTTGCCAGAAGTGTATTTTATTCCCTTTCCCATTTCCTCAGTACATTCTTCTTTCTCACTCCTTAATTGTATTTTTTTTAAAGATATCATCCAATCATGTTCAAATCATACCTATGCTTCTGTCTTTATCTCCATTTAACACTCCTAATAATGAGAAAGTTGTTATGAGTTACAGCTATCATCATAGGAATATAAACAGTTTGTCCTTATTAAATCTCTTATTAATTCCCTTTCTTAATTACTTTTTTTTTTTTTTTTTTTTTTTGCTTCTCTTGAATCTTGTATTTAGAAGAAAAAAATTCTATTCAGCTCTGGTCTTTTCATCAGGAGTACTTGAAAGAACTCTTTCACTGAATCAGTTTTTGGGTGGGTGATACTTGGTTGAATCTAGGGAATATCATATTTCACGCCTTTGATTTTTTAATATAGAAGCTGCAAAACTTGTGTTATCCTGGCTGTGGCTCCACAATACCTGAATTGTTTCTTTTTGACAGTTTGCAATATTTTCTTCTTGGCCTTAGAGTTATACAATTTAACTATGATGTTCATGGATGTTTTTATTTTGGGAGCTCTTTCAGGTGGTGATTAATGGGTTCTTTCAATTTCTACTTTACCCTCTGGTTCTAGAATATCATGGCAGTTTTCCTTGATAATGTCCTGTAAAGGGTTGTCTGGGCATTATACTTTTTAAATTAAATTATCTCTTCTGGATCTGTTTTCTACATCAGTTGTTTTTCTAATGAAATATTTCATTATCTTTTTTTTCTTTTGGTTTTGTTTTATTGTTTTTTGATGACTCCACAGAGTTACTAGTTTTTTACTTTCTCAATTATGATTTTAAGGAATTATTTTCTTTTGTGAAGTTTTGTGTTTTCCTTTTCCATTTGGCCAATTCTGTTTTTTAAATGAAAATATTTTTCAGTAAATTCTGCTTAAACTATTAGTCTTCAGCATTTTTGTGACTCCTTTACCAAACTGCTGACTTTTTTCCCCCATGATTTACTTATGTTACTCTCATTTCTCTTTCAAATTTTTTCTCTCTCTCTTACTTTCAAATCCTTTTTGAGCTCTTCTGTGCCCTGAGGCTAATTCATATTTTTCTTTGAGGTTTTGGATATAGGAGTTTTATCTTTGCTATCTTCTTCTGAATGTGTGTTCTGATGCACACTTTGAAAACCACCACCATGAGTATGTACAGGGAAGTGTTGTATAAAAACTCTTAAAAAACAGGCTGAAGCAAGATTCTGAAATACTTTTAATATGAAGCAGAAGAGTTTGATTTGATTCTAGAGAGATAAGGAGGCAAATTGAGCTCTTTTAATAGGATATTAAACTGCTAGGACCTATAACTTAAGAATTATCAGTTTACTAGCTATGTGCAGCATAAATTAGAAAGGAGAATATTTTAGGCTGGATGATCAATTATGAAAGAATTGTATTATTGCTGGTAAAGATATGAAGACAAAAGTAGAATTGTTAAGTGAAAATCCTTTTTATTTTTGATATATTTTTAAAAGCTTTTTATTTTCAACACATATTCATGGATAATTTTTCAACATTGATCCTTGCATAACCTTGTGTTCCAAATTTTCCCATTCTTCCCCCCATCTCCTACCCTAGATGGCAAATAATCCAATATATATTATACATGCTAAAATATATTTTAAATCCAGTATATGTAAATATATTTGTACAATTATCTTTCTGCACAAGAAACATCAGATCAAAAAGGAAAGAAAATGAATAAGAAAACAAAATGCAAACAAACAGCAAAAAGAATGAGAATGTTTTGTTATGATCCACACTCAATTCCCACAGTCTTCTCTCTGGGTGTAGATGGCCCTTTTCATCATGAGATTATTGAAACTAACCTAAATCATCTCATTGTTGAAGAGTCTCATGTTCATCAGAATTGATCATCATATAGTATTGTTGTTGATCTCCTGGCTCTGTTCATTTCACCTTAGCAACCGTTTATATAAGTCTCTCCAGGACTTTCTGAAATCCTCCTGCTGGTCATTTCTTACAGAACAATAATATTCCATAACATTCATATACCATAATTCATTCAGCCATTCTCCAATTGATGGGCATCTACTCAGTTTCCAGTTTCTGGCCACTACAAAGAGGGCAGCCACAAACATTTTTGCACATATGAGTCCCTTTCCCTCCTTTAAGATTTCTTTGGGATATAAGCCCAGTAGTAATACTGTTGGATCAAAAGGTATGCACAGTCTGATAACTTTTTGAGCATAGTTCCCAATTGCTGTCCAGAATGGTTGGATCTGTTCACAATTCCACCAGCAATGTATAAATGTCTCAGTTTTCCCACATCCTTTCCGACATTCATCATTATCTTTTCCTGTTATTTTAGCCAATGTGAGTAGTGGTATCTCAAAGTTGTCTTAATTTGCATTTCTTTGATCAGTAATGATTTGGAACACCTTTTCATATCACTAGAAATAGTTTCAATTTCTTCATCTGAAAATTATCTGTTCATATCCTTTGACCATTTATTAATTGGAGAATAGATAGATAAGGATTGAGTTCCTATAAATTAGAATCAATTCTCTATATATTTTAGAAATGAAGTCTTTGTCAGAACCTTCGACTATAAAAATATTTTCCCAGTTTATTGTTTCCCTTCTAATATTGCCTGCATTAGTTTTGTTTATACAAAAACTTTTCGATTTGATATAATCAAAATTTTCTATTTTGTAGTCAATAGTGATCTCTAGTTCTTCTTTGGTCACAAATTCCTTCCTCTTCCCAGGTCTGAGAGGTGTTCTTCTAATTTGTTTATAATCTCATTCTTTATGCCTAGATCATGAACCTATTTTGACCTTATCTTGGTGCTTGGTGTTAAGTGTGGGTCAATGCCTAGTTTCTACCATACTAATTTCCAATTTTCCCAGCAATTTTTGTCAAAGTGAATTCTTATCCCCAAAGCTGGGGTCTTTGGGTTTGTCAAACACTATATTGTTATAGTTATTGACTACATAATATCACTCTTCATGTCTAAATCATGAACCCATTTCAACCTTATCTTGATACGTGGTGTTAGGTGGGTCTGTGCCTACTTTCTTCCATACTAGTTTCTGAAAATCCTTTTTAAAAATATGGGAATGACAGATTCCTGGCCAGAACTGGATTGTACATGAGTGCTGATGAAAAATATCTGGAGTCTTAGAAATATAGCCAAAATGGTTTTAAACAAAAAAAAGGAAGGAAAGAGAAAAGTATTTATGTATATCAATGAAAGCAACTGCCATAGGCAGTAAGTAACTACAGTGTAAGAAAAAAAACAGCAATAGAAGCATGTGGAAATTTACATAGATGAAGTCCAAGAAAGGTAACAAGAATGAAACCCATCATATTAGAAATCTTTAATAGAGTAAGAGCAACAGAAACTAACCCTATTTAGAACTTCAGAGTTTATAGAGAGCTTTTATAGATTTGACTTGATTTGATTCTCATTACAATCCACTGATATGTAGATAGATACTCTTATTTTCCCCATTTTACAGATGAGAAAGCTGAGAGTAATAAAGATTGATTGATTTGTTTCAGGGTACATACTAAGTGAATATTTGAGGAGGTATTCAAATCTAGTTCTTCCTTACTCCAATTCTGAATCTTTCCACTGTGCCAAGCTGGGTCTAAAAGATCCCCAGTAAATCATGAAATTGACTCTGTTAGAGGTGGATGGAAGATAAGACTATGCCTTTTTTTTTTTTTTTAAAGCAAACCTCATTCTTCTGGACTTTTTTCCTTGCAAAATCAGCAATTTGAAAAAAGTAGTCTTTTGATATAGATCCCATCTCTATCTGTAGTTAAAGTTTTTCAAAGATTTCAAGTATTCATATGTCATTTTAATGTCTATCTCAGGTTATGTAGCACAATTATAGTCATTATAAATTAGTGTGTAAAAAAGTATCAAAATGTTCTAACCAACAAATTTTGTCTCTCTTATTTTAAACTTTATATTTTGACAAGTTGCTTTTAAATTGCAATTAAAAATTATTGGCATCTGTGTTTACTCTTTTATCTTAACCATACCTTATCTTCATAGCAGTGACTAAATATCATGTGAAAAAGAGCAGTGCAAAATTTGCATTAAAGGAATATTTTTCTGATTAAATGTAAAATATGGTAGAAAACTATTTTTAAATATATTAATACATTACTTTTATCCTAAATTTATCAAATGAATGCTGAGCAAGTATATTATTGTCTTTTTTAACATATCAATTTGTTAATCCTTTTGCAGAATTTAAGAGATTATCTTCTGTCATTGATAACATGATAAATTGAAATAGATTTTTAAAAATATCAATCTGTTGGGCAGTATATTGTTGTCACCCTTCATTTATGAAGAGGACCAAAATGATATTACTATGTTACAGTCAAGTTTGAATGTCTTACTATGGCTGATCAGATCAATATGAGTTTGGAATGTGCCACAAGACTGACACAGATAATCCCTGTGAACATTTGGGATGGATTCTCTAACCTTGGTATTCTCAAATTTCTTCTAAGCTAATTCAATTCAGCTTTGCTCATAAAGCACAACACCTTTCCTGAAGAGGGCACACCATGTTGGGTGGTCCTGTGCCAGTGTTTTCCATATCATACAATCAATTCTAAATTTCCTAAGAGAGACCTCAAGGATATCTTTGTATTGTTTTTTTTCTGACCATCTTGTGAGCACTTACCCTGTGTGAGTTCTCCATAAAAAATCTTTTTGGCAAGTGCACATTTGGCATTCAAACAATGTGTGTGGCCAGCCCAGTGGAGTTGTACACTCTGCAGTAGAGTTGGAATGCCTGGCAGTTTAGTTTGAGGAAGGACTTCAATGTCTGGTATCTTATCCTGTGAGGTGATCTTCAGAATCTTCCTAAGACAATTCAAATGGAAACGACTAGGTTTCCTGACATGGCACTGGAATACTCTCCAGGTTTCATGAGATCAGTATAACCAGCTCTATTGACCTTGCCTCTCCCTTGTGGAAATTTCCTTTGGAATCTCTCAAACACTGAACTAGATCTGCACATGTGTCAACCTCATTATTAATGGGTACATACATCCCTGGAAAGTATGCTGCCAAGGTAAGTGAACTAATCCATAGCATGCAAAAATTCTGATTTTGCTGTAAATGATGGTTAATGGAGTATCTATGTTTTGTTGATATTGATACTCCAAAATTACTAGCAAAAGCAGCGGAGAATAGATTGATAAATTGCCGTATCTTGGCTTCACAAGCTGCATTGAGAGCACAATTATCTGTAAACAAAAAATCATGTACAACACTCTCCATTTTAATTTTGTTTTGTAATCTTTTCTTTTTTTGTTGTTGTAATAGTCTCAATTTTAATTATTTTATTAAAGCTTTTTATTTTCAAAACATACATAATTTTTCAACATTACCCCTTGCAAAACCTTGTATTTCAATTATCCCCCCTTCCCCTGACCTCTTCCTCTAGATGTCAACTAATCTAATATATGTTAAACATGATAAAATATGTTAACTCCAATATATGCATATCTATTTATACAATTATCTTGCACAAGAAAAATCAAAGAAAAAAGAAAAAAAAAGAGAAAGAAAATAAGATTCAAGCAAACAACAAGAAGAGTGAAAATGCTACATTGTGATCCACATTCAGTTCCCATAGTCCTCTTTCTGGATATAGATGTCTCTCTTCATCACAAGATCATTGGAATGGGTCTGAATCATTTCATTGTTGAAGAGAGCCATGCCCATCAGAATTGATCATTATATAATCTTGCTATTGCCATGTAAAATGATCTTCTGGTCCTGCTCATTTCATGTAGTATCAGTTCATGTAAATCTCTCCAGACTTTCTGAAATCATTGTGCTGATCATTTCTTATAGAACAATAATATTCCATAACATTCATATACCATAACTTATTCAGCCATTCTCCAGTTGATGGGCAACCATTCAATTTCCAGTTCCTTGCCACTCCAAAAAGAGCTGTTACAAACATGTTTGCACATGTGGGTCCTTTCCCCTGTTTTATGATTTTCTTAGGATATAGTCTCAGTAATGGCACTGTGGGTCAAAGGATAATATGCACAGTTTTGTAGCATTTGGGGCATAGTTCCACATTGCTCTCCAGAATGCTTGGATCATTTCACAAGTCCACCAACAATGCATTAGTGCTTGTGTTTTCCCACATCCCCTACAATATTTATCATTCTCTTTTCCTGTCATCTTAGCCAATCTGGGAGGTGTGAGGTGGTACCTTAGAGTTGTTTAAATTTGCATTTCTCTAATCAATAGTTATTTAGAGCATTTTTATATGAATGTAGATGGATTCAATTTCTTCATCTGAAAATTGTCTGTTCATATCCTTTGACCATTTATCAATTGGGGAATGACATATTCTTATAAATTTGACATAGTTCTTTATAAAATTTATAAATGAGACCTTTATCAGAAATAGTGTCTGTAAAGATTTTTTTCCTAATGTTTTACTTCCGTTTTAATCTTGTTTGTGTTGGTTTTGTTTATGTAAAACTTTTTAAGTTTATGTAATCAAAGTTGTCCATTTTATCTTTCATAATGTTCTCTAGTTCATCTTTGGTCAAATTCCTTCCTTCTTAAGAGATCTGATAGGTAAATATCCCTTGTTCTCCTAATTTGTTTATCATCCTTTTTGACCAAATCATATATCCATTTTGACTTTATTTTGATATGAGTTGTGAGATCTAGGTCTATGCTGAGTTTCTGACATATTATTTTCCTAATTTCCCAGCAATTTTTTTTTATCAAATAGTGAATTCTTATTCCAGAAGCTGACGTTTGGGGGTTTATCAAATACTAGATTTCTATAGGCTTGATTATTGTCTCATGTGTCTTAATCTATTCCACTGATCTACCACTCTTATTTCTTAAGTAGTACCAAGTGGTTTTAATGAATGCTACTTTATAATATAGTTTGAGGTTTGGTACTGCTAAGCCACCATTCTTCGTATATTTTTTTTTCTGTTAATTACCTTGATACTCTTGATAATCATTTTTTAGATGAAATTTATTATTAAGTAAAGTTTTGGCACTTTGATTGGTTTGACACTGAACAAGTAGATCAATTTAGGCAGAATTGTTATTTTTATTATCTTAGCTCGGCCTAGCCATGAAATACCAATTGGTATTTTTCCATTTGTTTAGATCTGACTTTATTTGTGTGAAAAGTGTTTTGTAATTGTGTTCACATAGTTCTTAAATTTGTCTTGGCAGGTAGATCCCCAAGTATTTTATTTTGTCTACAGTAGTTTTAAATGGAATTTCTTGTTCATCTCTTGCTGATGGTAATATATAGAAATGCTGATGATTTGTGTGGGTTTATTTTATATCCTGCAACTTGGCTAAAGCTGTGAATTGTTTCCAGTGGGTTTTTGGATTATTTTCTAGTATTCTCTAAGTATATCATCATATCATCTGCAAAGAGTAATGGTTTTGTTTCCTCACTGTCTGTTCTAATTCCTTTAATTTGTTTTTCTTGTTGCTAAAGCCAACATTTCTAGTACAATGTTGAATAATAGTGATGACAATGGGCATCCTTGTTTCACCCCTGATCTTATTGGGAATGCATTCAGCTTCTTTTCATTACAAATAATGCTTGCTGTAGGTTTTAAATAGATACTGCTTATTATTCTAAGGAAAGCTCCCTTTATGCCTATGCTCTCTAGTGTTTTTAGTAGGCATGGATGTTGTATTTTGTCAAAAAATTTTTCTGTATCTATTGAGATTATTATGTGATTTCTGTTGGTTTTGTTAATGATATGGTCGATTATGGTAATAGTTTTCCCAATATTGAACCAGCCCTGCATTCCTGGTATAAATACTATTTGGTCACATGTATTATCCTGCTGATAAGTTGCTGTAATTTCTGTGCTAGTATTTTATTCAAAATTTTTGCATCGATATTTATTAGAGGGATTGGTGTGTAATTTTCTTTCTCTGTTTTGGCTCTTCCTGATTTAGGTATCATTGCTATATTTATGTCATAAAAGGAATTTGGCACAACTTCTGTGTTTCTAGACAGTTTAAATAGTATTGAAATTAATTTTTTAAAAATGTTTGGTAGAATTCACTTGTGAATACATCTGGCCCTTGAGATTTTTTCTTAGAAAGTTCATTAATGACTTGTTGAATTTTTTTTTCCTAAAATGGGTCTTTATAAGTGATTTATTTCCTTTTCTGTTAACCTAGGTAATTAATATTTTTGTCAGTATTCATCCATTTCAGTTAGATTGCCAAACTTCCTACCATACAGTTGGTCAAAATACCTCCTAATTAATTGCTTTAATTTCTTTTTTCATTGATGGTACATTCACCCTTTTCATTTTTGATGCTGGTGAGTTAGTTTTTTCTTTACTTTTTCTGATCAAAGTAACCAAAGGTTTATTTTGTTGTTTTTTTCATAAACCCAACTCTTAGTTTTATTTATTAGTTCAATAATTTTCTTAGTTTATATAATCTCTCCTTTGTGTTTCAGAATTTCTAATTTGGTATTGGGGATTTTTAATTTGTTCTTTTTCAGCTTTTTTAGTTGCATGCCTAATTCATTGATCTCCTCTTTATTTTATTTATGTAGCTATTTAGAGATAAAAATTTCTCCTATGAATTGCTTTGACTGTATCCTATAAGTTTTGGTGTGTTGTCTAATTATTGTCATTTTCTTAGATAGAATTATGGATTGTTTCTGTGATTTGTTGTTTGGCCCACTCATTTTTTAGAATTATATTATTTAATTTCCCATTAGTTTTTAAGTCTATCTTTCCCTTATTGCATTGTGTTCTGCGAAGGAAGCGTTTATTATTTTTTCCTTTTTGCATTTGATTGTGAGGTTTTTAATACCCTAATAATACTTGGTCAGTTTTTGTGAAGGTGCCATGTACTGCTGAGAAAAAAGTGTATTCCTTTCTGTCCCTATTCCATTTTCTTCAGAGGTCTATCATATTCAGGTTATTATTAACCTCCCTAGTTTCTTTCTTGTTTATTTTGTGGTTAGATTTGTCTGATTCTGAAAGGGAAAGGTTGAAGTTGTTCACTAGAATAGTTTTGATGTCTATTTCTCCCTGTAACTAGCTTAAAATCTCTAGAAATTTGTCTGCTCTACCATTTGGTGCATATTCATTTAGTATCATTACTACTTAATTATTTATGCTACCCTTATCAAGATGTACTTTATCTCTGTTTTAATGAGATCTATTTTTACTTTTTGCTTTATCTGAGATCAGAATTGCTACCCCTGCTTTTTTTACTTCAACTGAAGCATAACAAATTCTATTCCAGCCTTTTACCTTTATTCTGGTTGTGTCTCTCTGTACCCAAATGTGTTTCTTTTAAAAAGCATAGTATAGGATTCTGTTTTTTAATCCACTCTGCTATTTTATAGTTTTTCACCAGTGTTCCTTGGGGTTTTCCTTGTGGGATCTCTGTTGGAATCCTTACAAAGTATTCACCTTGTTCATCAGAGAGAAACAGAAAAAGAGAAAAACCTCAAAACAAAGAAGATTTAAGAAACATCTGACATTAAAAGAGTATGGCTGACAATGTATTAAAATAACTTTAAAATCTTTAGGAATCATTGGATTTCCTAACGCAAGGTGAGACTGTTTCCTTGAGATGAAAAATTGTTGATGAGACTATTGAAGTACTTCAAAGCTTGCAGGAATTATTGAATTCCTGGCACATGAACTAATGGACAATGGACTCATTTTGGACTATTTCTAGGACTTATGGACATGTGTAAATTCTCCTGTTGATTTATGTTCTTCGTTTCATCACTACTAGCCTGTGTTATATTGCTATGTGCTTATGTAATTGTGTGTAATACCTCCCATTTTGATGGATGTATATATACCTGTTTTAAGAGAGCCCCTTCAGAAACCTGCTAATCTGATTTGATTTTCTATTTCCTTTGGTGTTTTCATCTCCCTTCCCGAGAAGTCAGTGAGGGTGTGACCACCTTCTTTTTATGGTGTTTTCACTTCTTTTTTGAGCATTCAGGGAAGGTGTAATCACCTTCTTTTTGGGGTTCTCACCTCCTTGAGAAGTCAGAGAGGTCATGACCAGCTATGTTCTAACTCAAAAGAAAGCGGGAGATGTTGGAATCCTTACAAAGTGTTAAGTCATTAGAATTGATAGAGGCAATAATTATCTAATTTAGCAAGGTGCAGTATGATTGATCTGATCCTACAAGGAGATGTTATGGGCCAGAACTTGAAACAAGGTACTAAGTGGAATTGATGGAAGCAATGCTTGTGTGCTTGGGTTTGCACTTTAAAAGTTTACACATTAGAGTTCACACATTAGCTCACACACGTTGGAGTTCACAAGTACAGGAGATACACATAGTTAACTTTGTAACTTTGTGAATTCATACCTCCCATAATCCCACTCTCGGAGGAGGATTCATCCTTTTACACTGAGCATAAATCAGTTCAGAAGATTGCCAGAAGTCGGAGTTGAGTTGGAGGTGACAAAGGACAAACTGCAAGAACTCTTGGAACCAAGGAGGGAGAGAGGCCCCTAAGAAAGCTACCCGGGCCCAAGGAAAGAGATAAGACTTGGAAGGAGAAAATAAACGTTTGGATTTTATCAGCTGGCTGCATTTGAAGTGATTATTACTCTGAACTGAAACTAAGGCTGCCTCCAGGAAACCTCCCCAAGAAACCTGCTCACAGAGAACCATTATATATTATACAAAAGAATAGAGCACCACAGATCTCTTTATGGTATCCTAAGGTAAATCACCTTTCCAGAGGTGATTGATGGATTTTTTTTCAGTGAATATTTCCCCTTTGATTTTAGAATACTGGGGCAGTTTTCCTTAATGACTTCTTGTAGAGTGCTATCCCGGCTCTTTTTTTGGTCATGGCCTTTAGGTAGGCCAATGATTTTTAAATTGTCTGTTCTTGATCCATTTTCCAGGTTGGCTATTTTGCCAATGAGGTATTTCACATTTTCTTCCATTTTTTTATTCTTTTTAGTTTGACTGATTCTTGCCGTCTCACAAGGTTATTAGCTTCCATTTGCCCTGTTCTAATTTTTAATGTATGATTTTCCTCAGTTAGCTTTTATATCTTTATTTCCATTTGATCTATTCTACTATTTAAGTAATTGTTTTCTTCAATTTTTTTCCTTCCTTTTCCAAACTGTTGACTCTTTTGCAAAGCTTTCATTTCTTTTCTCATTTTTTCTTCTAGTTCTCTTATTTGCCTTTTAAAAATCTTTTATAATCACTTCCAAGAAGCCTCTTTGAACCTCAGAACAATTCATATCATTCTTTGAGATTTTCCTGTGGGCATTTTGTCCTTATCTAAGTTTGTATTTTGGACTTCCCTGTCATCAGAATAGCTTTCTTTGATTTAAGGTTCTTTTTTGGTTTTTTGATCATTTTCTTTCATTCTCTTCCCTCCCTATTTTGTGACTTTTATGGTTGAGCTCTGCTCCTGGAGTAAAGGGAGTGTTGTCTCAAGCTTCTTGCACAGCTCTGATTCATGGTTTGGAACATAGGGAAGGTAGTCCCATCTGTTCTCACTAAGCAAGGGCTGGAAGTTTACCTTCCATGCTGGAATTGGAAGCCCAGTGGTTTACTCTTGCTACTGAACCAGGACCAAGAATTCCAGTTGCTGATCTGCTGTTATTACAACCTTCTCATTGGCTTTCCCAGGCACCATCTGAGCTTAGTGTTCAGCTGAGCTGAACACCCCTTTTACCTCAATGAGAGTGCCCTTTTTGAAGTCCTTATCTATCTTGAGGGGAAATTGGTTTCATTCTGTCAAACTATGTTCAGAATTTTGGTTTCATGTGGTTTTGAGGGAAACTGGGAAAGGTCAAAGTTCCTTGCTGTACTTCGCCATCTTGGCTCAGCCCCCAGAATTCAGGATATTTATTTTGAAAAAATCGCATATACAGAAGTTACAAAATATTTCTCCCAAATACCTTAGGGCAGATTCTCCCATATCATCTTGGTTCCTGGATAGAATAGGCTTAAACTCAAAAACGCTTTCTGTGTAACTTTTGCCACATCAATTTCACTTCTGAATTCAGCTTAGGCAATGGACGAGTTATTATGCCACTTTTTTGAGTTGCCTTTGATCTGTTAACATAATTTTATCGGACTAGTCTCTAATTTGGGAATGGCTGGAGACAAAATAGCAGGCTAGAGACAGGAGTGCCAGCAAAAAAGTGGTGGTTTAATTTAATTTCAGAATGAGGAATGTGGTCTTTAAGCCCTCTTGAGAAGGGCTCCACAGAGGTAAAAATTATATTATGTAAATTGTAAGTGTGAAGGGTCGGGGATAGGGAATTCTAATTCAATCTTTACAATACAATTATATCGTATAATATACTACAGCTTAAATAGCAAGCCCCTGAGTGCAGGAGAAACAAGTGTTCTTAAGTCCTGTGGGAACATTTCTTAATCAGAGTTTTATGCTGGGACCAAATTCTGCGGTCTTTGATTCACTTCACTTAATGTACACAGGCATAGGAATGTAGTGATTGTGAGAGTGTTATCAAGGATTGATTTATCTTTTTAAGCTGCATTGTTTCTGACTCCCAAGCTAGAATCTGCTAGTGAAATCAAGCTCTGATAAATATAAATTTTAGAATATTCATTGTTATGCCTCAGTTTCCTTGAATTGTTCTGCCTCAGTTGCCTTGAATTATTCTACTTCAATTTCCCTGAATTGTTCTTCTACAGTCTCCCTGGTGGCAACCCCTCTTCTTGTCCATTAGGATGGAGATAATTAGGGCTGGGAGCCCGGACCACTAGTATTCCAAAGAGTCATAAAATGAAGATACGTGGGCATATCTCCTATCTCAGACTTAGTTACTCCTAGCCTCTCACCTTATCAGAATTTATGATCCTTCCGTACCCCTAACCTGTCAGAACCAAATTTATAATCTGTTCCTGGAAGTTCCCACTCACCAGTGCTCTAACCTCATCCTGTCTTTGTTTCCCTGATTGCTGGAGCCTTATAAGCATCTCTGGAATCCCTTGCTTTTCTGCTGGATGCTTTGAGACAAGAGATCCTATTTTGTCCCCAATCAAGCTCTCCATTAACAAAATATTAAAAACTCTCTAAGCTCTATCTTGCCTCAGTTTCTCCGGCATTACAGTTACATATATCATATTGATTAATATGCAAGCATAAATCCATTTATAAAACCCTGTTGTATCTAGCAGTATATAGCTACTAGACATACCATCTGTTTTTGCTTCTTTTTGAAATTTACAAAGAAAGTCATAGCCATTTTTATTACTTCTTTTATTAAAATGGGGGGAAAATCACAAAGAGGCAAAAACAAGAGGACAAATTTCAGTCTATATGGGAATGATCTGAGACCTTTTCCCACCCCTCCCATCCTCCCACCAGAAACTTCTAGCATGTCCTCACCTAAACAGCAGCTATTCAAGAAAGAATAAGAATAAGAGACTTGCTTTGGCTAGTACTGCCTTTTGAATCTACCGAAATATTGGCTCATCCATCCATTTCTTCACCCTGTGCTTAGTAGTCTAAAACCAGTTACAGAATATTCCTCTGTGTCCAAATTAAGGACCTAGGGTCTTTCTATTACATATCATGATGCCTTTATGAAATCAAATTCTTCAAACTGTTACACATGTGCTGTCATCAGGCAGACCAAACTGCACATGCTCTAAAGATTGAGTTCCATTGGCCAGGTCCCAGTTACCTGTAAATAATTATTAACATATAGTTAATTTGAAATTAATTCTAAGCTGTGTGTGTGAAGTTCAACCTAGATAATTTGGAGAAGCATTATCAAAATGGACATTGCAGGTTGACATTTTTTAACCATTCCAATTCTCAGAGACCTTCTGCTAAGTTGCAGAGTGATTTTAATTATGTCAGTGGAAGGGATACTTGACTTGATTAAATCATAGATTATTAAAGTATTGAGATAGGTTTAGTTTTATTAAAATAAAAGGTGGATTTAAAAAATTTGTCAACAAAAATTTTGTAACTAGTCTATATATATGTCATAAACTAAAAATTGTTTTTAAAAATATTTCAAAACTTATCAGTTGAATAAATTTGGTGCATTTTAGCATCTAAGTTAAAAGTAAATAAATGGAGATTTATTTTTGCTGAAAATACTTCTATGTAGTTGGAGAAGGCTTTGTTGTGGGGGAAGAATATTTTGGAAACATCATCTCTTTCAGAGAAATATTTTTAAATTAAATAAAGGTTTGTTTTGTAATTTAAAATGAACACACAGTCAACCCTCAATTATCTGTACTAGTGAAGTGTAA
The DNA here is from genome assembly GCF_902635505.1 of Sarcophilus harrisii. Classification (NCBI taxonomy): domain Eukaryota; kingdom Metazoa; phylum Chordata; class Mammalia; order Dasyuromorphia; family Dasyuridae; genus Sarcophilus; species Sarcophilus harrisii. Next base: position 381,150,343 of record NC_045429.1, on the reverse strand, counting down.
AATTATTATGGTTAATTGAAATCTGCAAATAATTTACTTAGCAGATTTAGAGATGGAAGCCAATTTTTCATAGTAAGAAATCATGTTAAGGGAACTGAGTATGTGTGCCTGAAACTTCTTTAGATTTCAGTAGCTAGATTAAAGAATTCTAAACATATTATTTTCCCTTCTCTTCATTCTTAGGAAGAATTCAGTATAAGACTTCACTATGAATAATAATAGGCCAGAGTTTATAGTCTCACTCTCTAGGATTTCTTTCTCTGATCCACCGAAGCTTTTCATATGGTAGGAATTTATAAATATTTGTTGAATGTTATTGGAGTGCTAGACTTTTCCATCATTATATTCCATTAGCACTTAAAATGAACCCATAGTTCACGCTTAGAAACCTGCTCCAACTTCTAATTTGCATATTTTTATTTATGGCGCTACTTTTCTTTCAGCCATCTAGATGAGAGTGAGTTAAACACTTAAATTGTCCAAAACCAAACTCATTATTTTTCTCCCCAAATGTTTCCCTCTTACTGTCTACTATTTTGAGAGCACCACTATTCTTCCAATCATGAAGTATCTAGCACCAACCTCACCCACTTATCCATCACATTCATTCCAATACTAAGTCTTATCAATTCTGTCTTTACAACTTCTCGTATTATATGCACTCTTCTCACCTTTGGCAATGCCACCTAGCCTAGGCCAATGATACCTCATACCTTTGGTTAAATCTCCCAACCTCAGACTCTCTTCACTTTAGTTAATTCTCCACCTAGCTACCACAGCATCCCATATGTTTTAAAGTGGTTTCCTGTTGCCTCCACAGTGAAATATAAAATCCTTTGTTTGGATTTTAAAATCCTTTATAAGCTGTCCCATTCTTACCTTCTCATACCTTACTCTCCTTCAAGTATTCTTTGATCCAAGTACTTTGGCTTTTCTGCTATTCCTCGCAGAAGCACTCCATTTCTCATTGCATTTTCATTGGCTGTCTTCCATGCCTGGAGTTCTCATTTTTCTCAAGTTCTCCTCCTGACTTCCTTCAAAAGTCGGCTAAAATTTTACCTTATTTCCCAGATATGTATTCCCAGGTATTAATATAAATACCTTTTCCATGTGATTATCTCTAAATTACTTGTATGGGCCTTTTTTGAACATAAGTATTTGCATTTTGTCTTCTTCATTAGATTGTGAGGGCAATCAAGAAGGGCAACAATTTATTTTTGCCTTTTCTTTATATCCCTAGCACTTAGTACAGTTCTTGTGTTTATTAAATATTTAGTCAGTTATCTTCACTTGCTTCTTTTTATTCTCTGTATCCCTTTCTTGTTCCCCTCAATAGTATTTTATTTTTCCAAATACATATAAAGACAATTTTTAGCATTCATTTTATAAGATTTTGTGTCCTAAAATTCCCCCTTTCTGCTTTACCTCCCCCTTCCCTAAGAAAGTAAGTGATCTGATACAGGTTAAACATGTATAATACTTTTAAATATATTTCCATATTTGTCATGCTATGTGAGAAAAATAAGACCAAAAGAAAAAAAAATCACAAGAAAGAAAAAGAAAACAAAAAGCAGAAAAAATACTATGCTTTGATCCACATTCAGTCTCCATAGATGTTCTCTCATAGCTGCACATGACACTTTCCATGCCAAGTCTATTGGAATTGTCTTGGATTACTGAATTTCTAGGTAGAACTTAAGTCTGTCATTGTTGATCATTGCACAAACTTGTTGTTACTAGGTATAATGTTCTCCTGGTTTTGCTCATTTCACTCAGCCATGCATCCCTTGCTCTTCTTGGCAGTCCCTATTTCATGCATTATGCTTTTCTCACTAATTCTGTCCTATAGTAGTTTAGAAAAGACATCATTACCTCTTTCCCAATTGTTGTTCCTTCCTCTACTCTTCTACTCTTTCGATTTCAGGCTCTCCATCTACTGCTACACTTATTCTTGGGAGTAGAGGAGTGGTACCCTCTACTTAGTGATGATTATTCTCACATCTAGTCGTACCTTTCACATCCCAGTGAATGAATCCCTGTAGATCCTCATCCAAGCTCTATTCCATTATATCTCATCACCCAATTCCTCATTCCCATCCCTCTTAACCCTTCCATCCCAAAGTTTCATCCTAATTCTACCCACTCCTTCTACTATAATTCTAGAATGACTGTTACATGTGCAACAAACCTCTCTTCATCTTAAATCTATTCATTTATCACTCCTATGCACTAGCACCTACTAAAATGATGCCACAGCTCTCTGACCACCTTCCCCATCACTGACTGTACTTCACTCATGCCTCTCAGCTTTTGGTCAGGACAGAGAAATTGTAGTACATTTTGTTTGTCTTTGGCACTTCAAAGTTCTCCCTGTTTCTCCTTCACTGAGTAACCTCTTTTCTTTTGAGGTTTCATGCTATTCATATCTATCACCAAGTCAAAATCCTAGTAGCTGTTGTCTACAGATTCCCTACGTCACCTCCCTTCCTTCTCTGATGAGATCAATATCTGCCTTGCAATATTTCTCTCCTCCTTACCTCCTGCCCTCATAATAGAGGGCTTCAACCTAGATCTTGATTCTTCCTCAAATACCCTGGTTAGGGCCTCAGCCTCCTCACTTCTGATGACCTCCTCCTTCACCTTACATCAGCGAGGCACAAGGATGGTTGCACCCTTGAGCTTGCTGTCATCCACATACTTTCAACAATTCCGAAATTCTAACAAGGATCAGGAGCAGAATTTATTAGAAAAAAAAGTAGGACTAGTAATCATTGATCTCAGAGTCAAACTTAAAGATTCAATCAAGAGAAAACTCTATATATGTGTAAATGCATCTATATATGTGTACATGTATGCATATAGATGTGTATATGTGTAGGTATCTGTATAAATATGTATGTATGTATAAATGTACCTGTGTTTAACTACTTACTGCTTGGGGGAGTTGGAGAGGAATGGGGATAAAAAGGGGGAAAAAAGAATAAAGTAAAAAGTGTACAGCAGAGAAGACTACAAGGAAGCAAAGAAAAGAACAGTCATGAATATAATCCATTCTATTATTATATATGCTTTCTTGAAATGGATTTATTTTTCCATATTCCTCCCTGATGTTCTGCTGACTACATGACGGTGTTTTGTTTTGTTTGATTTTCCTTTTCTATCTTTTTCTATTTTGTCTTTTTCTTATTTTGTATTTAGTATTAAATATATTAAATAAATAATATAAATAGTAAATGTACATATACATACATATATATGTATAATTTTAATAAGAATTTTAAAATTCCTTTTATCTAACCATAATCTTTTGATCTTGCCTGTCTTTTCTTTCATTACCCTATTCTTTATTTTCATTATGATCTCTAAAATCTATTCTTTCCCAAGACATCTTCTTTGCATTAGCCACTTTCTCCTTTTCTCTTCTTGATTCCTTGGTGAACTAAATCAACTGTACACTGCCCTCTCTTAATCCCTAGTCCCCTTTTCATATCACTGATTACAACCAAGCAAGCCTCAGCTTTAGATCATGCCTTCAAACCTACAAATATGCTGCTGAATGAAGGAGAAAATCATACAACCTCCAGGTTCACTATATATTAATGTTACATAACTTCAACTAGTCCCTCACTGCTGCTAGGCAATCCTGCTATGACTCTTATCAGCTCACTGTCTCACTTTCCACAGTGGCTCTTCCACACTTTTATTATTCCTTCTCAAATCTTACCCCCAAAGAATTTCCTTCCTCTCCACCTAATTTTTTAATTAAGATCCTTGCCTCAGATGATGAAGAAAAAAGTTGAGGCCATTCACTGTAAACTTCTTATCTTCTCTTATCTGTTATCCTCAAGTGACTTCTGCCACTTTTTTCACTTGATAAAGCAACTTCCTTACCGAGGCCAACTGTTATAGTAGTTCACTTGATCTTATTGCATCCCATCCTCTCCAGTAGATTTCCCCATATATCCCCTTTTCTATTGGCTCATTTCCTACTATTTCAAACATGCTTATGTCTCCTCTATCTTGAAAAACTCTCACTTGATCCTTTCATCTCGTCTTAATATTGCTCTATATCTCTTCTGCCTTTCATAACTAAACTCCTTGAAAAGGCCATCTGTAATAGTGCCTCTACTTTCTCTTCTCTCACTGTCTTCTTAATCCTTTACAATCTGGTTTCTGATCTTATCATTCTACCCAAATTACCTATTATCTTAGTTGCCAAATTCTATGGCTTTTTCTCAATTCTCATTCTCCTTGATCTATGTGTAGTCTTTGACACTCTTTATCATTGTCTTCTCCTTCATAATTTCTTTATATTTTCAAGACTCCGTTTTCTCCTAGTTTTCCTGCCTAACACTTCATTTCTCTTTGGGCATTTTCTCTGGCTTTTCCCATCTCTGATATGTTTCCCTCTTCTTCATTGACTTCTTGCTTTCTCTTCAGTCCCAACTTAATTCCACCTTCCACAGGAAGCCTTTCCCAATCCCTCTTAATATATTCCTTGCTTAAAAATCCTTAATGATTTCTCTTTATTTATATGTGACAAAGGAGAACCTTCTTAGCCTGGCATTCAAGGTACACCACAAATTCAACACCAGTCTTTATTTCTACTCTTTATTTTACTGATTGACATTTTAAAATTCTGTACTTTAGCCAAGCTGAACCACTGGGAATAGTGATATTTTTCTGTCCCATCTTATTAACTTCTTTTCTTCCTCCATGCACTTATTTATATTGTTATTTATATCCAACTTAGTTCTTTCAATCATGAAAAACTTCAGTCATGGAACATTCTCTGAACATTTTCTTCTGCCTGAAATTCCTTATAACATTTTGGGTAGATTCTCCTTTTGAATCTTATGTTATATCAGATTTAATTGTGCATGTTTTCTCTCTTCTCTTGGATTGCAAATATCCTGAGAATAATCATGTCATTTTTCATCTTTATATCTCTGTTATTCAGGACAGTGTCTGATGCATAATAGATCCTTATAAAATCTTAGGAATTAGATTGACTCTCAAGGACAGTGTAATTTGGGAAATAAGAGCCTAATTCTCTGCTACTCCATTGAAATACTGAATCTTGTCTGGACCTAATCTTTGTACTGGAAGTCTCCCATATCTGTGACCCATTCCCTCCTTTTCATTTGCCCTTGCTTGATCCAAAAAAGTCTGTTCCCTCAAACTGTCAACTTAAATCTCTTCTCCCTTTGATTGTTACATTCTTTAAAAGCATCATCTATAGTTGATGCTTCTTTTTCCATTCTTCTAACTCTCTTCTGGGGTGTATGGAGTGTTTAGGTACAAGTAGTACTTCTGGTGTAAGGATTTGCCCAGCCCTTTTCATGGTTGCTCATCCACCTTGCTGTCTACCTTCATCCAACTTAGCCATGGCTCTAAGAAGCTGTAATATTAGCAATGGTCACATCATAATAAACCAACACGGCAGACAAGCTAAACAAGATTGAGGGTAACCCATAGGCTTCAGACCCATGAATGAGTTGGGGGATATCTACCCCATGCCTCTGTGAAGGCCTCGCCTAGCAGAATGGGCAGATGACCTGAGGGCTTGGAGTTAGTTAATTAGAATTTATTAGGCACCACCAAAATGCATGGGTATTCAAGGTTTGTTCAAAAAGGAGTAGCACCTCTGGTTTGAGGGGTTACTATCTGGCATTCACATCTCTTGCCTGTGGCTCCATCAAGCTATAGCATAGACAGCAACCATACTCTGCAAACACATGTGCAGATGAGTCAAAACAGGTTGAGGATAACTGATGGTCTTCAAACCCATTGATCAATAAGGGGAGGTGAATACCCTAAGCATCTGAAGACTTCTGTATGAATGGGCAGATGAGAACACTATGTTCCAAAGACCACGAAGATAGTTGAAGCGGGTGCTGTGAAGTACTTAGAATTTGGTCAGATAGAAGAAAACTCCCAAGTTCATCCACTACATCTTAGGTCATTGCCAGCCATCTTTCATTTTTCTTTAATAGTACTTTATTTTTCGATTACATATAAAAATAGTTTTCAACATTCATTTGATTCATTTCATAAGATTTTAAGTTCAAAAATTTTTCCTTCCTCCCTTAACCTCCCCTCTCCTTGAGATAGCAAGTAGTCTGATATAGGTTATACATGAATATTCAGTGTATTTTCATATTAGTCACATTGTGAGAGATAAATCAGAACAAAAGGGAAAAACAATGAGAAAAAAAGACAAATGAACAAACAAAAAGGTGAAAATTAATATGCTTTGATCTACATATAGTTATAGTTCACTCTCTGGATGGGTAAGACTTTTTTCATTCCAAGTCTGTTGGTATCCTTGTCTTGGATCTCTGTATTGCTGCAAAGAATTAAATCTGTAAGTTGTTCATCACCCAATATTTCTGTTACTGTGTACAATATTCTTCTGGGTCTGCTCACTTTACTCGGTATCATTTTATATAATAAATACATAATAATTTTATATAATCTTTCCAGGATTCCCTGAAATTTGCCTGCTAATCATTTCTTATAGAACAATAATATTCATAACATTCATATACTATAACTTAATCAGACATTCCTCAAGATGGGGTATCCACTCAATTTCCAGTTCCTTGCCACCACAAAAAGCTGCTACAAACATTTCTGCACACATGTGGGTCCTTTCCTCTCATTTATGATTTCTTCGTGATATAGACCCAGTAGTGACACTGCTGCATCAAAGGGTATGTATGTATAATTTTAGAGCTCTTTGGGCATAGTGAACTCTTTATGCTCTCTCATCTCCTATATATAATTAGTTTCCAAGTCCTGAAGTACAAGAAGTCTCTTAAACTTTCCTCCTATGGCTTTGCTACTATTGTACTATATGCCCAATGATTTCTTATTTTTCCAACCTAATGGCCTATTTTCAATCCTTATTCTTCTTGACTTTTGCATAACCTTATACCTAGACCACTGAAAAAGCCTTCTGATTAGTCTCCTTTAGTCTCTCCTACTACATTCCATCTTTTATTCAGACTTCAAAGACTTCAAAGTATAAAATTATATTTAATCTACTGTATCTCCTCATTTTGCAAGAAGGTACCAGTTTTGGAATCCACACCTCAATATTCCCTTGTCATCTCGCCTTCTGATTTGGTAGAGTGGAGGGTAGATGTTGGAGAGCTTCCAGATCTTCCATTCCTTAAGTATTGCACAAGGCAATCACTTCATCATTTCCTACATGTTTCAGGACTTCATCAGTTCCCATGCAGGGAATTTTTTCTCCTCTTCTACTGTTTTTCAATTGCTCTTTATGTATTATCTTTCCCTAGAATGTGAGCTCCTTTAGAGCAAGATCTGTTTCTCACCTTTCTTTGTACTTTGAATCACAGTACACATAGTAAGTATTTATATGCTTATTGATTTGACTTGACAGATTGATATATTTTATTTTTTCATGAATCATTGAAGATAAATTGAATCTACTCTTTGTATAATTTGTATAATTAATTTTTGATATAAAGAATTGTGGTTTTATTTAGTTATTTTTTTTAATCTGGATTCCAGCCTGAATGTCTCTAGCCTTGTTTTTTTGTTTTTGGTTTTTGTTGTTGTTGTTTTTTCATCTCTTAAAAAAAGCAATCTGTATTACAGTTTTCTTAAATCTCTGCAAGTTTTCTATTCTAAGTCTTTGAAATTAATGTTTGTCTGCAGACAGTCTTTCTTCACTGATTCTCTTTTTAATGTCACTCCCCCATTTCAAGCTTTAATTAATCTTTGGAAATTCCTAGCATCCTCTACACTTCTTTACCAGAACAGGGAAGGCTTTTATACCACTAACATATGCTTAATAATAGTACTATTAATAATTATTCATTTTTATAGCAAATACTTGATACCTTGTCTAAATTTGAATTAATATTATTACCATATAACTCGAACTATCCTGACTGTATTACTTTTTTATCAGATATTTCTATTTTAAGCTTTTTGTCTCTAATTGTGGAAAGATTTTTACAGAAAATTTTTATTTACATTTTACAGAAATAACAAGGCTTGTCTTAGTAGATAGAAATGTAAGATGAGAGTGGGCTTACTGCTTTGTAGATATAAATACCCAAACCTAGGTTTTCTCAGGGCAGATCAAAAGAAACATTCTTGCCCCCAAACTGTCCCTGTTTAGGAAGATGATAAGCACATTGGATTGATGCTGTGGCAGGCCAAATCTTAGAGGCTACTCTGAGGACAGTTTCTAGTAAGTGGTATCCCTCCTTTCTTCCCAACTGATGTCAGTTCTTTTATTATCCATGAAATTTAAAATTTATGACATTTAACAGAAATTAGTATTACATGATTTCACATGATTCCCAGTGCTCTGATATTTGAGAATGTCTGTGTAATTTATCTGGTTTTTAACCCTTATATAAAGTTTCTGAAAAAAAAAAAAACTTGTTAATGAAACACATCAAGTTTATTTGTATAACATATTTAAAGATTTTTTTTTAAAAAGACCTTAGAGGTACTCCAGTTCAACTCCTTCATTTTACTAATGAAGTGAGACCAGAGAAGTTAAATGATTGCTCAGGGTCATTAAGTAGCAAGTAATTGAATAATAATTTGAATCTAGATATTTTTATCCCCAAATTAGTGCTTATTATGTTTTAATGTTTTTTTGCATTGCATAGTCTTTAACATTTGCTTCTATTTGGAGTCTTTGAGCATATATTTTATAGATTACATTAAATACATGCAGACTGGTTACATAGTCCTGATTCAGTGATAATAAGGATTAGGCTGAACACATACAACTTTTCAGACAAAATTTGCTACATCATCCTGGAGTAATTGTACCCTAAGGTTGCTGAATTTCTTGAGGCAACCTATTTTCCTGGTATATTAATTTTTAAAAAATACTTTTGTAAAATTGATGTATGATATGTAAAGATTCTGGGTTTCTCTGATGTTGACCTTGAAGTAAATATTACCTGTAATCTTACTGATTGCCATCATCAAAAAAAACTGGTCCATAAGGACTCTGTTTAGGATTTTGCCAGCGAGATAATCTTAAGATGTTATTATAGTTTCATGGGTTGATGTTTTTGGTTTTGCTTTTATGTATAAAATGGTAATGATACTGGTATTTTTGTAACCTTAAAATATTCCATATCTTGAGGACAAACTTTTATAGTTTACTGTCATGACATAGATTAGGTATTAAGAATTTTTACGAAGGATATTCTTACTGTATGAAAAATTTAACCAAAGGAAACATTTTATATTTGATGTTTGAAAACCGAATCTCATATTTGAGGTTAAGATTTATTGTTAGTAATGGAGGGAAAATGTGATCTTTGTTTAAATAATTAAAATATATTTTTGTATATCCCTCATTTCTTTTTTTAAAAATTTCCATAGTATTTTATTTTTCCAAATTTATGAAGAGGTAATTTTCAACATTCACCTTTGCAAAACTTTGTTTTACAAATTTTTCTCCTTTTCTTGCCTCATACCCCTTTCCAAGAGAACAAGAAATTTGATATATGATAAATATGTGCAGTTCTTCTAAAGATATTTCCATAGTCATCATGCCGTGCAAGAAAAATCAGATCAAAAGAGGAAACAAAAGGTGAAAATACTGTGTTGTGATCCACATTCAGTCCCCATAGACCTCTCTCTAGATGCAAATGATACTTTCCATCAAAAGTCTATTGGAATTACCTTGAATCACCTCATTATTGAAAAGAGCCAAGTCCATCATAGGTGGTCATCACATAATATTACTGTGTACAGGGTGATCTCTTGGTTCTATTCACTTCATTTAGCATCAGTCCATGTAAGTCTTTCTTGGCTTTTCTGAAATCAGCCTGTTTGTCATTTCTTATAAAACAATAATGTTTATTTACATTCATATACCATAACTTATTCAGCCATTCCTTAAGTGATGGGCATCCCCTCAGTTTCCAGTTCCTTGTCAATACAAAGAGGGCTGCTACAAACATTTTTTCACATACAAGTCCTTTATGATCTCTTTGGCTACAAACTCCATAGAGACACTGTGGATCAAAAGTATGCATAGTTTGATAGTCCTTTGGCCATAGTTCAAAATTGTTCTCCAGAATAATTAGATTCAGTTCACAATTCCATCAACAATGTATTAGTGTCCCAGTTTTACCACATTCCCTCTAACAATTAAAGTTATGAAGTGGGACCTCAGAGTTGTCTTAGTTTGTATTTCTCTAATCAATAGTGATTTAGAATATTTTTTCATATGACTAGAAATGGTATTAATTTCTTCATCTGAAAATTGTTCATATCCTTTGCTTACTTATCAGTTGCAGAATGTCTTGTATTCTTATAAATTTGAGTCGGTTTTAGAAATGATGCCTTTATCAGAAACGTTGGCTATAAATTTTTTTTCCCTTCTAATCTTGGCTATATTGTTTTGTTTGTGCAAAAACATTTTTATTTAATATAATCAAAATTATCCATTTTTCATTTGAAAGCGTTCTCTGACTTTTCTTTGGCCATAAATTCCTCCCTTCTCAACAGATCTGAGAAGTAGACTATCCCTTGTTCACCTAATTTGCTTATAGTAACATCCTTTATGTTTAAATTGTGAACCCATTTTTACCTTATCTAGGTATAGAATGTTAGATATTGGTCAATGCCTTCTTTCTGTCATACTATTTTCCAGTTTTCCCAACATTTTTTCTTAGATAGTGAGTTCTTATACCAGAAGCTGAAGATTTGGGTTTATCAACACTAAGCTACTATAGTCATTGACTATTATGTCTTATGAACTTAACCGATACTATTGATCTACTATTCCATTTCTTAGCCAGTAGTAAATGGTTTTTCATAACTTCTGCTTTATACTATCCTTTTAGGATATAGTATAGGATAGTATAGCTAGGCCACATTTTTTTGCATTTTTTCATTAATTCTTTTGAAATTCTTGACCTTTTGTTCTTCCAGATACATTTTGTTATTATTTTTTCTAGTTCTATAAAGTAATATCTTGGCAGTTTGATTGGTATGGCACTGAATAAGTAGATTAATTTAGGTAGAATTGTCATTTTTATTATATTAGCTCAGCTTACTCATGAGCAATTGATATTTTTCCAGTTCTTTAGATTTAACTTTATATGTGTGAAAAGTGTAATTGTGTTTATATCATTCCTGACTTTGTTTTAAGTAGACTCCCAAATATTTTATATTATTTACAATTAATTTAAATGGGATTTCTCTTTGTATCTCTTTTGCTAGGCTTTGTTGGTGACATATGGAAATGTCAGTAAAACCATTATGTAGATTTACTTTACATTCTGAATCTTTGCTAAATTTGTTAATTGTTTCTGGTAGTTTTTTAGTTGATTCTGTAAGATTCTCTAAATATACCATCGTATCATCTGCAAAGGATGATGGTTTTGTTTCCTCATTGTCTATTCTGATTCCTTCAATTTCTTCTTCTCCTCTTATTGTTAAGACTAACATTTCTAGTACAATATTGAGTAATAGTGGTGATAATGAGCAATTTTGTTTCACTCCTGAGATTATTGGGAATATTTCTAGTTTATCCCCATTACATGTAATGCTTATGGATGGTTTTTTTAGATAGATCATTTTAAGGAAAACTCCATTTATTCCTATGCTTTATATGAATGGCTGTTGTATTTTATCAAATGCTTTTTCTCCATCTATTGATATAATTATATGCTTTCTCTTAGTTTGGTTACTGATATGGTCAATTATGCTGATAGTTTTGCTGATACTGAACCAGCCCTGCATTCTTGATATCAATTTGATTTTGGTTATAATGTATTATTCTGGTGATAAGTTGTGTTGGTGTTCTTTTCTCAAAACACAGCCAAGTGATAAAAGTTCAGATCTTTTATTGTGTCCTTCAGTATAGCCCAGTTAGCCCAGAGGCCTATCTCTCTACTTGGTTCTAAGAGCTCCACCCGAATGAATTCGGTGTTTCTTTCTAAAACCAGAACTCTCCCAAATGTGTGAACTCCATTGAGTACTTAGATACTTAGATAGCTCTCTAAAGGTATGAACACAAGCATTGTTTCCATCAATATTAGCAACTTATCACCTTGTAAGGATTCACTCTAAGGTGTGAACCAATAAGCACGCTCTAAGGTGTGAACCAATAAGCACGGTATCAATTCTATTGAGTTAACAACAGGATTCTGACATCACCCTTGAGTTTTCACCTTGTTTCAAGTTGAGTTGACACTAGGATTCCAATAAAGTTGCTGATATTTTATGTAAGATTTTTGCATCAATATTCATTAGGGAAATTAGTATAATTTACTTTCTCTGTTTTGGCCCTTCCTGGTTTAGGTATCAGCATTATGTTTGTGTTATAAAAGAAATTTGGTAGGATTCCTTCTTCCCCTGTTTTTTCCAAATATTTTATATAGTATTGGAATCAATTCTTATGTAAATATTTATAGAATTCACTCGTAAATCCAAGTGGCTCTTGAGATTTTTTTCTTAGGGAGTTCATTAATGGCTTGTTTAATTTCTTGTTTTCTAAATTTCTAAATGCAAGTATTTTGTTTCCTCATCTATTAATCTGGAAAATATATTTTTGCAAGTATTCATCCACTTTACTTAGATTATTAAATTTATTGGCATATAGTTGGATAAAATAAGCCTCTAATTATTACTTTAATTTCTAATTCATTAGTGGTAAATTCACATTTTTGATACTAGTCTTTTTTCTTTTTTAATACAATTAACTAAATAGGTTTATCTTTTTTTCATAAAATCAATTCTTAGTTTTGTTTATTAGTTCAATAGTTTTCTTACTTTCAATTTTATTAATCTCTTCTTTAATTTTCAGACTTTCTAATTTGGTATTTAATTGGGGGGGTTAAATCTTTTCTTGGTTTTTTTAGGGTCATAATTAATTCATTGATCTTCTCTTTCTCCTGTAAGCAACTAGAGACAATAAAACTTTCCCCATGAAATGCTTTGGCTGCATCCCATAAGTTGCCGTATCTTGTCTCATTATTGTCATTCTCTTGGATGACATTATCAATTGTTTCTGTGATTATTTGATTCTTTCATTCTTTAGGATTTGATTATTTAGTTTCCAATTAACTTTTGATCTGTTTTATCCATGGCCCTTTACTACACATAATTTTTGTTGCATCATAATTTGAAAAGAATGTACTTATTATTTCTACCTTTCTGCATTTGATTGTGAGGTTTTTATCCCCTAATGCATGAGCAATTTTTGTGTAGGTGCCATGTACCACTAAGAAAAAGGTGTATTCTTTTTTGTCCCCATTCAGTTTTTTCCAAAGGTCTATCCTAATTTAACTTTTCTAAAATTCTATTCCCTTTCTTAACTTCTTTCTTGTTTATTTTGTGGTTAGATTTATCTACTTCCAATGGAGGAGGGAGGGTGAGATCCCTCACTAGTATAGTTTTGCTGTCTGTTTCTTCTTCTGACTCACTTAACTTTTCTAAGAATTTGGATGTATTGACATTATTTCATTATCTGTGTCACATTTTAGCAAGATGTAGTTTCTTTCCTTATCTCTTTTAATTAAATCTATTTGCTTTTTTTTTTATCTAAGATCAGGATCTCTATTCCTGAATTTTTTATTTCAGCTGAAGCATAAAGATTCTCCTCCAGCTTTTTACCTTTTCTTTGTATGTATCTCTCTCCTACAAATGTGATTATTGTAAACAGCATATTGTAGGATTCAAGCTTTTAATCAGCTTTGCTATCTGCTTCTGTTTTATGGGAGAATGCATCCAATTCACTGCTCACAGTTAAGATGAATAGCTCTGCATTTCCCACCATCCTATTTTTCCCAGGTTCTACTTTTCTTTCTCCTTTCCTTCATCACCAGTTTTTTACTTCTGATCATCACCTCCCTCAATCTGCCCTCCTTATTTTCATTCCTTCCTTTCTTTTTCTTTTCCCCTTCAGTTAGCCTCCCTTATTCCTTTCCTTTTTCCTCTTTTACTACCCTATAGGATGAGACAAATTTAAAAAAAATTATTAAAGCTTTTTATTTACAAAACATATTCATGGGTAATTTTTCAATACTAACCCTTGCAAAGCCTTCTTTTCCAAATTATCCCTTCCTTCCCCCCATTCCTTTCCCTAGATGTCAGGTAGTCCAATACATGTTAAATATGTTAAATCCAATATATGTATACGTATTTATACAGTTATCTTGCTGCATAAGAAAAATTGGATCAAGAAGGGAAAAAAATTGGGAAAGAAAACAAAATGCAAGCAAACAACAACAGAAAGAATGAGAATGCTACGTTGTGGTCCACAGTCCTCTGTCTGGTTATAGATGGCTTTCTTCATTACTGAACAATTGGAATATTGAATATATGGAATATGGAATATGAAATAATGAACAATTGGAATACAATTGGAATAGGTTTGAATCATTTCATTGTTGAAGAGAGTCAAATCCATCAGAATTGATCATCATATAGTCTTGTTGTTGCCGTGTATAATGATCTCCTGATTCTGCCATCAGACAAACTTCTATACCAAACTTAAGTATGTGTGTGTTATTTCCTCTTTGAGCCAAATCCGATGTTATTAAGGTTCAAACAATACTCATCCTTCTTCTTTTTTTCCCTCATAATAATAGGTAATAGGTAATAGATCAAATAGGTAATAGGTAATAGATCTTTTATACCTCTTCATGTGACATAATTTATCCCATTTTTATTCTGCTTTCCTCTTCTTCCAGCACAATCCCTTGTGCACAATCCTAATTTCTTTTTTATCATCACTTTATAGTCAACTTATACCTGCACTCTCCAAGTACACCACTTCTAAATGCCCTTACAAAGATACAGTTCTCAAGGGTTACACATATCATCATCTTGTATAGATATATAAACATTGTAACTTTTAACAAATACAAATTTGTTCTTTCATTTACATTTTTATGATTCTCTTGTGTCTTATATTTAAAGATCAGATTTTCTGTTTAGCTCTGATCTTTTCATCAGAAATGATTTCCCCTATTTCAGAATTAAATGTCCATGTTTTCCCCTGAAATACAGTGCTCAATTTTGCTGGGTAGTTGTTTATTGAATGTAGTCCAAGTTCCTTAACTTCTGACAAGGCCTAATATTCTAGGCCCTCTGATTTTTTAATGTGAAACTGCTAGATCCTGGTTAATCCTGATTGTGGCTCCTCGATATTTGATTTGTTTCTTTCTGGATGCTTGCAATATTTTCTCCTTGATATGATAATTCTGAAATTTAGCTACAATATTCTTTGGAGTTTTCTTTTTGGGGTCTTTTTCAAGAAATGATTGGTTGATTCTTTCAATGATTATTTTACTCTCTCATCCTAGAATATCAGGTCAGTTTTCCTTGATAATTTCTTAAAAGATATTGTCCATGCTCTTTTGTTCACTATGGTTTTCATATAGTCTAATAATTTCTAATTTGTTTCTCCTGGATTTATTTTTCAGTTCCATTGTTTTTCCAAGTAAGTATTTTACATTTTCTTTTCTTTTTTAATTTTTTGGTTTTGTTTGACTGCTTCTTAATTTATCATTGTCCAGTTCTAATTTTTAGTAAATTATTTTCTTCAGTTCACTTTTTTTTTAAATCTCCTTTTGCATTTGGCCAATTGTACTTTTAAAGGAGTTGTTTTAATTCAATTAATTTTTTGCCCATTTTGATAATTCTGTTTTTAAGAAGATAGTTTCTTCATCCATTTTGCCAAATTTATTTTTAAGGAGGTGTTTTCTTCAATTAGTTTCTGTCCTTCCTTTTCCAAGCTGTTGGCTTTTCCCAAAAAACTTTCATAATTCTTCTGTGTAGCAGGCTGAACTCTGAAAGGGTGTACTTGAGTCTAAGACAGCAGGGTGCTTGTAGTTAAGTACCTACTTGGTGTGAGATGGTGGTTCTCTACACATATACTTGATGTAATATAATGATGTGGTCAATCTAGTTGGCATATACTTAGGGTAATGTGGTGATGTGATATGATATTCTACAACTGTGCATGCCCAGTGTGGTGTGGGGATGTAGGTGTGCTGGAGTATTTAAAGGGAGTCCCAGGGACAGAGGGTTCTCTCAGCTGCAGCTCTTAGCAGCAGCTTTCAGCCACAGAAGACTTCAGGCTCCAGACTCCAGATTCCCTCTTTGACCATCCATGTGTCTACTCTCCTGCCTCCTTCAATTCACTCCCCGACTAAGCTCAAGGCCTCAGACTGATCCTGAAGCCCACAAGAGAGCTAGCCCAGACATTACACTTCTGCATAGTTGTCATTTCATTTCCCCATTTTTCTTCTATCTCTCTTTTAAGATCTTTTTTTAAAAATCTTTTGAGTCTTTTGAGCTAGAGACCAATTCCTTTGAGGATTCACCTGAAGTCATTTTGCCTTTTCTATCCTCTTCTGTGTTTACATTCTGATCTTCCCTAACTTGATAGCAGTTATAATCATAGCTTTTTTTTTCTTTTTTGTTCATTTTAAAAAGCTGAGTTCTGCTCTTAGAGCAGATTGTCCCAGGTTTCTTTTGCAGGGGATGGGGGTTTCCTCACTGATTGTGCTGGGGCTAGTGGTACTGCAGACTTTCCCAGTGTATAGTATGAGCCTGGCCAAGTCCCACATTTATATTGGGGTTTGGAGACTTACAATTTACTTTCTTTGATTGCATTGGAGTTCTCACAACTGATCTACTGATCCTCTAACCTTCTGAACCCAGAAGAGAGTAGTCAGCATTGCTATATTTTGGCTAAGAGCCTCCTGCAAAGTCCCCATACCATTGGCCCACCGTGCCTACACTAGACTATATTTCCCCTGCCCAATTGAGATAATTCTTTTTTAAAATCTTTCCAAGATATATTAAGATGGAGAATTATTATGCTCTGTTTGTTTATGGGTTCTGTCACTCCAAAATTCTTTCAAAGACTTGAACTAGAGTTAATTTTGAGAGAAGTTGGAAAGAGCTTAGGCAATGTCCTGTCTACTCTGTGTCGTATTGGCTCCACCCTTTAGAATATATCACTCATTTATAAAGACAAATTATTGGGTTTTTAAAGTTACATTTATATCTAAGCAATTCCTTAGATGCTTTCCTCTGGTTCTAGACTATCACAACATTTACCTTTGATAATTTTATTTCTTTTTTTCTTTTTATTTCTTTTTCTCAATAGCTTTTTATTTACAAAACATATGCATGGGTAATTTTTCAACACTGACCCTTGCAAAACTTTATGTTCCAAATTTTCCTCTCCTTCCCCCCACTCCCCCTCCTAGATGTCAGGTATTCCAATACATGTTAAAATATATGTTAAATCCAATATGAGTGTGTGTGTGTATGTGTGTGTGTGTGTGTGTGTCCATCCATAAAGTTATCTTGTAGCACAAGAAAAAACCGATCTAGAAAGAAAAAAAAACTGAGAAGGAAAACAAAAATGCAAGCAAATAACAACAGAAAGAGTGAAAATGCTATGTTACAGTCCATACTCAGTTCCCACAGCTCTCTCCCTGGGTATAGATGGCTCTCTTCATTACTGAACAATTGAGAGTGGTCTGAATCAATTCATTGTTGAAGAGAGCCATATCCATCAGAATTGATCTTCTTATAGTCTTGTTCTTGCCACGTATAATAATTTTCTGTTCTGCTAATTTCACTTAGCATCAGTTCATGTAAGTTTTTCCAAGTCTCTCTGAAATCACCTGCTGGTATTTCATAACATTTATATACCATAACTTATTCAGCCATTTTCCAATTGATGGGCATTCATTCAGTTTCCAATTTCTAGCCACTACAAAAAGGGCTGCCACAAACATTTTTGCACATGTGAGTCCCTTTCCTTCCTTTAAGATCTCTTTGGGATATAAACCCTGTAATAACCTGCTGGATCAAAGGATATGCATCGTTTGATAACTTTTTGAGCATGGTTCCAAATTGGTCTCCAGAATAGTTGAATGTGTTTACAACTCCACCAACAATGCATCAATGTCCCAGTTTTCCCACATCCCCTCCAATATTTGTCATTATCTTTTCCTATCATCTTAACCAATCTGAGAGATGTGTAGTGGTATCTGAGAGTTATATTAACTTGCATTTCTCTGATCAATAGTGATTTGGAGCACCTTTTCATATGACTAGAAATAATTTCAATTTCTTCATCTGTAAATTGTCTGTTCATATTCTTTGACCATTTATCAATTGGAGAGTGACTTGATGTCTTAAAAATTTGAGTCAATTCTCTATATATTTTAGAAATGAGGCCTTTATCAGAATCTTTGAATGTAAAAATATTTTCCCAGTTTATCACTTCCCTTCTAATCTATGTCTGCATTAGTTTTGTTTATACAAAACCTTTTTAACTTAATATAATCAAAATTATCTATTTTGTGATCAATAATGTTCTCTACTTCTCTTTCGGTCACAAATTTCTTCCTCCTCCACAGATCTGAGAGGTAAACTATAGTATGTTCTTCTAATTTATTTGTAATATCATTATTTATGCCTAGATCATCAAGCCATTTTGACCTTTTCTTGGTATACGGTGTTAAGTGTAGGTCAGTGCCTAGTTTCTACCATACTAGTTTCCAATTTTCCCAGTAGTTTTTGTCAAATAGTGAATTTTTACCCCAAAAGTGGGTTTGTGAAACACTAGATTGCTATAGTTATTGACTATTTTGTCCTGTAAAGCTAATCTATTCCACTGATCAACTAGTTTATTCCTTAGCCAGTATGTAATGGGGATAAATTGGAATCATTCCCAGTAAGGTCAGGAGTGAAGCAAGGTTGCCCACTATCACCATTATTATTCAATATTGTATTAGAAATGCTAGCTTTGGCAATAGGAGATGAAAAAGAGATTAAAGGAATTAGAGTAGGTAATGAAGAAACCAAACTATCACTCTTTGCAGATGATATGATGGTATACTTAGAGAACCCCAGAGACTCTATTAAAAAGTTATTAGAAATAATTCATAACTTAAGCAAAGTTGCAGGATACAAAAAAATCCACATGTATGTAGGATATACTATAACATATTTAACATGGATAAGACTGCTTGCCATCTAGGCAAGGGTGTGGAGGGAGGGAAGGGAAAAGTCGCAACAGAAGTGAGTGCAAGGGATAATGTTGTAAAAAATTACCCAGGCATATGTTCTGTCAATAAGAAGTTATAATTTAAAATAAAAGTAAGAAAGAAATTCTTGACCTTCTGATCTTCCAGATGAATTTTGTTGTTATTTTTTCTAGGTCAGTAAAATAGTTTCTTGGGAGTTTCCTTGGTATAGCAGTAAATAAATAAATTAGTTTATGTAGTATTGTCATCTTTATTATATTCTCTTGACCTATTGAAGAGCATTTGATACTTTTCCAATTGTTTAGATCTGCCTTTATTTGTGTGGAAAGTATTTTGTAGTTTTGCTTATATAGTTCCTGACTTTCCCTTGGCAGATAAATTCCCAAATATTTTTATATTATTAACAATTATTTTAAATAGAATTTCTCTTTCTATCACTTGCTGTTGGATTTTGTTCGTGATGTATTTATGTGGATTTATTTTGTATCCTGCAACTTTACTAAATTGTGGATTATTTCTTTTTTTTTTTAATTTAATAGCCTTTTATTTACAGGATATATGCATGGGTAACTTTACATCATTAACAATTGCCAAACCTCTTGTTCCAATTTTTCACCTCTTACCCCCCCCCCCCACTCCCTCCCCCAGATGGCAGGATGACCAGTAGATGTTAAGTACATTAAAATATAAATTAGATACACAATAAGTATACATGACCAAAACGTTATTTTGCTGTACAACAAGAATCAGACTCTGAAATATTGTACAATTAGCTTGTGAAGGAAATCAAAAATGCAGGTGGACAAAAATATAGGGATTGGGAATTCAATGTAATGGTTTTTAGTCATCTCCCAGAGTTCTTTCTCTGGGTATAGCTGGTTCAATTCATTACTGCTCCACTGGAAATGATTTGGTTGATCTCGTTGCTGAGGATGGCCAGGTCCATCAGAACTGGTCATCATATAGTATTGTTGTTGAAGTATATAATGATTTCCTGGTCCTGCTCATTTCACTCAGCATCAGTTCGTGTAAGTCTCTCCAGGCCTTTCTGAAATCATCCTGTTGGTCATTTCTTATAGAACAGTAATATTCCATAATATTTATATACCACAATTTATTCAGCCATTCTCCAACTGATGGACATCCATTCAGTTTCCAGTTTCTAGCCACTACAAAAAGGGCTGAATTGTGGATTATTTCTAATAGCTTTTTAGTAGAGTCTCTGGGTTCTCTAAAATACCATCATATCATATGCAAAGAGTAATAATTTCGTTTCCTCATTACCTACTCTAATTCCTTTAATCTCTTTTTAATCTCTTATTGCCTAAACTAGCATTCCTAATACAATATTGAATAATAATGGTGATAGTAGGCAACCTTGCTTCACTCCTGATCTTACTGGGAAGGGTTCCAATTTATCCCCATTACATACAATGCTTACTGACACTTTTAAATAGATGCAACTATTTTAAGAAAAAGTCCATTTGTTCCTATACTCTCTAATGTTTTTAATAGGAATGGGTGTTGGATTTTATCAAATGCTTTTTCTGTATCTATTGAGATAATCATATGGTTTTTATTAATTTGGTTATTGATATAGTCAGTTATGCTCATAGTTTTCCTAATATTGAACCAGCCTTGCATTCCTGATATAAATCCTACTTGGTCATGGTGTATTATCCTGGACATGATTTTCTGTAATCTCTTCGCTAATATTTTATTTAAGATTTTTGCATCAATATTCATTAGGGATTGGTCTATAGTTTTCATTCTCTGTTTTCGTCCTTCCTGTTTAGGTATCAGTACCATATCTGTGTCATAAAAAGAATTTGGTAGGGGTCCTTCATTCCTTACTTTTTCAAACAGTTTATATAGTATTGGAATTAATTATTCTTTAAATGTTTGGTAGAATTCATATGTAAATCAATCTGGTCCTGGGGATATTTTTTTAGGAAATTCATTAATAGGTTGCTCTATTTCTTTTTCTGAAATAGAACTATTTTAGCAATTTGTATTTTTTATATTTCTATTCTATTCTCCTATTTCCTATTCGTTTTTAAGACTAACAATTTGATTTTCTTCTTAACTTTTTCTAATCAAATTTGTTAAATGTCTATTTTATTGGTTTTTTCATAAAACCAATTCTTAGTTTTCTTTACTAATTCAGTAGTTTTTTTTAGTTTCAACCTTATTAATCTCTTTTTGTTTTTAGAATTTCAAGTTTGGTATTTGGGCAGTTTTTAATTTGCTCTTTTTCTAGCATTTTTAGTTGCAAGCCCAATTCATTGATCTTCTCTTTCTCTGTTTTGTGCAAGTAAGTCTCTAGAGATATGAAATTTCTCCTTATTACCATTTTGGCTGCATCCTACAAATTTTGGTATGTTGTTTCATTATTGTCATTCTCTTGGATGAAATTGTTTTGTCTATATTTTGCTGTTTCACCATTCATTCTTTAGAATGAGATTGCTTAGTTTCCAAGTTTTTTTGGGGGGGTCTATTTTCCCCTGGCTTTTTATTGATTGTAATTTTTATTGCATCATGATCTGAAAAAATGCATTTATTATTTCTGTCTTTCTGCATTTGATTTTGAGGTTTTTATGCCCCAATATATGGTCAATTTTTGTATAGGTCCCATGAACTGCCAAAAAGAAAATGTACTCCTTTCTGTCTCCATTCAATTTTGTGCAAAGATATATCATATCTAACTTTTCTAGTATTCTATTTAGTTCCTTAACTTCTTTTTAATTTATTTTTGTGGTTTGCTTTATGTGGTTCTGAGAAAGCAAGATTGAGATCTTCTACTATTATAATTTTGCTTTCCATTTCTTCTTGCAGCTCTATTAACTTCTCCTTTAGGAATTTCCATGTTATATCACTTAGTGGCATTTAGTATTGATATTGCTTCATTATCTATGCTGCCCTTTAGCAAGATATAGTTTCCTTCTTTATCTCTTTTAATTAGATCAATTTTTGTTTTTGCTTGATCTGAGATCAGGATAGCTACCTCTGCTTTTTTGACTTCACCTGAAGCATAATAGATTCTGCTCCAGCTTTTTACCTTTTCTCTGTATGTATCATTCTGCTTTTAATGTGTTTCCCATAAACAACATATTGTAGGATTCTGGCTTTTAATCCAGTCTGCTATCTGCCTCGGCTTTATGGGGGGGTTCCCCACATTCACATTTACAGTTAAAACTACTAATTCTATATTTCCTGCCATCTTATTATCTCCACATTATACTTTTCTCTTTCCTTTTGCCCTTTCCCTCTTCCCCAGTATTTAACTTATGAGCACCACTTGCCTCACATAACCCTTCCTCTTTAGGGAGAGTCCCTCCCCCTCTCTTATATCTTTCCCCTACTATTTCTATTTTACCTTCTATTTAGTCTATCCCTTCCCTTTTTGCTTTCCCCCCCTCCCTCTTATCAGTAAGGTGAGAGAAGTTTCTCTGTAAATCAAATATGTCTAATATTTTCTCTTTGAGGCTGATCTGATGAGAGTAAAATCCACACAATGTTCATTCCCCTCCCTTCTTTCCCTCTATTATAATAGATTTTCTTTGCTTCTTTGTGAGATATAATTTCCTTCATTTTACCTCCACTTTTCCCTTTTTCTGGTACAATCCCCTTTCCACTTCTAGTTCCTTTTTTATATTATAACAGTAAAATCAAATTATACACACACTCTCTATGTATACCTACAACAGAAACCGGGGCAGAACCCTGTGGTAGAGTCCTCCCAGTAGTCTCCACCACCCAAAGTCTGCACCTCCCTGCAGAGACTACACCCCACCCTGGGGTCATACAGCTCTATTAACCTGTCCATTAGGAATTTCCATGTTATATCACTTAGTGGTATTTAGTATTGATATTGCTTCATTATCTATGCTGTCCTTTAGCATGCGCTGGCATCGTACACAGCCTCCCTCTGTGCCCAACCAAAATAGGCCTTTTCTGGCAATCTTCGAAATTATCTTCTGCTATTAATTTGTTGCACTCCCAATATTCATGAATTCTGCCATTCTAGAACTAATTCAAAGACTGAATTTGATAATTAGTTGAAGGTCTAGAGAGACGATCAGAAAGAAGCATGTGTGCTCTCTGCCATCTTGGCTCCACTCCGTTGTAATTTCTTGAAAGGTAATGTCTAGACTCTAGACTTTTTTTTCTTGATCATGCTTTCAGATAATCCAGTAATTCTTAAATTATCTCTCCTGGATCTATTTCCCAGGTCAGTTGATTTCCTAATGAGATGTTTCACATTGTTTTTCCTTTTTCTTTTTTTAAAGATTTTATTTGATTCTTTCTTGATTACTCATAAAGTCATTATCTTCCAATTTTTCTATTCTAATTTTTAAGGAATTGTTTTCCTCAGTGAGCTTTTATATTTCCTTTTCCATTAGGCTAATTTTGCTTTTTTGTGGTATTCTTCTCCTCATTGTCTTTCTGTACTTTGTGCATTGTCCTCATTTGTCTTCCCAATTTTTCATCTACCTCTCTTACTTGATTTTCAAAACCCTTGTGCTCTTTTTTGGAGGCTTTGGAAGTGGGATCTTTGATTTTGTTGTCTTTTCTGTATGTCTTTTGATTCATGTGATCTGGAAATGGTCACTTCCTTGTCACCATAGTCACTTTCTATGGTCAGAAGTTTTTTCAGTCCATTTTTCAACTCTTTTTAAAAGTAGGGCTCTGTTTCCAGGATGGAAAATGCAATGTCCTGTGGTTCAGGGTTTTGTGCAACTGTTTTCAGAGATCCTTCTAGAGACATGTAAGTTTTCAGTTCTTTGAAAGTGGTATGATCAAAGGAGAGATGTTTTTTACTACTCTCATGCGCTGTCATCTGGTTTGTGGGTAATCAGAAGCACTCTTTTCAGCCTTGCTATTGTTTTTGTAAATTCTAGTGTGTTAGTGCTCTCTTTCATCCTGGTACTGTGGGCTAGGTCTAAATCCCTCATCTGGGTATATGCAAAACAAAAGGGTCTTGCTTCTGTGCTAGCAAAGAGATCCCTCTAATTTTCTGCTCAGCTGATTCATTGGCTCTCGAGGACTGCTCCTACTTTGCTGAGGTTGGAGTGTGCTTCCTCTCACCCTAGTTTGACAGATATTTCCTGCTGACCTTCCAAGTTGTCTTAGGAAGAAAATTGTTTGTCTGTCTTTTTGTGGGTTTTGACTCTATAGCATTAGTTTAAAAGTCATTATTTAAAGATATTTGGAGCATTTTGTGAAAGAGTTTGTTGAATCCCTACCTTTCCTTCATCATCTTGGCTCTGCCTTCCTTAGATGCTTTTTTAAGCATTTATGGACAAATCCTCTCATAGGAATCTGCTAAAGAATATCCTTTTGGCTAAGCAACAATTTACCTTCCAGACTGGAAATATATAGAAATGAGACACAGGAAAAGCATTTAATAGTAAATTCTGTATCTGTGTTTTGGTATAAAATGACTGGAGACTGAAGCAGTCACCATGTAGCCATTTGAATTTCACAGTGCTTTAACTATCTGTCTTCTCATTACCATCATATCAAGAAAGGAAGCATGACTTTTCTTTTAAAATCTTTTTTTTTTCCTCTGAATTTAACTTTGTGATCTAGAGGCACATTAAAATCTTAATCTTAATGCTCATGTTATGTGATTTTATAGATTTGTCTTTTTCTTTTTCCAGGATGAAGTGGCGCATACTCTAACAGAAAGTAGAGTATTAAAAAACACTAGACACCCATTTTTAACAGTAAGTAACCTTAAACAATAAGAATTTCTTTTCATCTTAAAACTATGTTTTAGTGATTATTGTATAAATCAATAAATAGACAAAAATCTATTATTTTAGTTATTCTATTTGCTTAAAGTGAGCTTAAAAGAAGATCAGAGTTTTTCAAAATTTTGGGAACATTTAGATAATTATAGGATCCCACATTTGAAAGGGACCTCTGAAGTCATCTAGTCCATTGAATTTACATGACTTTTCCAATATGTATATATTTTGATTTGTGATCTTAATGTGGTTACCAGAGGTGTGTTCACATATTGAGAATCCTGTTTATCTATAATCTTAAAATATCAAAGAGTAAACTATCTGGGACTTTGAGAGTGTGTCAACAAAAAAATCATAAATCAGAAGTCCACCCTAATTTTGAAAATAAAATTGTAATATATATATAAATAATTAATATTGCCTGAAAATAACCATTATAGGACAAACTTATAGTGATTATGTCATAACTCAGCAGACTATCAAATAGAAAAAATTAGAGATAGGAATAATTGCGATATAGAACAATCATATACCAGGTATAAAACTCTGAGAGAGAGAGAAAAAGAGAGAGAGAGACAGAGAGACAGAGAAAGAGAGACAGAGAGAGAGAGAGAGAGAGAGAAAGAATGTGTGAGTATGTGTATGTGTTTCTGTGACATAACTATCCCTTCAATTAAACTGAATACCTTACTTCTGGATTTCCTATGTAGTCATTCTGTCAGTCATGAAGTTCTGTTTATATTATGAATACAAATAGATACACTGAAACTTAAGAAATTGTTTCCAAAAAATGGCATTTGGGATTCTTTACTTTATGTGAAAAAGAATTTTACAAAGAAGTTTTCCCCCTATATTAATAGACCTATTTTTTAATTTGTAACTTGAACTATGTTAATGTAGGTTATGGCAAAGTAAGGCTGATGTAGGCATATATTTTGTAATAAATCCTTTTGAGTGACAATATTCATATTGTACCAGCGTGCCATACTGGATTCAGTTAATGAACTGAAATATTTAGAGGGAAAAAGTGATATTGAAGACATTTTAAAAATCACACTTAGTATATTTAACTATCGTTTAAGAAAACTTGTCTCTACTGGAATAAAGTGAAAGTTGAAGTTAAAGGTAGCATGTATGAGGATTTTGGGGTCCCACAATTAAGCCCACAAAAATTTAAAATCCTATTAGTATTATATTTATTGTATAGTAGAATCAGAAGTATTAATTATAATTTCTAAGTTTTATTTTTAATTTAAAATTATTATAAGTTCAGAAATAAAGAACTCTTTTTCCATAAATACTCATTGTTGAGCTGGACAAAATTAATCTGGATGTCTCAAGATCTCATCCATGCCCGTGAAATACGATATTAATGAAGTATTTCACAGAATTTTTTAAGCACTTCATAATTATAATGGTGACAATGTGGATCTACATTATGAACATTTTTTTTTCTTTTTCCTTTCAAGTCCTTGAAATATTCCTTCCAGACAAAAGATCGTTTGTGTTTTGTGATGGAGTATGTTAATGGAGGAGAGGTGAGTTAAAGAAATGTGCTTAGCACTTATGTATGTATGTTATCATTGGCATTGTTTTGTACCCAGTTTATTAAAACATAGGTATAACATCTCTTTACCATGTAAATTAAATATAAATCAATATCTCTTACTATTTGATAGTGACATAATGTTTTTTTAAAATAGATTTTCCAGTTGACAGGAAGAGAGAGAATAGTAATCATTTTGTCTTCATGGTCATTACTGCTGTGTTTACTTTTATAGAGTAATTTAACCTTTGTATGAGTGTGTTTCATTTCCTTTATCTCCTTGTGCATTTTCTATTTCTCATTTAAAATAAAACCTATTATTTATATAGTTACTCAGAAATATTTTATACTAGGAGAATTCTAAAATCCCCTATATAGTGTAGTCTGTAGCAATGATGTCAAACATAAAAAGAAAGAGAAGCCACTAATCCATACTTGTAGAGGGCTGAAACTCTTGAGTTATTGCACTGAGGTCGGTTCAAGCACTTAGGGCTAATTACTGATTGGACAATACTCTATGGTCATGTGCTTGGGGAATGGTCCTTCCCACTATCCTGTGCTGGCTCAATGATTGATGTATACAGAGGATTGTAGGAGGGACTAGGGGGTGTAAGATTGGCCAGAGTCACTTTGGCCACAGACGAGGGAGAAGGCGGTCGCAGAGATTCTGCTTCCATCCTGTTCAATCCTGAGTCTAAAGACCAAGAATAAAGACTAAAGACTTTTGCTTATCCTGACTCTGGCTGATTCTGGGGTGTCTGCTAGTGCGGTCGTTACACATACTTAAGAATCTTTGTGGGCTATGTAATTGACATTGTTTAAATCTTAATGCTACCTATGTTTTATTATATTTTTATTCATTTTGTTGAATATTCTCCAAATAAATTTTAATTTGCTTTGAGCTACACTTGGAAGTGTTGTGATCAGTCTGTTTGTTACCTCTTATTTATAGGAATAAATTATGTTTTTTCCTCCAGAAAGAAAAATCCTACCTTGACTTGATAACCTAATTGTCTTCTGCATAGTTCGCTGAATCCATAGATTGAGTAGAAAAATTTTTAATACTTCCTAAGTGCTAATATTATTAATATTACATCATGGGTGATATAAAGATGAATAAGACTAACCTAATCTCACTAATTTAAAATATCAACTAGGAGTGATAAGATGTATACAAACAACTATATTATAAGGTAAAAAGTAATTAGTTCTTTGATATATGTACAAGGAATTTTGAATAAGAATGAGTTAAGACAGAGAGAAACTGGGAAAGAAAGTGTTCATGTAAATATTAGGATTTGAGTTAGACTTTATGGATAAAGTAGTATCTGGACAGAGAAAAAAAGAAAAAATTAGTTTTGCCAAAAGAGTTAATAATGTAAATGAAGGTAAAGAGGTAGCAAAGTGTAGCACACTATCAGAAAACTTTTAGGGATACAGAATTTGAGAAGTGAACAATTCTTTAAATAATACCATGTCTGAAATTATGGGATTTCTCAATGGCTTAATATATAGGAATGAATTGGCCAAACTAGTAACTCTGATCTTATACTGGAATGAAATGAGATACACACACACACACACACACACACACACACACCTGTACATGTATGTGTGTGTGTGTGTGTGTGTGTGTGTGTGTAAAACAGGTAAATACCAAATCAGTCAATCAATAAACATTTTTTAAATGCCTCCCATGTTCCAGGTTTTGAGGTTTAGGTTTTGAGGATAGAAAGGCAAAAATGAGATAGTTCTTGCCTTCAAGAGCTTATATTATATTTGGAGAAATAAGGTATAGACTATAAGACTTGACAAAATTGACATAATTTTGGATTTGGGGTTGTGACATTAGCTGCTGGAAGAATCAAAAAAGGTCTCATAGAGATGTTGGTATTTGAGCTGAACTTTAATAGAGATTATGGATTTTAAGAGAGGGATGAAGAGGCAGTATGTTCTTAGCATGGAGATTAAAACATTGAGTCATCAAGTGCAGGCTGAAGTCAAAAGCTGAACATGTTTTAAACAATAACACTTAAATGTGGTTCAAATCTTAATGTACACTTTTGAATTTGTAAAAGAACTATAATACATTTAGGATATATTCTCATAAAAACTCCAACAGTGTTAATGAAACAAAAACCAGAACATTATTAATGATTGGTCCCATCAGCCCCATTAGATGTTGAAAGAGTAACAATTCCTATTAAAAAATTAGGAAGAAGACTGGTAAACACTCTTGGAACCCATAATAACATGTTGGGATGCTATAGAAATACCTTTGAACAATCAAACATCACTTTATTATACTATACAACAATCAAGTCTCATGAAGAAGTTTGATATTGGATTTGTCAAATATAATCAAAAGGGGCTCATCTGTAGATGGAACCAAAGAAATGAATGGAATCCAAAAGGCCATCATGGGCAACATCCACATAGGCTTTGCCAAAAAATATATTGGTAAAGAAGTGCCAGCTTCTTTATACATACAACTCAGTTGTATTAACTTGCTTATCAGAGTGAAAGGGTTTATGATGACACTTCTATACCAAGTCATTTTCACTAGAAATTAGTGGGATTTAGTGATTTGTATAGATTTTGCCAGGAAAATATTCAGACAAAGGATTTGTACACATAACTGAAGGGTGTAACAATTTAGTGCTTATTGAATAGTTCATAAAATAACTTCATAACTAGATTTATATCTTTGTAGCTTATTTTCTCAAGGACTAGAAATTGGTGAGTCTTTATGCTATAAATATTGACCTCAAAAAATCTCAGAGGACTCAATAAACTTTCCTGGAATTAGATTGTTATCATAGACTAAACTGTTTTTCACAATTCTTCAAGCATATAGTGGATTAATCAAAAACTTTATAAAAGCAATCTAAAGAGTCATAATTTGTATTTGATTTGATTAGAATTTTGCCAAAGAAGTAGAATTCTGAGGATGTATTCAGTGAATCTACATAGTATGAATTTGTTTTTTTGTAATTTGTTCAACTACACAATTGCACAATTGTGAAGTTATTTTCTTGGGTCTGACTCTTCATGAGCCTGTCGATTCTTTGTTGTCGAAGGGATTTTCTTGGCAAAAATACTACAGCAGTTTACCATTTACTTCTCCATTGGATTAAAGCCAACAGGAATTAAGTGCCCTGGTTGTTGTTTTGTCCCGTGTTTTCAAAAAGGACCATGATATTAAGGAGTTAATGCTGTGATGTACAAGTAAGTTACATTTAATTAAGTGAGGGAGGGCTGGGCAAGCCTGCCTCACTTTCCCCTCCAGAACCCCTCCAGGGTTCAGTGGCCAGTGTAGATCAAATCAGACTAGAGATCGCCGTGGTATAAAATGGGTACCCTTGGCCCTTCAGCAGGTCTCAGTTTGACTGAAGCCATACCCATTCAAGGATGAGGCTAGGTAAGAAATGAGGCAGAGAGTGGCCTTTTTCACCTTGTCAAAACAACAACAACAGTAACTCCATACAGATGTGTGTGTGTGTGTGTGTGTGTGTGTGTGTGTGTGTCTGTGTCTGTGTCTGTGTCTCTGTGTATGGGGAGGGGAACCTCAAGATTTCTGGCCAAACAGAAACATTTACTTTTTATATTTACCCTGGGTCAATCAGGGCCCAAATAATGACCAAGTGGGATTTGGCCTAGGATCTTTTGTTACTATACATCTATTAAGGGTCTGAGACTGGGTTTCAACTATATCTACTGAACCACCTAGCTTCTCCTTTCAACATTTTACCACTGCTTTTAAGACTTTGGAGACAACCATATATAGCAAGAATGTCAGAATATTAAGTTTAATATTAATGATAATAGTATAGACTAATAGTGGAAATAGAAGGGCCCTGTCATGCTATGGTTTATGGGATCATGAAGAGTTGGACATGACTGAACAGTTAAACAACAATAAAATAACATATATGCATTTGTAAAAGCATTCACATCTTCCGTACTCCCCTGCCTCATATAATTTACAAACATTGTAATGAAAACAGTAGATAAGAGCAAATAGTCAGTATATTGATATAGATAGAATATGTCAAAAAGTTCATTTGCACTTTCAGTCAACATTAAGTTTTAGCATACAAATCTTTGAGCTTGATTCTGTAGGTCAGATAGAACTAGTAGATGAAGGTGACCCTGATTAATGCTTTGACTTTTCTCCAGACATGACACATGGAATATAAGACGTGCTTGTACATATTATGTATGAATGAATGAATGATGAGAGACCTCCCAATATCCCAAAGTTCACTGGAAAAACACGTTAAAAAACATTTGTAATATCAAATATTACAGTGTTGGATTTAACAGGCTAAGTTAGTAGCTCACATTTGATATTGGAATGAAATGAGACACAGAGATTATTTATCAATAGATTAGTTTATAGGATTTATTGAATAGATTCAGTGTTGGTATACTTCTAGATAGAGCCCATGAGATTGCTAATGATACATGATAATGGCATATTTTTATTATAGTGATGAATGACCAATTCTTTACTACCAGTAATTATACTGGTCCTCAAGGATCTTGGGCTTACCTGATGCAGATTTTGCAAGAAACTATAGAAATTGTGCATTATGTCACTGAGGATCATAAAAATATAACACCTGTAAGATGTTTAAAAAAAAAGAGCAAGAATTTATACCAGAAACTTGTTATCTTTCATAAAACAAGTACATCTTTATACTACAAAATATCAACTTCAAAATATCCTTGAGAACCTAGCAAATAAATTATACTGTTAACAGATAACAAAAAACAAAACTTGCTAGCTATCATTCAGATATAACATTGACCTACATGAATTTTTTAAAAATTAAATGTCTATCACTTTTTAAGTTTTGGACTGTCTTCCTCCTTTCCTTCTGAACTGCACTGAACTGAAGAAGGCCATCATTTGACACAGATTTATAAATATATGTAAAACTATACTATGCATACTTCTGTTAGTATTTTTCTCTGGAGGTGAATAACGTCTTCCTTCATAAGTTCTTTATAGTTGAGTTGAAATTTTATAATATGCAGAATAACTTGGTCATTCACAGTTGTTTTTCAAACTGTATTGCTTTTGCTATATGCAATGTTCTCTTGGTTCTGCTTACATCACTTTTCATTATTTCATGTGAGTCTTTTCATGTTTCTTTAAAACCAATCAGCTCATTATTTCTTACAGTACAGTATCCATAATAATCCTATACTACAAATTTGATTAGTCATTCCCCAATTGATAGGCATCCCTTCAATCTCCAATTCTTTGCCACACAAAGAGACTATAAATATTTTACAGCATATGGGTTCTTTTTCTTTTTTCTCTGCTCACCTTGGGAAACAGATGAAATATATTAATCAAAGGGTAGACACAGTTTTATCATTCTTTGGGCATAATTCCAGAATAGTCTCCAAAATGGTTGGATCAGTTTATTAGCTCCAACAGTAAATTAGTGTCTTCATTTTTCTATTTGTCATTTTTCTTTTGAGGTGTAAGTTGATATCTCAAAGTTGTTTCAATTTGCATTTCTTTAATCAATAATGAGTTAGAATCTTTTTTTTCCATTTGGCTATATGTAATTTTGGTTTCTTCATTGCAAAACTGCCTATTCACATCCTTTATCAATTGGAGAATGACTCATATTCTTATTTATTTGATAGAGCTTTCTATATTTTAAGATGAAACCTTTATCCAAGAAACTATGTATAAAATTTCCCTTAGTTTTCTGCTTTCCTTCTAATTTTTGCTAAATTGGTTTTATTTGTACAAATTTCTTTTAATGCATCAAAATTATCCATTGTGCATCTCACAATGCTCTGTGTAATTCTTGTTTATTCATAAATTCTTCTCCTGTCAATAAGCCTGATACGTGTTGTGTTTCATCTTCTAGTTTTCTTGTGATATTTCCCTTTATATCTGGGTCATGCATCTATTTTACCTTATGTTGGTAAATGGATTCTGCCAGAATACTTTACAATTTTCCAAAAGAAATTTTTTTATCAAGCAGTGTATTCTTATCCAATGAGTATAAATCTTTATATTTGTCAGACACAAGATTGACCCATGTGATTTAAATGGATTTCACCCTATTGAATATTTAGTAATCTCCAAGTAGAATGAAAATTTTTCAGAATTGTTTATTTATTGAAAGTAATCAAAATGATCTAGAGATGGAATAAAGTATATATGGTGACTTTTTCTGGAACAGTTTGTATATGAATTTTACCAAACATGTGATTAGAAGAATGAATGTT
The DNA here is from genome assembly GCF_902635505.1 of Sarcophilus harrisii. Lineage (NCBI taxonomy): Eukaryota > Metazoa > Chordata > Mammalia > Dasyuromorphia > Dasyuridae > Sarcophilus > Sarcophilus harrisii. Next base: position 381,117,740 of record NC_045429.1, on the reverse strand, counting down.
ACTATTACTACTATTACCACTACCACTATATGACACATATAACACTTTAAAGATTATGAAGAACTTTAAATAAATTGTGTTACTTGATGAACTCATGGGAAAAATATATGAATCAAGAGACCGAGCATGGTGAAGAGCATTTGAATGAAATTCAACAGAGACAGAAATAGGTAGCACAGGATAGGATCATAGATTTAAAATACCACAAGGTAGTCAACAGAGGTAGATTTTATTGTAGGTCCTCTAGGTCCACTTTTAGTATCTATGCGCTTAGCTTATAAATAGCTAGAAAAAAAGATGGGCTCATACATTTTTCACTGAAAAATTATATAAGTTATGAGATACTTCATTTATCTGCACATCCTGTCTGCTAGAACTTATCTGATTGTTTCAGAAAATGAAGGATAGAATGAGGGGAAATGTTATCTTAGATTTGTTTCTTTCAGAAAGATGAAAGTGGTAACTGAAGTCGAATGATGGGGAACCTTGTACCCACAGTACAATTCCATCTTAACTTTTTTGATAAAAGAATATAATATGCCTTCTATTTTAGAAAAGTCAACATGAAAAAGACAAAGAAAAGAAAAGTACAATCTCTTGCTTTAAAATTTTATGAAATCCAATCCCAAATGGGAAAATCCTAAGAATAAAATTCAAAGACAAAACAGGAAACAATTTTATGAAGAAGACAGGGGAATTTGTCTTAAAAGACTAATTTGAAAATACAAAAACTCATATACTGCAAGTTTGACACATTGAATAGTACATAGGACATAGACCCTAGAAAATTGGTATTTGAATCACATCTCTGATAGTTGCAAATGTTTAACATTTCATTTCACCAATTCATTTAACCACCTTCAACTTCAGTTTCCTTATTTGGAAAACAAGAATATTTTCAAAACCTCAGAGGTTTGTTGTGAGACTGAAAGTTTTAATGACAAAATTTGATGAAAATAGAACATTAAAGTATTCTGTTAAAAAAAGAAGAAATTCGCCTACCAACTAAGATTGTAAAAAGATACATGGATTCAAGATCAGGTAACAGAATTTAAAAAGACTGGGATGGTTCTGTAACCATATCAGAAACATTGAAACTCGAAATGAGGTTAGGTTAGGAACAAATGCTTTTTTAGCAATGGAAAAGGGTTTTTTGTGGGTGTTTGTTTTTTTTTGGGGGAGGATGCAATAGGCAAAAGAATTATCAAAAAGGGGAATAGGTTCACGTGCGAGGTAGATGGGACAATGATAATGACTTCTCTTTAATGTTGATGTTTTGTTTATTTCAGCTTAAGAATAATTTTTGGACTAGAAATAGCAGAAGAGAAATGGCTAGTACAAAGTTACATGTCTGGTAGGTTAGAATTTTGTTACTATTTTTTTTTCTAGCTCTTTAAAATAATTTTTTGGCAGTTTCATTAATATGGCACTGAAAAAGCAGACCAAATTAGATTGAATTGTCATTTTTATTATTTTAGCCCTGCCTACCCATGAGCAGTTGATATTTTTTCAGTTGTGTAGATCTGATTTTATTTGTGTGAGAAGTATTTTGTAATTGTTTTCATGTAGTTCCTGGGTTTGTCTTGGCAGGTAGACACTCAAATATTGTATTTATTTTATTTTGTTTACCGTTATTTTTAATGGAATTTTTCCTTCTATTTCTTGCTGCTGGGCTTTGTCAGTAATATATAGAAATGCTGATGATTTGTGTGAATTTATTTTGTATCCCACAACTTTGCTAAACCTGTTAATTGTTTCAAGTAGGCTTTGGATGATTTTCTAGGATTCTCTAAATATAGCATCATATCATCTGCAGAATGATAGTTTTTTTTCCTCATTGCCTAGTCTAATTCCTTTAATTTTTTTTCTTTTCTTAATGCTAAAGCCAACATTTCTAGTACAATATTGAACAATAGTGGTGATAATGGGTATCCTTGTTTCACGAAACCCTGATCTTATTGGGAATATGTCCAGCTTCTTTCCATCACAGTGAATGCTTGCTTATGGTGTTAGATTGATGCTGCTTGTCATTTTAAGAAAAACATTCTTTATTCCTATGCTCTTTGGTGTTTTTAATAGGGATGAGTATAATATTTAATCAAAAGCTTTTCCCGCATTTATTGAAATTATCATATGATTTCTGTTGGTTTTTGTTATTGATATGGTTGATCGTGGCAATAATTTTCCTGATATTGAACCAGCCCTGCATTCCTGGTATAAATTCCACTTGGTTATAGCATATTATCCTGCTGATAACAAGTTGGCACCAACATGTTATTTAAAACTTTTGCATCAATATTCATTAGGGAGATTGTTCTATAATTTTCTTTTCTCTGTTTTGGCTGTTCCTGCTTTATATCAGTACTATATTTGTGTTATAGAAGGAATTTGGCATGACTCATCCTTTACCTATTTTTCCAAATATTTTACATAATATTGGAATTAATTGTTCTTTAAAAATTTGGTAGAATTCACTTCTAAATCCACCTGGCCTTTGACATTTTTTCTTAGGGAGTTCATTGATGGCTTATTCAATTTCTTTTTTCTAAAATAGGTCTATTTAAGTAATTTATTCTTTAGTTAGTCTGGGAAATTTGTATTTTTGTATGTATTCATCCATTTCAATTAGATTTTGTCAGATTTGTTGGCATACAGTTGAACAAAATAGCTCCTAATTATTGCTTTAATCTCCTTCATTGGTGATAAATTCATCCTTTTCATTTTTGATCCTGGTGATTTGGTTTTTTTCTTATTTTTTTAATTAAATTAACCAAAGCTTTATTTTGTTGGTTTTTTTCATAATACTAATTCTCAGTTTTAATAATTAGTTTGATAGTTTTCTTATTTTCAGTTTTATTAATCTCTCCCTTGATTTTCAGAATTTCCAATTTAGCACATAATGGGATTCTAAAATTTGGTTTGTTTTTTTTCTAGCTTTTTTAGTTGGATATGCAATTCATTGAACTCTTCTTTTTCTATTTTGGTCATATAACTATCTACAGATCTAAAATTTCCACTAAGAACTGCTTTGAAAATAAAAATTTAACATTTAAAAAATGAAAAAAAGTTCTGCTTTGACTAAATCCCATAGGTTTTGTTGTGTTGTACCATTATTATTATTTTAGATGAAATTATTGTTTCTATGATGTGTTGTTTGACCCACTTATTATTTAAAATTAAATTATTTAATTTCCAATTGGTTTTTAGTCTATCTTTCCCCGGCCCCTTACTGAATGTAATTTTTATTGCATTGTGGTCCGAAAAGAAAGCATTTACTATTTCTGCCTTTGTGCATTTGATTATGAGGTTTTTATGTCCTAATATATGGTCAGTTTTTGCATGGGTGCCATATACTGCCGAGAAAAAGTTGTGTTCTTTTCTATCCCTTTTCAGTTTCTTACAGAGATCTATCGTATCTAAGTTTTCTAAGATTCTTTTAACCTCCCTAGTCTCTTTTTGTTTATCAGATTTTGAGAGGTGGAGTTTGAGATCCCTCACTAATATAGTTTTGGTGTCAATTTCTTCCTATAACTTGCTTTAACTTTTCTAGAAATTTGGATGCCATACCACTTGGTGCATATACATTTGGTATTGATACCACTTCATTGTCTGTGGTAGCCCTTAATAAGATGTAGTTCCCTTCCTTATCTCTTGTACATCTGACTGCCAAATCAAGTATCCCAATCTTCCAGAAGCAAATCAATGCCATCCTGCAAAAACAAGTATTCTGCAATGTAGTGGTTTCTGGGCTCCAATCTTCAGGAAGACTTCTTGCCTGATAAGAATGAACACAGTGCCACCATATCCATCGAGGTCCTTTCAAATTCCTTTGCCAGTACCAAGTAACCTTGACCTAAATGTTTTTGCTCCTGTAGAACATGCCTTATTCCCCGGAGAAATACTTCAAGCTTCCTTCAATTGATGTTTCCTTTGATCTGGGATAATTTGGGTAATTCCTTACCAAAAAGGACTTGGAGAAAAAGCAGTGATATTGAGGCTAACCCACAAGAGCTCAAGACAAAGAGAGGAAGAAATTATAACAATAAAAATTTAGACTTAATATAAAGAAAATATTAAAGCTAATCAAAAAAATGAGCTGATTTCGGAGGAATTAAGTTTCTTGAAATTAATGTCTTTGTTCTGGGGGCAGAGCCAAGATGGCAAGAGTAAAAAACTGCTTCACATTTCCAAGTTTCTCTTGAAAAGCACATGAAAAAGCCTCTGAACAGTATGATGGAATGAAACCACTCTCCAGCTCAAGAGTGATTGGAAGGACTTCAAGAAAGGTCAGTCTCACTGGGATCAAGGGGTGCTCAGTCCAGCTCAGATGGTGTCTGGCAAAGCCAGTGAGAGGATCTTGATCACAGCAGATCAATAGCTGAGACTCTCAGGCCTGGCTCAATAGCAGAGCACAGCAGTGCAGTGGGGAAGCCCCCAGGTACAGCACAGAAAGCAAACTGCCAACCTGGGGAACCAGGCTGTTGCCTAGAGAGAGCAGGTAGGGCTATCCTCTGCTATGAGCAAGACACCAAATCCAAGGGGCCCCTGTGCTCAAAGTTATGGCTCAGAGATGCACAGAAAGCTTAGAGTAAGGCCCCCTTTGATACAGGAGCAAAGCTTGACCCTAAAAGTCACAAAATGGGACAAAGGGGAGAGAGAGAAAGAAAATGAGCAAGAAACAGAAAAAAACCTAAACCATAGAAAGCTACCGTGGTGACAGGGAAGACCAAAGCACCAACTCAGAAGAGGACAAAATGTCCACATGGGAAATCGCAAAGGATGATATGAATTGGTCTCAAGTTCAAAGAGGCTTCTTGGAAGTGCTCATAAAAGATTTTAAAAGGCAAATAAGAAAGTCAGAAGAAAAATTGGGAAAAGAAATGAGAGGTATGCAAGAGAGAGTCAACAGCCTGGAAAAGGAAGGACAATAATTCACTAAAGAAAACAATTCCTTAAAAAATACCATTGGCCAAATTTAAAAAAAAAATCCACTCAAGAAAACAACACCTTCAAAAGTAAAATTAAGCAAATGAAAAAAGAGGTACAAAAGCTAATTGAAGAAAATCACACATTTAAACTACAACTGGGCAAATGGACTAATGACTCTATGAGATATCAAGAATTGGTCAAATAAGCTAAAAAGAATGAAAAAAATTGAAGAAAATGTAAAATACCTCATAGGAAAAACATCTGACATGGAAAATAGATGCAGGAGAGATAACTTAAAAATTATTGGTCTATTACACGAACTGATGCTCAGTGAAATGAGCAGGACCAGGAGATCATTATATACTTCAACAACAATACTATATGATGACCAGTTCTGATGGACCTGGCCATCCTCAGCAACGAGATCAACCAAATCATTTCCAATGGAGCAGTAATGAACTGAACCACCTACACCCAGCGAAAGAACTCTGGGAGATAACTATGAACCATTACATTGAATTCCCAATCCCTATATTTTTGCCTGCCTGTATTTTTGATTTCCTTCACAGGCTAATTGTACAATATTTCAGGGTCCAATTCTTTTTGTACAGCAAAATAACGTTTTGGTCATGTATACTTATTGTGTATCTAATTTATATTTTAATATATTTAACATCTACTGGTTATCCTGCCATCTGGGGGAGAGGGTGGGGGGTAAGAGGTGAAAAATTGGAATAAGAGGTTTGGCAATTGTTAATGCTGTAAAGTTACCCATACATATAACCTGTAAATAAAAGACTATTAAATTAAAAAAAATTATTGGTCTACCTAAAGCCAGTGACAAAAAAAAAGAGTCTGGGTAACATTCTTCAAGAGATCATCAAGGAAAACTACCAGTGAGGGACAGAGCCACCAACTGGTGTCTAATTATTCTTGTACAAAGTCAGACCATGTCGTTGAATCACTTCTTCTCCTAGTGCTCATGTGACCCTTTTTTAATACTTCGTTCAACTTGTTTAGCTTGATCCTTTTCCCAGTGTCTTTTAGCCCTATTTGTTTCCTTATTCTGACCTGGACTAAAAAAAGCACTATAATTTTCTTCTTAGATTTCCTTATCAGGACTCAGTTATGGTATTTTTTCTAGATCTTTGTGGAATAGTTGTGTGGGAGAGCTCCACTGTATTTTTTTTTCTGTTACTTCTTTTTGGATGGTCTACCTTAATTGTGTTCTTAAAATCTATTATTGAGTTTCATTTATACTTATGCTGGCTTCTTTAAAAGAGAAAAAAACAAAAAAACCAAAAAACCCAAACCTCTCTCACCGTGCCCACTTTTGGGATTTTTTACTCCTTATTGGAATTTCTTTCCCGTTGTGTCTTTAGAATTTTATTCTTTCATCCTTCCTCATTAGTCTCCCAATAGAATTTTATGACACACTCTTCAAATCAATTGTTCCAAAATCTAAAATGTTTGACCCTGTGTTATTATTTTAATCTGTGATTGCATAAAGGCATAATCAGATTTTCTAGAAAATTTGCAATTTTTACAAAGCCAGGAGGAATAGCTACTACATTGGGTAACAAATCAAGATACCAAAGGACCTGTAAAAATTAGAACAATGAAATGTAAAGGAAGTAAATAAAACCTAGCATTTAGGAGTTTTAAAAAGTCAATAACAACTAACATTTACGTAGCACTTTAATATTTGCAAACAAAAAAAGATTTGGTTTTTTGTTTGTTGTTTTTTTTTTTGGGGGTTTTTTTTTTTTTTTTTGATCCTCACAATAATCTGTTGTTCCAATTTTACAGGGGAGAATTCCAAGGTCTAGAGGTTAAGTGCTTTGCTTATGGTTGCACAACCAGTATCTGAGGCAAGATTCCAATTCAAGTTTTATTTATTCCAAAACCAACTTTTTTATCTATTGTGACAGCTTCATTAAAATAGTATACACAATGAATATAGAAATGTCAATAGAAAATATAATTATAGCTACATAATCAGAAATAAATACTATAAAAATATTACTTAGTATATGTAGACTAACTGTGGTATATAAATATAATGGAATATCATTGTGTTGTAAGTGTGATGCATGTGATGTATACAGAGCATACAGAACATGGAAAGATGAACATCATGTTTTGCAGAGAGAAGTAAGGTATCCCCAGGAAACAACATACACAGTCTCGATAATAAGGTAAATAGAAAGCGCAAACAATAAAAAAACAAAAGGGAATGCTGCAAAATTATAGTTTGAAAGAAGAGAGATAAGTACATATTCCAGTCCTTTGGCAGAGGGAGGGGATCCACAAGTGTTATACATTTCACATATTTTTTATGAATATTCAATATATTGATTATTTCTTCTGGATTTTTTTCATTTATTTCCCTCTCTTTTAAAAATTTTTTGGTATATGGGGATGGCTGGAGGAAATTGTGGTGATATAAAAAAAGACATCAATAAAAATTAATTTAACAGCAACTCCCACAAAAAGACAATGGATAGAGTTTTGGACTTTGAATCAGGAGAGTTTAGGTTCAGATCATGCCTTAGTGAGTTATTAGTTGTAAAACTCTGGACAAAGCACTTAACCTCTCTGAGGTTCATTCTTCTCATCTACTAAATGGAGATAGTATCTACCTTGCACAGTTGTGGGGGTCAAATAAGGTAACATATGTAAAATACTTTGCAAACCTCAAGCCCCATGTAAGTGCTAGTTATTGCTGTTATTATTATCAACAGCAGCAGCATTATTAAGATGCTGCTCAAATACGTATGTATGTATGTGTGTGTGTCTATATGTGTTTGTGATTGTGAATATAGGTCTCTTCCATCATTGCAGTTAGAATACTAATACTATGGGTGCAAAATATTCAGTATAATATTGAACTTGTTTGATGTATTGGTTAGTTTTACTGAATTTCAGTTTCTCTTTTTTTATTTCTTGTTACAAGGAATAACTGTTAGAGGGAGATGAGTAGAAATATATAAGGAAAGGAGAATTGTAAAAACAAAAGATTTAAATAATTAAAAAAAAACTTGAAATAGTAGTCTAGGTAAAAAAATTGATCAAAGTGGCGAATTAGGGTAGTAACAATGGATGACAAAAGGTGATAGTTTTGTTAACAGGACTAGGAATTTGTAAGGTAGATTCTGGGGAGAAATATGAATTCCTTTATTAACATGTTGAATATAGAGTATAGATGAAGATGTCTAGCAGACAGCTGGTAAAATATAACTGAAGTCCGAGATGCTGGATGCATAAATTTGAAAGATTTCCTTATAGAGATGACATGAACTGAGATGATTTCAAAGGTCAATCACTAAGTGTAGAAAGACAGAAGAGAAACTCACTTAGTGCAAGACCATTTCAGGATGACTGCTTAGTGACTACAAGTTAGATCATTTAGCAAAGGAGAATCACAATGAATTGTCAGAAAGGAAGGAGAAAACCATGTCATAGAAAATTGGAAGAGAGGTCGTTTAAGTAATTGGGATGGTTGATAATGTAAAAAGATGCAAAGAGGTTAAGTAAATTGGGAACTGAGAAAAGGCTTTTGGATTGAGCATCTAAGAGGTCATTGTCAAACTTTGGAAGGAGCAGTTTAGTTAAATGCCAGGAATTGAAAAGTGAATAGAAGAAATGATTCTTGAAGTTTGACTCTGTAAGAACAGAAATAGTTTGGTAGCTTGGCTGTAAGACACATCTAGTGAGGATCTTGAGTAGTAGAGAAAGGAGTTTGGACTCTATCACATAAGCAATAGAGAGAAAAAAAGGGGGCTTTTGATACCGAGACTGGCACACCCCTGCTTTTAATCTGGTAGTATAAATAGGATAAACTGAGTAGGAAGAGAGTAGAGGCAGAAAGACAATTAATTATAAGGGTGGGCTTTAAATTTTTTTTTAAGAATTTAATGGGGGTAGAGTACTTAAGAAAGATGATGAACCTATAATAACAAACCATACATTGAGGACAGTGAGCTAGAGTATATGGAATGGAGATAGGCCAAAAAAGCAGAATGATAGATGGTATGAATATCTTATAGCCGAAGATGCATATATGATCTTGGGAAACGGATCAGGAATGAAAGTCAAGATTTCTGAGTCATTTGATTAGAGATTGTACTTGAAGTGATAGTGAGATTCCTTAAGAAGTTATGGTTAAGGACCACTTTTCTTGAGGGAATAAGCAGAAGCTCCAGTGTATAGGTCTGAAGTCTGGGAAACTATTATTTCTGAATGCAAATCTGGCCTCTGACACTGTATGTGGGTGTGGGTATGACCCTGGGCAGATCACTTAATCCTGTTTGCCTCAGTTTTTTCATATGTAAAGTGAGCTGGAAAGGGAAATGGCAAACTCCTCCAGAATCTTTGCCAAGAAAAGCCCAGATGAAGGCAAAAAGAGAAGAATAACAGCAAAAAGGTAATGAGGAGATAAGACTGGTAAAAGGGAGAGAGGAGAAAAAAAACCAGACATTTACTGTCCTCAGAAATGTGGAAAAGTCAAGTACCAGAATTTGGTGGTGAGCAACAATGAATCTGCTTTCTTCAGTCAGCTTTACTTCAATGATGTAATGATACTCTTGAGCCTGGACTCCCCCTTTTCAGCTGCTCTCAACTGAACTTAAAAGTAAGCAGCTTTTCTTATTTTTCTCTGTGTTCCATTTGACTGCTTCTCTTCTTTGTTGGCTCCTACCTTCATCTGCTTCTGGCTTTCATGTGCAACATCTAATGCAAGATTCTATTCGCATTCTTTGACATCTCTAGTCAAATTCATGTGTATAATGGTTCATCTCTATCATAGTGTGAGAAACCCCACATCCACATTTTTGTAAAATGATACCAATAATTAATATACAATTATTGCATAGTTCCCAAAGTTAGTTTTAGAATTTCCCAGAAATAAACTTCAAAGTTTTAAAAAAGGGGCATGTGTAAGTTAACTTCTGAAAAACAATGCAGTGCAGCCATTTTTATCATTGCTTAATACATTGACTATGAGGCTTTGCTTATACTGTCCTCTTAGAACTGTTTGTCTATCTAGCATTTTTATTCGAGCACTGTTTTTCTCTTAGAACTATCCATGTTTCCAAGCAGCTTTCCTCCATTTCTCAAATAGCCTTTCCCCCACCCCCCTTTACAGTAAATACAGTGTCCACAATAGAAATAGGAAGTACAATATATCATGCTTTGTAACTAAATCAGTATTTATATTATTAGGAAAAGTGGTTCTAGGAAAACAAAAATGGTGTGTGTGTGTGTGTGTGTGTGTGTGTGTGTGTGTGTGTATGCATATGAAGAAAGCTTCCCTGAGAACTTGCTTATAGTAGTACATCTATTTGCAATGTAATATTTGCTCCTATAAATCTCTGATGAAGTTTATATCACTGTAGGAGAAAAAAAATTAGAAGAAAAAAATGAAGTGATTTTGTGAAAAGGATGAAGGGAAATAGATAGATAGCTAGAGTGCTGAACTGCCAACCTACAGTGGTTGGAATCCCTGTGGTAAACTTTTGGAAGAACATAGACAAGCATCTCACATGATGAGTGTGCATAGAAGGATTGTGTAGATTCATTTGGTTATTTTTAGAGTATCATAGAGAGGGTATTTTTGTAGATAGTATCATAGGATTATAAATTTAATGATGGGGAAAGGACTTTTAACAATCATTGAGTCCAACTCCCTCATTTTGCAAATGAAATTGAAACAAACAAACAAAAAAAGAGTCTTACATGAGGATAAATATTGTAAGAGGAAAAGCTGGAATTCAGTTTATTGATCCAGTTTTTTGAAATTGCCTATTACTTGGTTTTCCTACTCCTAGCCTTTCCCCTTATTAGTCTATACCCTACCCAAAAAGCTTTCTGATTATTCTGCTCATATCATTCCAAGTTCCAAAAGTCCCATTACTTATCAGATCAGGTACATACTCCTTTATCTTACATGAAGTGACTTTAACAATCTGACTTGGCCCTATGTTTCCAGGCTTATTATTACTCAGTTCTCTCTATTATCCACTACATTCCAGCCAAATTGGCATACCTGTTGGTCCTTATTCATGGTATTCTTTCTCCTACCATTGTGCCTTTGAACAGATTCTTTTCACACTTAGTTCACCTCATAAATTTATTTTTCTACCTAATTTCAAACTCTGATATCCCATCCTATAAAAGGCTTTTTGTGATCTCCTTTTCCCAAATGCTTTTGATGAAATTTATATGCATTTTCTATTTGCTTCTCTGTGTACATTTTCCACTCTAACAACATTTTGTGAGGGAAGAGACCTTTTTAATTTTGTATTCTTATCCCTTTCATACAGCACAGTGCTTGCTATATAGTAAGTGCTTAAAATGTTTTTCAAATGAGTGAATGAATATGATGAAATAGTCATATTGCTATTATATGGAATACATTCAAAATGCTTCTTGAAGTTTATTATTACTTTTGTGTGCATTTTATCTCTGTAGATTCATTATTAGCTCACATAGAAAAATTTTCATCTTTTGACATAATTTTTAGTTTTATTTCCCTCTTAAGATCCTCTCATTTTTCTTTACATTTTTCATTAGTTAGCTGGCAATTTGTCTTGAAAGAACTAAAATCATCTCACTTTAACTTTTTGTAAGATAAAGGTGCTGGTAGTCAGAGCTCTAATTCTACTTAGTAATATGAAGGTGTGATTTGAGGGATTTTTAAATTAAAATCCATTTCTTATCTATTTTTATCATTTTAAACTTTCTACTCAATTCATATGTTATATCCATTATCAAGAGTTTTTATAATATATAACTCTATGCTATGGCTACTGTAATTATTAACAATATTTTAGGAGTCTGGTCAGAATTTTATTGTTTATGCCAAAAGGATTGTGAAAACAGCGAATCAACTGTAATATATTCTTCAGAGTCAGTCATTGAGTTAAAAAAAAAAAGAAAGCCCTTAAAGTATGACTATCTTACAAAATGAAATATCATTATCTTAACATTTCCTGATATTCAACTTGAATTAATACTGGATGGAATTACTGCCCAGAAACTTTTAGCATGGTGATATACATTTAGCAAAATAAAAAGCAATATAAAACAATGCTTTAATTTAGGGATTTCAGAAATTCAGTTTTGTTTCATTAACATCTGATGACATCTATCAATGAATATGGTTTGGAAAAAAAGTTTGACTAAATTTGGAAAAGGTAAAATTAAGCAAGTAAAATATTCTGTCATTAATTTTCTTTATTCTATACCAACTGGAAAAAATGGTGATTAATATAGCCAAACTATTGAATAAGACATTTTGATAAAAACCCATATAAAAATTTGTGTCTGCTTTAGGAGTATACAGATATGGAATGAATTGTTTTTTAATTGGAAAATCATTCCAATTCATAAGTTCATTGGGCACAAGGAGTAGCTGTTGCAACTCACTGTCATTCATAAATTAATGCCATATGTATGTATGCTTTAATTTAAAAAGAGTCCATTTTCAACCCAGAAGAGGGAGTAAAAACAGTTTAGGAAATTGTCTTCTAGAATTTCCAGATTTCTAGTATTTATATCATTCTAATCCTAAACTTAAACTTAATAGATTATCAAAGCCATTACGCTTTGAAACAAATTAATCTTACAGAAAAATTCGTCACCTTTTATGAAATAAAATTTACTTTGGTTTCCACATTTTTGTTGAATATATTTTATTGGACTCAAATAATAATCAACACACATTTTACATAAAAATATGAAGTCATTTTAGTTTTTCCCCTTTTTCAGTTTACTTCTTTCAATTTACTACAGTGATGTCTTTTGTTTACCCATTGTTTGTTGACATTTTTGCATTAATTTTAAAATTGTCATAATCATTAAATTTGGCACTAAATAGCCATATTTTTGTTTTTAGCTCTGTGTTTTTTAAAAAAAGAATCTGGTCTTTTGATTTCCAATAAAGAAACCTCCTTCTCTACAATTCATAGTTGCCTGAGACATCATTTGACTTATCCAAGGTCATTATTAAAGATGTCACAGGAATTATTTTCATTTTTCTTTTTGGTAATTAAAATATTTATTAAAATGTTGAAGATTTGTGAATAAAAATACAGAAAACAGTCTATTTTGTATTATTTATTTTTTAAATAATATTTCCCCTCTATTTTTTCCCATTTGTTTGAGGAAATAATCTTACACTATTATATAATGTAAATGTATTTTTAAGCTAGAAAGAGCCTCTTATAACTGCTTTGCTATGTATGTTTTAAAATTCTTCTAATTTAAAATCAATAATAAATTTTTTCATAGTTTAACGTGATAGAACTTATTTACAATATATCACATTGCATTTAATTTTTTATATATTAATATTACCCCTTTCTTGCCCTCCACCCTCCATCATTAAAAAAAGAAAAAAGAAAAAAACTGATAAAAGTCATAAAATAAATAGAGGTGATATGATTGTCAATGAGATATTTGGGAGATGGTATCTCTTTTTATTGCTTGGAGCATTTTCATGGTTTGAGAAAGGATGGTAGAGGTAGGGCTCAAGAATTATAACCTATAATTTGAAACTACTATTTATCAAACCTCCAATTGAGCTCAGGAACTCAGATGTGATCTAGGACTCCTGAAATTCCCTCATAGCTTCCCTAAGGGCCTGATTTAAATCTCAAAGCAGTTTTAATTCCTAAGCAGTTCAGTAATATCTGTCTTTCTTATTAGGATGAGAAACTCAAAGCTTCATAGATATGTTACTTTACAAGTCATTTAATCCTACCGTTCATTTTTCCCAAAATTGTGGCCAAGAAAAGGCAAACACTTGTTCAGGGTTAAATTGACTATTAAGCAGCAAAAAAAGCTAAGTTTTGAACTCGAAAGACAACATTCTTCCTATTAAACTCCTCACTGTAATTGTGCTTTAAAAAACAAAGTTTAAAGTTAGATAAGGTGTTTTGTTTTGTTTTTTTGCATACTGATTTTTGTTTTACATAATGTATGTCAGAATATGAAGGGATAATAAAACACATTTTCTGAAATTAGCCAGAGAACTGTTGCATTGGGTTATTTTAAAACTGTAAGAATACTTTTATTAGTCATAAAAAAAAAATAATTTTAATTTTCACTATGTTGAATAAATAATAACACTGAAACTACATGGGACAGTCATGTTTATTCATTCTATCTTAGGTTCAGTTAGAGCTATTTCGCTTCACCTTGGGTCTTTCTGTGGGCCCAAGGGGTGTGTTAATCGGCATTATTGCACAGACTGTTGTGCCTTATTGCTTAATTAATTAGTTGTCTTTAGGATACTCAACATCCTAGCTCAATCAATATTATGATAATGAATCTAATCGTTGAAATTAATGAGACTTGTATTAAACATATTGTACAACTCTCTGGATGGTGACTGAAGCTATTACAAAAGATTTACAGAAAGAAAATCAATTTAGACTAGAATTTTTAATAATTCTGAATTTGGGGAAATGCAAATATACATTCATTGTAAAATGCACTGCATTGTACTGGACTTAAAAAGAACCAGGATTACTATTCTAAGTACAGCAATTTATTGTCACAATAAACATTCTGACTTATGATCAAATAAACAGATTTGCAAAAACAGTAGTTTGCTCTCCATTTTTTGGCATAAAAAGAGTTGGAGATGACTGAACAGACTGAAGTACAATAGCTTATTAAGTTCAGTTCAGAACAAACAATAGTTGAAGAATGGAAAAGAAAGGAATTAGAATTTTTATTATTAATGATTACTTACTATTACAAGGCACTATGCTACTTGATTTTTATGAATGTCTCATTTTTTCCTCACAAAAACCTTCTGAAGTAGGTACTATTATTATCCCCATTTTATAGTTGAGGACATTAAGGCAAGCATAATCCATTTAAAATTTTGCTTAAACAAACTTGAAAATTCTTTTTAGTCTTTTTTCCCCCTGAGGCAATTGGGGTTACATGACTTGCCCAGGGTCACATAGCTAGGAAGTGTTAAGTATCTGAGATCAAATTTGAACTCAGGTCCTCCTGACTTCAGGGATGGTCTTCTATCCACTGCACCACCTAGCTGCCCCCAAACTTGAAAATTCTAAAGGGAAAATCCTAGATGAACTCATTTTTTTTTCATTTCAACTGCATATATTATAGGACATTAGGTCTGTGTTTATTCCAATACAGATATTTTATTAATATTTTTCATTTTAACATATTTTATTTTTCCCAATTACATGTAAAACAGTTCCTCCAACCTTATCCTCCTCTGCCATTGAGAAGGCACATATGAAATTATGCAAAACATTTCTATAAAAGTTCTGTTGTGGAAAAAAAATCCTTCCCCCCAAAAAACCCTCAAGAAAAATAAGATTAAACAAAAAAAAGAGAGTATGATTAATGTATTCAGACAAAATCAGTTTCTTCTCTGGGTATAGATCGGATGTTTAATTATAAGTCCTTGAGAGTAGTTGTGGATTATTGTATTTCTGAGAATAGCAAAGTCACTTATAGCTGATCATCCCACAACAATGCCATTACTCTGTATGTAGCACATTTCATTTTGCATGATTTCTTGGAGGATTTTAAGGGTTTTCTGAGAGTGTACTGCTCATCATTTCTTATAAACCAATAGTATTTCATCATAGTATAGACCAATAGTAAGTATTTCATCATAGTCATCTACACAGTTTAGTCAGCCATTTTCCAATTGATGGATATGCCCTCAATTTCCAATTCTTTGTCCTGAAAAAAGAGCAGCTATAAACATTTTTGCATATGTAGATCCTTTTTTTAAAAAAAAATTTTTGGGATACCTGCCTTGTAGTGTATTGTTAGGGTAGCCCTTTGGGCATAAATCATAGTTTTCAATCATTTATCGATTTGGGAGTGGCCCTTCCAATACAAACATTTTAAAATTAAAACTTCTACCTTAATTTTTATTATACAGAAACATTTGTGAGTTCCTTTTAACATGTAACATACATATATCATGAAATTTAGCTTATACTTATGTTTAAAGTATCATGTATAATGATATGTGTATCATTTTTTATAAAATGTATTTTAGTAGCAACTCTGTATAGTTTAGACATTCTTAGAGAGTTGCCTAGGGCATTGAAAAATTAAATTAATTGTTTAGAGCTATAGTTTTCTAGCCACTCCTAAGTATTCCTTCATAACATAGGATTTGTTAAATAAATGTTTAATATATAATTTTCAATCTTGCTTAATTACTTTCAAATTGTCCAAGTGGATTTTTCAAATTATTTGTATGCTTTTTAGTTACTTAGTTACATTCATGATTTTTATATTTATAACATATGTGGAAAAGAACCTCCCTCTATCATTGACTATTTGTGGACTACTAAAAGTCATTTTATACCAACCAATATGGTAGAGTATACTTGTAATCCTTACAACTTTGGGATGTTAAAGCTGGTAGATTGAGTTTGAGATATCTTAGCTGCAATAGGACTGATCCATACTAAGCTGTGGCACTAATATGGTGAAACCAAAGACTCCAAAGTCTGTCTGAGCTGGGACTGAATCTGCCTAGGTAAAAAACCAGTAAGTTAAAGCTTTCATTCAGGTCATCATTGGGATCTACTCTGTGAAGGGCTGCTTGGACTTCTAGCATAAGTGAGAAAGGGAGACTTAAGACTTGGTTTTCATACTCATATCTAACCCCCCCTCAACCCCCCCCACATATATACCTGGTCATTTTTGACCTTACCATAACTACAGTTCATCATCTGCAAATCAATGGTCCCCTCTGCCCCAAGGACTTATCCTATGCTCTATTTCAGCTTACTTTTTTTTTTTAATTGTAGTAAGTTTATTTATTTTTAACACACATTGCTTTATGAATCATGTTAGGAGAGAAAAATCAGTGCAAAAGGGAAAAAACCATGGGAGAGATTAAAAAAAAAAACAGAAAAAAGAAGTGAACATAGCATGTGTTGATTTATATTCAGTCTCCTTAGATCTTTTTCTTGATGCAGATGGCATTTTCTGTTCAAAGTTTATTGGAATTGCTTTGGATTACTGAATCACTAAGAAGAACCAAGCATAGTTGATCATTGCACATTCTGTTGCTGTTATTTGTACAATATATTTCTGGTTCTGCTTCTTTCACTCAGCATCATTTCATGTAATTTTTTAAAAGCCTTTCTATAATCAGCTAGTTCATCATTTTTTACAGAACAATAATATTTCATTACCTTCCACAACTTGTTCAACCATTCCCTCATTGATGGGTTTCCACTCCTTTTCCAAATCTTTGCTACCACAAAAAGAGCTGCTACAAACATTTTTGCGCATATAGGGTCCCCCCACTCCCCACTATATGATTTCCTTGGAATACATACCCACTAATAGCACTGCTGGATCAAATGGTTTGCATACTTTAATGGCCCTTTGGGCACAGTTCCAAATTGCTTTCTAGAATGGTTGGATCATTTCACAACTCTACCAACAATGCATTAGTGTCCCAGTTTTTCCACATCCTCTCCAACATTTATCATTCTTTTTTCCTGTCATCTTAGCCAATTTAAGAGATGTGAGGGGATACTTTGGAGTTGTTTTAATTTGCATTTCTCTGATCAATAGTTATTTAGAACATTTTTCATATAATTATAGAGCGCTTTAATTTTGTCATTTGAAAATTGTTTTAGCTTACTTTCAAAATTATCTTAAACTTCAAAAAAACTAACAATATAACTATTAAAATAATTGAACACAAAATTTAACCAGCACAGACATTTAAATAGGATCCACAAATAAAGAAAACTTTCAACAAATACAATCATATTGTTATGATCTTTGATTTTTAATTTAAACTTGTTTTTTTCTGTGATCTTGAGCACAGAATTTTTTTTTTTGTTTTTTAATTTGTTAAAATTCTTGTTTGTAAGTAAAAAACTGTCAAAGGGTTTAGCAAGATTTTCAGAGTTCTTCAGAGGATCAGCATCAAATCATTTCAGGTAACTTTTTTCTTTGTCATTGACTTCCTCATCTTTCTGTCTTATGAAACTGTAAAGCAAGGGCATAATTCAGTTAAATTTTTTATCTATCCTTTTCCTACCTTCCACTGGTAGAAGCAACAAGAATACAGAATATGGTCTTTTCTTCAATCAGGCAGTTTCTTTCCATATGAAAACTACTTATTTCCTTTTGCTCTTTTTATCAGAGAAATTATTTTAAAACTTCTTTCCAGCTTTCTTGATTGTCTTGGAAATTTACTTTTAATTATTTCTGTAGCAGGTATTATATACAGGATCAGACATATCTTACATATTTCCTCGAGTTTGGAAAGGAATCACTTCCATTTTCCAGATATAAATGCTTATTAACTACAATATAATTTTTTCCATAATGTATTTATGTAGCACTCATCTTAAAATATTTATTGAATACTGATTAATAACAATAGTTATTTGTGTATGGACATTAACATCCATTATTTTACTTTATCCCAAATCCATGCAGTACCTTGTGTGTTGTAGTCAATTATAAAATATTTGTTGAATTGATCCTATTGCTACTATGAGATATATAATATAGAACAGATATTAATCATCCCTCATTTTATAGGTAAGGATACTGAAGCCTAGAGAGATGAAGTGACTCTCAAAAAGACAATAAGAGTTGATTGAAATTTCTTCTTTTCTCATTTTTCTTTTTCACTGCCCATCAAGGGTATCTCTTTGGTGGCAACATGCCAGCATCTCATGAAACTTAATTAGTTAAGAGAACCAAAACCAAAAAATTCATCTGATACCAGTCAGTGTTGAGATCAATTAAAATAGGTTTCAACCAGGAGACATTGACTACTATACTGGGTGAGAAGATGACTTCAAGGGCCAATTTTTTGATGCCTAATGTTGGCTGTAGAAGCAATAAGAAGACAAAACATTTTACCTAATGGATTCAGGAAAATTGGTGCACGATGGCAAAGTGGTATAAGTGCTCTTGATTTGCAGCAAGTCTTACTGTGCTGAGATTGCTCACTGTGTTTCCTCTTAGGAATCCTAACATTATTGATGAGCGATCAACTCAGTTAACCATCTAGATCATTAATTCACATGTTTTATCAAGGAATAAAAAGGAGTAAAATGCTTTGCACATTTTTATTTGTGCTAGATAAAACCTCAGACTACCAGAGACTTAGAGACAGAGTAAATGGGAGTACTGACATTCAAACATAGGTCCTTTAATGGCAGGCCCATTGTACTTAACATTATATTTGTCACATGTTTTTTGTGGGATAAATTATATGTATATAAGATAGGTAAAATGATGGATAACAAGATCAAAATATACAAAACCCCATCTAACTCAAATAGTAAATAATAAATGTTGAATGAGTTGTATAGGCAAAGTATATACATTCAGGGGAAGAGCAAGTGTTGTTATTAGAAGTTGGTACTTGAACTGAGAATGAAAATGTTCAGTGGACAGAGAGGAGGGTGTTTGGACATTTTTTGTGGAGGGAATAAAAAGAAAACCAGCAATATCAGGGAGAAGTTAACATACAAGACAAAGACATATACTATGTATAATAAGTAGACCAGTCTAATTAGAATTGAAAGTTTGTATAGAAAAGGAAAGACAAATAAAGGTATAAGGGGACAGAGGTCATTTCTTTAGCTCCCGTAATACTACTTTGCATACAGTGGCATGCATTTATAAATGGTTATTGAATGAATGGAGGAAAGCTAGATTCAAGCTAGATTGTCTAGGATCATAAATAAAAAGGTAAGCAATTTAAGTGAGGTTTCAAACAGAACAGATTGAAGTTATTTTACTGATTCTGGATTATTTTCATCAATGTATAGAACTCTTAATTCTTCCCTACCCCTCCTACCCATCTCCAATATTTTAAAATATAAAAGAATGACTATTATAATGAATGAGGCAGTTTTTTTGAGTAAGTGATGCTAGGCTGATTTTCCTAAAATTATATCATGATGCTAGTTTTGCCTCCTTTTAAGTCCTGCCAATACAAAATGTAAAAATAGACTTTATTCATTCATTGAATAAAATCAAATAATATATATAAATATTTTATACATATACATATAATATATATATATATAATCAAATAATCCGGTGAAAAGAGAAGAAAAAAGTTTATAAGCTCTCTGAAGGCAAGGACTATAGCTTATTTGGTTTTGCATTTCCTTCAGTGCCTCACACACAATCAGTCAATAAACCCTTGCTTATTTGAATTAAATCAAATTGAATCATATTGCCTTAATATTTTTTTTATCTGACATCAAATCTTCAAATAACTGAGAACATCTGGATTAGCAGAATTTCTCATTTTTGGTGTAGTTGTTTAATGTCATGTCTACAGACACATGCAAATGGATGAATTATAATGCATATCAGTGAACAACTTGCTTATCTATAAAACAAGTACTTTTAAGTCTGCCATTGTCATACTGAATAAACTTAAATCATATTTGACTCTGAAAAAGCTTTTATGTTTTTAATTGATATGTATTAGAAGTGGGCTAGTTTTAAAGTGAACTTTTATATTGGTTTATAATTTTAAAAAATATTAGCCAATTATTTATTTTTAAGGAATGGATAACTTAAATAGTACATTTTCAAAATGAGAAGAATAAACATTGAATACCAAATAAACAGGAATAGCAAAAAATTTGCTCTGCATAGCTATTTTGCAGATCACTAAAATGAAGTTGAAAAGTCACAATCTAGGGGAGTTTATTTTCTTGTATTATAATGAGTTAGGTCATTGAGGAGTTATTTACTGATACCATTATGAACTTTTTGATTTTTCTAGTTCATTTTTTAGGCAGTGTCCAGATGAATGCCAGTCTTTTTCCTGTGTAGTAGAAAAGTAAATTAAGTAATCAAGTGAAAATCATATAACCCTATTTACCTTAAGTTATTTTAATAATATGATTCAATATCTCATCCTAATAAGAAAATGGTAAGAGACAAAATAAGAAGAGATACAGGATGACAATATACACTTTTTTCCTCTGGTAACTGAAGGTTAAATGGGTAGCAAACAGAATGCCTTAAACAAGATTGGTATATTGATTAAAACGCTGATTTAACAGCTCGCACTCTCCCCTTGGAAACCTGGAAAAGATAAGCCAGCTGCTGTCTAAGAGTGCTGAGTGTCCACTGAGAGTACACTATCTATCATCACAATATGGTGATGAGAGGTGTTTTATGTTTGTGTTAATTTCCCCCACTAAATCAGTAATTATTACAATCCTGTCCCTGCTGTTTACCCTGCAGCTGTTTTTCCATTTGTCGAGAGAGCGGGTGTTCTCTGAGGACCGCACACGCTTCTATGGTGCAGAAATTGTCTCCGCTTTGGACTATCTACATTCCGGAAAGATTGTGTACCGTGATCTCAAGGTAAAAAAAAAAAAAGTAATCAAATTTTGTTTTTTTCAGAGACTATGGGGACAAATGCAAAGTAATTACAAAGTTACACAGTTTTGAAAACAGATTTGATTTTGAGAAAAAAACTGCTTGTAGAATTTGTTTCACTGCATAGAGCATACAGTTTTATTCACTAGTATGAAGGCAGCTTCTGTATTTCTGAGTATTTGATGTGCAAATAAATGTTTCCGAACTATATGATCAATAGCAAAAAGTTTAATTTTTTAAATAAATGCTTATCATTAAGAATAATACTATACATTTGCTTAAAAAATAACTAGATTCATTTATAGGTTGGTAAAGCTCTTAAGATAATTATTTCTATTTCAGGATTTCATATGAAATCCTATACTTATAAAGAAACATTTATAGTAAATCATGATGTTTAAATAGGATACAATCTTAATTTTAGTTTCAGTTGGGTTTGAGTATTTGATTTTTAAAAGGTTCTAACATTTTAAAAACATCTAGATACTAATAATATTATATAGTATGTTACTGTTGATTTGTTTTTTCAGAAGCATTTGAGGATCTTTGTTAAAGTACTTTTAGAATATGTTAAAGTTATACTCCCAACACCTTTATGTACCAACCCTTACTGATATAAAAGCATTCATTTTACTAAAATGTAAACAAACCAGCATATGAAAATCAAGGTCTATAAAATGGGTAAATGAGCTAGTGATAATTTATGCTAAATATGAAATACCAAATAATTATTTTCAATTAAAAAGCACCCCAGTTTTTTGACTTTATTATAATGCATTTGCTTCACAAAAGTATCAGTCACAAATGACTTTACAAGAATTTTTATATTATATAATATAATATACCTATGTAGATACATGCAAAAAATCTCCCATCATTTCATTCTTTATCCTATGCCATTATTTCTCTACTAATTTAATTATTTTGGCATTTTGGGTTTTTTGGGTAGTACCCATATCATAAACCTTTAATTTCTGGATGATAATACTTGGGGGGGAGATAGCTAGTACAGACAACAGTAGTACAAGATAGCTACAAAAATAAATAGAAGCATCTGCAATGATGTTTCAAAAAATAATGATAGGCTATTATTTTTAGGAAAGAACTATATTCCTCCTGATTAAGGAATGACTAGTTGCATCAGAGCACTGTAGAAGATGGTGAAAGAGTTCATGTAGAATTCTATGAGTTAGTTTATTTTGTCAAAGTTTTTAAGAAAGTTTCTCATGATATTATTAGAGAGAAAATGGAGAAATGTGAATCAGATAGTAATACAGTAAGTTGCATTCAGCATTAGTCAAATGATCAGACTCATGGTATATCATTAATGATTTAAAGTGAACATGGCAGGAAGTTTATCGTGGAATATCTTTGCTCAGTAGTGTAATGTTTAAAATTTTTATTAATGATATGTACAAGGGCAGAAATGGTATGATGGTCAGACTTGTAAAGGAAAAGGGAAGGGAAGAGAAAACAAAAAGTTAGGAAATGTTTCTAAACTGTCATATAACAATTGGTTGAAGGAACTACTGGTGATCTTTAGCCTGAAGAAGAGAAGATTTAAGGGGATGCACTAGCTGTGTCCAAGATTTGTTCCTTTTGGTCTTGGATGTCAGAAACAAGTTGTTTCTTGTTGTAATGAGAAGAAGTTGTAAAGAGGCAAATTTAGCTTTGATGTCAGGAAAATTTTCCTATTAAAACTATCTAAAAATGGAACAATTTGCCATTAAAATGGTAAATTCCTCCTTAAACAGGAATTTCTAGAAGGACATTTGATTTCTACTTATTGTGTGTGGGCTAGACTAGGTAGCCACTGAATTCTCTTTCAGTTCTCAAATTTTGTGACTTTATGATATATTGGTTTAAGAATCATCCACAAAGAAATGATTCTTAAATCCACCGAGACCACCAAGTGACAAAAAGAAATAGGGTCTTGGAGGACACTTAACTTGTATCCATGTTCTTTTGGTTATATTGCTTTAGATTTTATTTTATAGGTAAGTCCACTTAAAAGGCATAATTTATTGATTTATTCTTGCTGAGGCAATTGGGGTTAAGTGACTTGCCCAGGATCACATAACTAGGAAGTGTTAAGTGTCTAGGCCAGATTTGAACTCAGTTCTTCCTGATTTCAGGGCTGGTGTTCTATCCCCAATGCCACCTAGCTGCCCTGAAAGGCACAAAGTAAATGTGTTTGTATGTATGTGTTGGTTTATGTATGCAAACACATATATATCATACATACATTTACATGCATACAAATGTATACATACATGTTTATACTGTTTCCATTCCAAATAATTACATGGGATCCTAGATTTAGGCTAAAACAGATTCAAACACTATCTAGTACAGCTCCTATTTGTAGCTAAGGAAACTGACCCAAAGAGGTTTTGACCCTCCTGGTAATGGGGCTAGGATTCAAACTCAGGTGCAGCCAAGTAGAGTGGAGAAGAGTTCTGTGGCTTGGAGTCAGGAAGACCTGCATTCAAATCCAGCCCCAGACATTTAATGGCTGTGTGACCCTGGCAAAATCACTTAAACTTGTTTGCCTTAAATAATGGTTTGGATATGTATACTTATTTTGTATTTAATTTATACTTTAACATATTTAACATGTATTGGTCAGCCTGCCATTGGGAGAGGGGATGGGGGGAAGGAAGGGAAAAATTGGAACAAAAAGTTGGCAATTGTCAATGCTGTAAAATTACCCATGCATATAACTTGTAAATAAAAAGCTATTAAAAATAAAAAAATAAGGATGAAAGAAAA
The DNA here is from genome assembly GCF_902635505.1 of Sarcophilus harrisii. Classification (NCBI taxonomy): domain Eukaryota; kingdom Metazoa; phylum Chordata; class Mammalia; order Dasyuromorphia; family Dasyuridae; genus Sarcophilus; species Sarcophilus harrisii. The sequence continues at coordinate 381,093,632 of NC_045429.1, read as the reverse complement.
ATCATAAGGGAACTCAATAAAATGGAACATTAAAAAAAAAAAAAAACTTGTTTGCCTTGGTTTCTTTGTCTGTAAAATAATCTAGCGAAGGAAATGGAAAATCACTCCAGTATTTTTGCCAAGAAAATTATAAATGAGGTCACAAAGTATTAGACATGACTGGACAATAACAAAAACTGTTAATTTCAAATCTATCACTTTATCATTTTTTGTTGTTCTTCACTTGCCATTGAAGATACAGAACTTAACGAACAGTTGAATTTTCTAAAACACATGGCCAGTTTACATTTCTTAATCACTAAGGATTCACCCTCACAAAAAATTTATTGAAATCTTATTTTTACAATAGCAAATTGGAATGCTTCACACATATAAATAGGGAGTAAAAAGTTGTCATAACAATAGACCTCAAGTTCTTAAGGAAAAAAGTTATAACTAATACATAATGTATTAGTTTGATATCATCATAAATGAGCCTGGTAATAGGTATAGCCTTAGATAAGAAAAATCTAGGTTCAAATCTTGTCTCTGAAACTGGGCAGTTTTGTTATCTTTAAAGTAAGCAAGTTACTTAAACTTTCAAGGACTATGGAGGGGGCTATCTATCTGCATTAGTAAGTAGTGTTTTTACACTAATTTTTCCACAGCAAAATAAAATAAATCTATTATAGCTCACCATGCAAAAATATATTGAGTAGTACATGAAAATCCATAATGTACTCAGCCAGATATATACAAAGTATATACAAAGTGTTTGAAAAATATAGGAAAAAATGGAAGGAATAATTCATTATTTAATAAAGTTTTTTGGGAAAATTGGTTAGCAATTTGGCAGGGAATGGATTTAAAGCTACAGCTTAAACCATATACCTTACTGAATTGCAGCCAGAATAGATTTTAAGGATTTTAAAAGGATGTAAGAGTAGAATAGTCATGGAGGGAGGGGATAACAGGGAAGGAAAGGACTTTTTCAAATAATAATCATTTGAAAAGATGTTCAATCTGACTAGTAATTAAAGAGAGTTACAACTTAATAGCTTTCAAATAGGCAAAAAATAATTAAAAGCAGTGGAACTAAATGTCGTTATAATTTGAGCAAATGATATATACATTCATTCACTTTCTTGTAGAATTGTAAATGGGTAAAATCATTCTGGAGAGCAATATGACAATTAGAAAAAAACAATAACTATACATTTTGACCCAAGATTCAATGTTGCAAATATATACCCTGAAAGTGTCTAGTGGCATAATTTGTAGTTACCAAAAAAGAAATAACTTGAAGAAACCTAAATGTTCACTAATAAGGAAATTATTAAATACATTGTGGCACATTAATATGACCAAATATGGTAATGTAGTTAATAACAAAAGTTTGAGAAATATATAGAAATCTGGAAACACCATTTTGAGGTAATTATAAATTTAAAAAAGCAGAATAATCCACATCAACCACAATGATATAAAAGGAAAATGAATGAAAATGAATAAAGAATCCTGATATAGACTGCAATGTACAGTGGTAAAAAAAGTTATTATGCTAATTTATTCATTGAAATTATATATATATATATATATAATTACAAAGCAAATTTATTTTTGTCATTTAGTATTTTTTATAATCATTTAAAAAAGTTAATAAAAAGCCTAAGTTTTTGCTTAAACTTTACTTTATCCATGAATATTGATTTCGTTATGAATAACTGAATATAGAAAAGATAATCTTAGCAATATAGAATTTTCATAAATAAGATAGCTTTATCAGAAGACTAAAATTTATTTTTATAAGAAATTATAGAAAAGTAACTGATCTAAAACTTCATTGAAATTTGTATTTGTGTTGATTTTCTAATCTTTTGGGCCATGGCCATTGCTTATGCCAAGATGTTTCTAAGTTCTTTTGTAGCTCTAACATTACTTGAGTAGTCATACATGGTTAGGTGATATCTATAATTTAGACCTTTGTTAATTGCCGAAAAGATTTTGAAGTCCTAGGAATAGAAGTATCTACATCTGGATCCCTAAAGCTGAGGCTCAGAGCACAATTTCTTCTGTCTCCCCTCTTTCCTAATTGTAACAGTTTTGGGACTTTTATTCTCTCTGATAGAGTTTGCAGCTTGTATTAAGAGGTCAGGCACTATAATTGTTTGTCTCATATTTACTTTCATAAATTTCTACCTTCTACCAGATATTTTGCTGCTAAAATGAAGAGAGGGCTGACTGAGAAACCATTTATTGATGTTGCTTTAATAATCTTCCCAAACTATATAACTATTAGCTTCAAGTGATAGCAATTAATCAGAATTCCAAATATACCAATATGGTTTTTGAATATAATAGGATTATAATTATATATAATATAGGATATTTGGGGACATAACTATATATATGCATATATATCCTATATAAATATATATATATATATATATATATATATATATACGCAACACATATATGTTATATATATGTAATTATATAGGATATAATATAGGGAAAAAAAAGAATTATAAAAATCCTTGGAGGTGAGATATACTGGTCAGCTTCTTAATAGGGTGCTTAAACAGATCAGTGATAGAATTTTTCTATTAGTAAAAGCAAAAAGATACAAATAAATAGCTTCTTTGCTCCAACCTGATATGACAGTTTTGGAGGGAGAAAGAACAGGCAAAAGAATTACTTAAGAATAACTACCTCATGACTTAGTATTTAATCTGAAACATAAAATCCACCCTACCTACCCCAACTGATAACATCCATTATTATTGCTTATTAAGGCCTATTAAAGCCCTATAAATCAAAGATTCCTTCCTCATAGCTTCTCAAAGAAAACATGAAGAATAAATAATAAACCCCCTAAATTATGATGATAGTTAACTATAGCCCTTATTTATAACATAAAATTTTACCTCTTACTATCATGAGCTTGCCCCTTAAGACTGGTATAGACAGTCACAATAAGCATAAAATTCCCTAGCAATTAGTCATGTCAAAAAACTAGAATGAACTACCTCAGGAGGCAGTGTGTCCTCCATCATTGAACATATTATAACGGACATTGTAAAGGATAATCCTATTCAGTTACAGGTAGGACTAGATGTCTTCTTCTATACCTTGCATTCATTTCCCATATCCAGTCTATTGCTGAGATTTCTTGTTCTTACCTCTGTAAGATCTTTTCATTATATCGTCTCCTATCCTTCAACATTCTGTCCTTATTTGACTATTGCAAGAGCCTTTTGGTTAGTTGCCCTGATGGAAGTTTCTTACCACTTGAATTCATCATCCCCTCAACCATCAAACTGACCTTCTTTATTTTTTTATTTTTTTTTTTTAAACTCAGGCTTGATGCCCTTTTTTTTTTAAATTTAATAGCCTTTTTTTACAGGTTATGTGTATGGGTAACTTTACAGCATTAACAATTGCCAAACCTCTTGTTCCAATTTTTCACCTCTTACCCCCCCACCCCCTCCCCCAGATGGCAGGATGACCAGTAGATGTTAAATATATTAAAATATAAATTAGATACACAATAAGTATACAAGACCAAAACGTTATTTTGCTGTACAAAAAGAATCAGACTCTGAAATATTGTACAATTAGCTTGTGAAGGAAATCAAAAATGCAGGTGTGCATAAATATAGGGATTGGGAATTCAATGTAATGGTTTTTAGTCATCTCCCAGAGTTCTTTTTCTGGGTATAGCTAGTTCAGTTCATTACTGCTCCATTAGAAATGATTTGGTTGATCTCGTTGCTGAGGATGGCCAGGTCCATCAGAACTGGTCATCATATAGTATTGTTGTTGAAGTATATAATGATCTCCTGGTCCTGCTCATTTCACTCAGCATCAGTTCGTGTAAGTCTCTCCAGGCCTTTCTGAAATCATCCTGTTGGTCATTTCTTACAGAACAATAATATTCCATAATATTCATATACCACAATTTATTCAGCCATTCTCCAACTGATGGGCATCCACTCAGTTTCCAGTTTCTGGCCACTACAAAGAGGGCTGTCACAAACATTCGTGCACAAAAAGGTCCCTTTCCCTTCTTTATGATCTCTTTGGGATATAAGCCCAGTAGTAACACTGCTGGATCAAAGGGTGTGCACAGTTTGATAAGTTTTTGAGCATAGTTCCAAACTACTCTCCAGAATGGTTGGATTTGTTCACAACTCCACCAACAATGAATCAATGTCCCAGTTTTCCCACATCCCCTCCAACAATCATCATTATTTTTTCCTGTCATCTTAGCCAATCTGACAGGTGTGTAGTGGTATCTTAGAGTTGTCTTAATTTGCATTTCTCTGATTAATAATGACTTGGAGCATCTTTTCATATGACTAGAAATAGTTTCAATTTCTTCATCTGAGAATTGAAACTGACCTTCTTTAAGATTAGATCTGACTCTGTCACCTATCCATACTCTTAGCTTAGTACCATGCTTGGCATATTGTTTTATTATAGCTTTTTATTGACAAAACATGCATAGGTGATTTTTCTTTTTTTTTTTATTATAGTAACTTTTTATTGACAGAACCCATGCCAGAGTAATTTTTTACAACATTATCCCTTGCACTCACTTTTGTTCCGTTTTTTCCCTCCCACTCTCCACCCCCTTCCCTAGATGGCAAGCAGTCCTATATATGTTGAATATGTCGTAGTATATCCTAGATACAATGTATGTGTGCAGAACCGAACAGTTTTCTTGTTGCACAGGGAGAATTGGATTCAGAAGGTAAAAATAACCCGGGAAGAAAAACAAAAATGCAAACAGTTTACATTCATTTCCCAGTGTTTTTTTCTTTGGGTGTAGCTGCTTCTGTGCATCATTGATCAATTGAAACTGAATTAGGTCTCTTTGTTGAAGAAATCCACTTCCATCAGAATACATCTTCATACAGTATTGTTATTGACGTATATAATGATCTCTTGGTTCTGCTCATTTAATTCAGCATCAGTTCATGTAAGTCTCTCCAAGCCTCTCTGTATTCATCCTGCTGGTCATTTCTTACAGAACAATAATATTCCATAACATTCATATACCACAATTTACCCAACCATTCTCCAATTGATGGGCATCCATTCATTTTCCAGTTTCTAGCCACTACAAACAGGGCTGCCACAAACATTTTGGCATATGCAGGTTCCTTTCCCTTCTTTAGTATCTCCTTGGGGTATAAGCCCCAAGCAGTAGTAGCACTGCTGGATCAAAGGGTATGCACAGTTTGATAACTTTTTGGGCATAATTCCAAATTGCTCTCCAGAATAGTTGGATTCATTCACAGCTCCACCAACAATGTATCAGTGTCCCAGTTTTCCCACATCCCCTCCAACAATCATCACTATTTTTTCCTGTCATCTTAGCCAATCTGACAGGTGTGTAGTGGTATCTCAGAGTTGTCTTAATTTGCATTTCTCTGATTAATAGTGATTTGGAACACTCTTTCATATGAGTGGTAATAATTTCAATTTCATCATCTGAAAATTGTCTGTTCATATCCTTTGACCATTTGTCAATTGGAGAATGGCTTGGTTTCTTATAAATTAGAGTCAGTTCTCTATATATTTTGGAAATGAGGCCTTTAGCAGAACCTTTAACTGTGAAGATGTTTTCCCAGTTTGTTGCTTCCCTTTTAATCTTGTTTGCATTAGTTTTGTTTGTACAGAAGCTTTTTAATTTGATATAATCAAAATTTTCTATTTTGTGATCAATAATGGTCTCTAGTTCATCTTTAGTCACAAATTTCTTCCTCCTCCACAAGTCTGAGAGATAAACTATCTTATGTTCCTCCGATTTATTTATAATCTCGTTCTTTATGTCTAAATCATGTACCCATTTTGATTTTATCTTGATATACGGTGTTAAGTGTGGGTCCCATGCTTGGCATATTGTTGAGGCTTAATAAATGTTTACTGACTGATACATTAATTGTACAGGTAAATCTTAGGGCAAATAGGTGCTTGGCTTGCAGTCAGGAAGACTCCTCTTCATGAATTCAAATCCAGTCTGAGATATTTACTAGCTGAATGATCTCCAGGAAAATCACTTAACCCCTTTGGCCTCAGTTTTCTTACTATAAAATGAGCTGGAGAAGGAAATAGCAAAATAGTCTAATATCTTTGTCCCCAGATGAGATCACTGAAACACAATCGACTAAAACACAACAATAGTAAAAATCATAAGCTCAAAATAACAGGTTTTGTGAGTAGAAGGTCTCATGACTTGAGTTGATTGCTTCCCTTAATGAAGTTAAATCTGTCAATTCTGTACCTAAGTATAATTTTAATTACAGAATCACAATGATTTTCACTTTTTACTGTAGATTTGACTCTGTGTGTTTGTGTACATGTGTGTAAAATAAATGTGATCCATATATGTGTAAAAGAACAAATCAGAATCCTTCTCTGTGTGTATATATACCTACACACATTTCCTTATGAGTCAAACATGGATATTATCTCTCCATTTTTGTTTATTGTGAAGAAATGCATCAGAATTCCACTTTCCATACAGCATTGGGTTTAAGTTGGATTTAAAGGGGGAAAAAACTGCAAAGATTTTGAAAAATACTAGTTGGATTCCTATATCCTGTGGATATTTTTTTAAAGGATGCTCATCTAACTGAGATGATTTAGGGAAAGTTATTAAGTATAAAATAGGAAGGGGTTTATAAGATGACAATCTTCTGTTCTGTCTCTTAAAAGTGAATCTTGACAGAGAAAACTCTTAACCTTTCTAAGTTTCATAGTCTTGAATTTTCACAACTTACATAAAAATGACTTTTAAAGTTAATGTCTTTGTTTTAGATGTCTATGATAATAATTTCTAAATATTTAATAATATACTTCTTTACCCTGTACAAAATAGGAACTTTATAATTTCATCCTTAATCTGTAAAGTACTGAAAACTTTAGTGAACTTTGTCCACATTTCCCCCCTCCTAGAAATACGTATTGAAAACAAGACAGTTTTTAAAATTTCTTTCTTTCCTAATACACAGTTGGAAAATTTGATGTTGGATAAAGATGGCCACATAAAAATTACAGATTTTGGACTTTGCAAAGAAGGGATTACAGATGCAGCTACGATGAAGACGTTTTGTGGTACACCTGAATACCTTGCACCTGAGGTAGGTTATAAGAACTTAAAGGGAAAATCCATGGTATCATAGTTATTTTATAATAAAATATTTAAACTTTTGAAAAAATAGTGCTACATATTTTGGTAGGAATTAAAGCCAAAGAATTGTATTTGATTTGTTCAAAATATTATTATGGTTTGATCAATTCTTACATATTAAGGTAGTAGCAATTCCTAATGAGAATTAGGATTTTTCCTTTTCATATGATTTATTTCTTGGATCTTTCTACCAAATGTTGAATCATTACTTGGTCTATCATATTTATCCCTGGGGATAAATTTTGATTATATCAAACTATATAAGTTCTTCAATAAAACTATTGTTTGTGGTTTTATAAACAAAGAAATAATTATAAGTGATTCCGCAACATAGGTGCTAATAGTATTCGACAGCAATTTATGTCAACAAGAAATTTCCTTTGCATATATCAAAATCATAGAATATTCCTTAAAAGATGTAACAGTACACTGTTATTTACCTCTAATTATTAACATTAATCAAGACATAAAACATGAAGTGTGTTGTTGGCCAAAGACATTTGCCACCGTTATGGAGAATATTCTATTCAGAATTCAGCTGGGGAAAGGATTTCCTAAAGATGTAAGGTTCTCCAGATGCTGTTGTCTTTTGATGGCATAATGCTGATTATATCAAGCCTTGGAACACAAAGAGTCATTTAAGTGAGATCTATAAGCTGCCAAAAGAGTTAGGCCTCTCTACACTGGAAAAAAATAAATAGATGAGGAATGCCTATTTAGACTAAAATATGCAGTTGGATGGAGTTGGTCCCATCAGTATGTATGTTTTGGACAGACATTGCACATAGACAGTGAGTTGGGCCCAGAACTGAACAGAAGGAGAAGAGCAGGCTGGATTATCGCCTTTGAAAATTGTGTGGTATGTTTAATGACTTCAAGTTTCTTCTTGAAACAAAGGCTCATTTAGAAAAAATAAGAGTATTCTTCTGTTGATGCTGCATGACTAAGATCCATGGAATTACACATTCACTGACAACATTGTTGAAGACTACCCTACGGAAGTGGAGCGGCATTTTATGAGGGTTAATAGGCTGCAACACAATTGCCAACCAAGAATAGTTCAAAAGAAGCAACATAAAGGATGTCTTAATGTAAATAAATGATTAAGAACAAAAGAGCAACTGGTTGTATGGCAAAGGATAACCTATGGATAGCTCACATGCTCTAGTGTAATCCCTGTAATGAGAGAACTATAAATTTCCCCTGGAACTGAGTGGCAATTATATTCCAAAGAAATGACTGTCAAGTCACTTGTTTGTATTGTGGTACCAGAGAGAGTCCTACCTTATCCTAATTGAGAACATTCTCTGTGGGTTTCCATCTTTTGTGGGCTACTAAGTTAAAAGCAATCCAAGATTTCTATGTATATGCCTTGCTTTATTTCACATTTTTATTGAGATAAAAAATTCAGAGGTGGGAAGAGCGTGATCATTTTACCCTCCTATTCATTTTGCCATAGTAGGGTATAGTTTGTTATACAATGCAGCTAAGGAGCAATTTTTTTAAACCAATCTAGTACCACTTTCAACATGTTAATTAGATTTTCTTTTGAAGATTTATGGGAGCTTATGGACAATATCCTCATAGAATAAGAGAGCTGGATAGATTTCTGTTTAAATCAGAGAGTATGCCTATTTTTAGGAGATGAGAGCAATTAAAATATTCAAAATAAGAGAAAAAGTTTAAAAAGGTGAGAAGATGAATAGAATACATCCCATACTGTCTGTATCATCTTGTTTGATGTCAAAGGAATACCTAGCTGTTTAAACATCTTCATAAGCAAAATGAGATGGTTATGACTACAGAAGCATCTATGGCTGTGGGACTTGAGGGTGGTAGATTGCTTGAGATTGAGAGTTTTGAACTCCAGTAGACTTAAGCCAATTGGCAGTCCTCACTAAGTCTGATACCAATGTTCCATGCCTTCAAGGAGGAGCATTAAAGAGCATACTGAAATAGTATAATGAAGTAATATTTGTAAAAATGTTTATTAGCCCAATGCCTGACACAAAATCTTGTCCAGTCATGTCTGAATCTTCATAATTCTATAAACCATATCATCCATGCAGTTTTCTTTTCTTTTCTTCTCTCCTCCCACCTCCCTCCCCCCCCCCCCCCCGGCCGCAACTTCAGTCTCTTTAAAAAGAAAAGCCCAGGGCAGCTAGGTAGTGCAGTGGATAGAGCACCTGAGTTCAGATCAGGCCTCGGACACTTAACACGTCCTAGCTGTGTGACCCTGGGCAAGTCACTTAACCCCAGTTGCCTCAGCAAAAAAAAAAAAAAAAAAAAAAAAAAAGACTGAAGTTGTTTGCTATTTTCTTCTCCAATGCATTAAAGGTAAACAGAGTTTAAGTGACTTACCCAGGATTATAAAGTGAGTTTCAAAAGCTAGCTTTGAACTCAGGTCTTCCTAATTTGAAACCCAGTGCTCTATCCATGAGTCACCTACCTGTTTTTTAACTAATACATAGTAGATCCTAAATAAATGCTTCATTTTTCTCCTCTTTCCCAGCCCTAATTAGAGTAGGTCAAAGCTTCCATGTTGGCATGGAGAATACATGGAGAATAAATAAGGAGACTCAGTCTCAAAAAATAAAATAAAATATACATACTAATAAGGATACCTACTGGATTGGTCTTGAGGAATCAGAGGTCATAGTTTATATAATATAGCATTATTCAGCCAAAAAACAAAGAATATTATAATTTAAAGGTCAAGGAATCATTTTTTTTGTCTATAAATGTGTTCTAAAGTCTAAAGAAAACATGGTGATTGTTAAATATTGTGAAACAACTCTGGTTACACGATCTAAATGACTTAATAGTTTGTTAGCACTGATTATTATATTTCCACTGGAACATTCTACTTGATTAGAGATATAATTTGCATTAAGGAAATTTTGAATTTCCTGAAATCAAGTACTAATAATATTCATAACATTATTTGCAGAGACATCCAAAACATTCTTTCCTGAAATATGAAATATACTAGAATTAGAATTTCAATTTCAGCTGATATATCAGCCAAAAATTCAGAGAACACTATTCCATGTTAAATCAGATGCAATATCATATTTTTAAGAATGCTGTTGTTTTAGGAAATGTAAAGAAAAAAATAAGTTATTTGTTTCTCCAGAATTCATTTGTCTGTGCTATATACATTTGCCATATTTAGCATAACAGAATTAGTATGGCATAATTAGGGGAAAATATTTCTAAAGGAGATCATTAATTTCATTTCAGAAACAGATGATCTCCTAAGAAATCAAGATATTATTTCCTATGTAAATGTACCCCAGAAGAAAAACAAAGAATATGAGTTAAGAAGACTCTTTAATTGTTTTAAAATAGGCTTTATATGTATGTGTATGTATATATATATATATATATCAGAGTCTCTTGCATTAAGAATATTTTGTGGGGCAGCTGGGAGGCGCAGTGGATAAAACACCAGCCTTGAAGTCAGAAGGACCTGGGTTCAAACCTGTCCTCGGATACTTCCTAGCTGTGTGACCCTGGTCAAGTCACAACTCCAACATATAGTTTTGATGAATTGTCTCAAAAGGAAAATGATGAATATCATTATTTTGGCCTGTTTGAAGTTGCTGACTCTAAAAATAACTAACTTTTCATAAAATTTTAATATGGACAATAATAAAAGTAACCATTTGAAGCCTTTTAACATGATGGTGGTTGTCCTGGGTTCTCAAAGGTTACTTGTATAGAGTACTTGCTTTCAGAGGTCTTTCCAGGTTGCTGAAACAAGAATTATGGGTTCAGTTTTTAATCCACAACATCTCATGAGGATTGTTTACCTTTTGGTTGAGATGTTAAGGAAGAATGTGTTTCAGTATTCCACAAATCTTTGAATTTTTGGAATATTTATCATCCACATCACTTACATAACTCATCGCAGCTTAGAAAAATATTATGCTTTTTTGAAAAAAGTAAATTTGATTTAAGAGTCTGATTATTTCTACAACATATTCCCTTGACTATTCCCCCAATGAAATCTATTCTGTTACTCCATTCTTTCTAACCCTCTATCTCTTCTTTAGTTCTTTTTATCTCTGGTTCATTTGAGCCCTGAAAATAATGAATCTGTTATTTTCAGTGCTTACTCACCATAAGTGCTTGCACTCTTGGGAGGAAGAGAGGGAAAAGAGGGGAAAAAATACAAAGTTTTTCAAATAGGTGGATTTTAAAAATTATCTTTACATGTATTTGGACAAATAAAATACTGTTTTAAAAAGAATAGTGATCTTGTCTCAGACCCGAAATATTTCCACATGGTTATTATTTCTGTTTCTTATTTCTGTTACTCATTTCATGTTCTTGTAGAATGGTATCATTTTACAAAGTAAACTTCTTGTTGAAGGCCATTTCTTATAAAAGTCTCTTGTTTGCCTATATAATACTTTGACATTGTTATGGTGTAGTCAAATGCTATAAATGTAAAATAATCAATGGATAAATGAGATTATTCTACACCTTTTTGAGAAACTAGCTTATTATATCTTTCAGATAAAAGTTATTTGAAACATGTTTTAACATGTTTAAATTTCACATAGCCAAGATTATTAAATTGTGTTCAATTGAAAAAGAAAATTGAGAATAATTTTTTTCTTGTCTGATTCTTAAAAATTTTAATTTAAATTTTTAATTACATTTACATTTGAAAATAATTGCAGCTGGGTACAAAGATAAACATAATTAGTTTTTGTGTGCTATTCTTTAAAACTAAAATGTTAGAATACCACTGTATCCTATTTTTCTTTGACAACATCATTTAATAAAGGCCAAGGTCTCTTCAGTTTGCAAAATTGATCTTTTGTTTCAAAAACTATGTTTTTAAGGGATTTTATAGACAGCCTTGGCAGACATATAAATAAGTGTAAGTTTTATGTGCAACATACTAGCATTTAAAAGGCAGTAGTGGTAGAATTTTGAAAAGCTATTATGTTAGAATTTCTCATATTTACAAAGATTAAACTTGACCTAAAATAAAATTGACCCTACAAGTATATTTTTTGCAATGAATATTGTATTTTCTCACCCGAAAAGTTATGGAATAAAGTAGAAATAACATGTAAACTCTTGCTGTTAAATTTACTATTTGGTATGGCTCTCATTGAATCTACACTGTTTTATGCGGTGCTAATTATTTAGAGTCTCAGCTTTGGTCTTGAGTTAGCAGTACCTGATCAACTTTCCAACTGTAAAACAGTTTGAAAATCAAATGTAGCTTACATGCAAGACCCAACAAAATTAAAAGTGTTAAGTACGTTTTGGCAGTTCACTTTTATTATGCCCAGTCCTCAAATGTACCAGCAGATAATCATCTGAATGTTAGTTATTTTTCACATGCTTATGTGATCACACAAAAAGTACATGCTAAAAAGAAGCAGATGGTGACAGATGGGGAAGGTTGAATAAGGTGGTTTTGGAAACCTAGAGAAATGTACTTCTGTAATCGTGTCAAAATAAAAATTATTTGATAGTCAAGTTAGAACTAACAGAAAGACATTACAAAAATGATTCAATTGTAAGGAAATGCATTTTAGCAAGGTTCAGCTGGTATTTAGAAAACCGTCTACAATTGTATTTCATCCAAGTGTAAAATATGATTTTTATTCAAGTAACGAAGGGCATTATTTTGAAAATTTTTTCTTACTTTTCTAAACACCTTTGGAAAATACATTTACCTTCAATTTTACCCAGTCTCTTTGGTGGCCTACTTATATAATAACCTTAGTTTTGCCCTACTATTTTGGAAAAACCTGAACTTATGACATTGGAATGGTTTTAGTAACTTATTTTCAGTTAGAAATAATTTGCTCAAATATAACTTAATGCTATAGGACAAAATTTAAATAATTAAATAAAATTTTTGAGATTAATAGATTTTGTTTATACTCAAATCCAGTGCTAGTAACTCATATCCTTTATGATTGAGAAGAGGTTGAAGTACCAGGCAAATTTAGGGTAAGCAAAGGTTATGTTGATTTTTTAAATAAATAATTTAGTATTATACGTAATAACTGTGATTGTTTTATTTTTCCTTGGAGGATACACTTATATTTTACCTATAATAAGTGACACAACGTGTGTCTGTTATTCTAAAGTATGAGTATATTCTAATCAGCATTTTATTTCTGAGACTTTTTAAAGGCTTCTAAAATTGAAGTCAAAAGAAAGTACATTAACTCCCCTAACCCAGAGGAAGAAATATCAGCGTATATAATTTTGTGATAAGCATAAAATTTTATACTATCTTCCCTAAGAGTCCATAAGTCACAGTGAAATGTTGTCTTAAGATTATGGTTATGTTCTTACAAATTTCAAACTTTTTGTGAAAAGAAAAATCTCCAGCACTTAGCACAATAATTGAAATAAGTAGACCTTAAAAATGTTTATTGACTGACTCATTTGGTCAAGTTAAGTCAACAAGCCACCAAAGCATTTTATTAAGCCTCTCACATGTAGCAATTCCTGTGGTAAATCCTGGACAATACCACATATAAATCTTTCTTCTATCTATACAAAAACATTTTTAACATATACATCTTCAAGAAAGTATTTAAATTTTCTAAGAATCTTCATTTATTGTTAATTAAGCAGCATTTGTTTTCTTGAAATCACTTTTCAGATATTAATCTTCATGATGCTCCTATAAGAGTCTTATCTTTTATTCTGGGGTTGGGGGAAAGTAAAGGAAAAGATCACAGTGACCTTTTTAGGAAAGGTGTAACATTCATTTGAATTTGAATTCATATTATTGTCATCATAATTCATGATAGTACAGAGGCATCATGAGTGAAAATAGTTAATGTTTCGTTTTCTTTACCAAACTACTATGTAATATTTATGGATGCTCCTAAACCACTACCTTGTCATCAGCTCTGATTCAAATATGAACTAAAATTACTTGTGTATCCAGTCTAGAAGGAACCCTGTGAAGTCTGTAGCACCAAGGCAGTGTTTCCTTGATTTATATGCTTAGCTCCCTTGGCTGTAATTCTCAGAATTCCTGTATCCATGCTCTTGCTTGGGCAGCTTTATGATTCTGTAGCTTCTATATGAAGTCTAAATAAGAGCTTTTTGAAATCAGAGAACTCAAGACAAAATCATCACTTCTTCTGATCAGTCTGCAGCTTTCCTCACTGATTTTTCCTAAAGTCTGATCTCATAAAAGCCACAATGAATTCTCTGTTTGAGGTTTTTGCAAAGACTAAACTAGTTGTGGGATCAAAGGAGCCTGTGCACAGTGAAAATGTAGGAAATAGGTACCTTTTAAAGTCATTTCATTGATAAGATTGCATCTGAACCCATTTGCCTTTTTTCTTCAAATATTTTTCCTGTTTGAGCAGCTGTTTGCTTTTTATGTACATTGTCTTTGAAGTGTGTGTATGTATATTTGTATGTATGTGTGTGTCTGTGTGTGTGTGTGTGTGTGTATATATATGTGTGTGTATATATATATATATATATATATGTATGTATGTTATGGATAATCCCTACAACTTAGTACATTCTAATTCATAGCAATTTGGCATTTCATTTTCAGTCTCAGAAATTTTTATAGCAATTGAGAACTGTATGGGGGAAAATATTAAAATGAAAAAACAAAGAAGCCATGCTATAAATGATACTTCTTGAAGAAAAAAAAGGAATATATTCTCTGTTTTATAAAGAGCTCAACTTCATGTTAAGAAATATTCTTTTTAAATTAAATTAGAAGATCCTTAATGGTCATAATTTTGTCAAGCATGTATGTTTGATGATAAAAGTACATGATGGGCTTATGTAGATGTTACCTGAAATACAAGGTTAATAGGCAACATTAAAAAAATGAATTATCAGTAATTTGGTACGTCTAAGTTCGCAGTTTACTTTCACAACATAGGTGTGCAGACAGTTTGTTTAGATGTTTAATTTTTTCCCCCATCTGTTCTGTCAAAATTATTGATTGAGCAGTAAGCCACTCCAGGGCATGCATTATCTCCTTATAATTGCATGCTTTAGGTATATACTGTGTGGCCCTATGAGGAAGATAAGAGAGATGTTCCTTCAGCCAAGTAATAAATCTGAATTGGAATGAGAATGATTCATTCATTCATGATGTGAGGTGAGTTTTTTTTAAGTTCCTTTAGTTAAATTAATATACTAAATATGTCACTTCCCCATACCCTTTTGAAACATGGGGTTTTCTAAGAGATTCTAGTTTTACCATTTAAAATAAAAAAAAAATTGTTCTAAGGGGAAAAAAGCAATAATTTTATAAAAGTCATTTAGAATGAAGTTTTAATGAACACTTCTTTTTATCCACCTGCATAATCTCTACCTTTGGCCTCTCTGAAACGTTTATCTCAATATGGCAGAGAATGAAATAATTTTTGATTCCTAGTAAAAAAAAATTAAAAGAATAAAACTTTGCTTCTATTAATAAGTCAGTCATTAAGCATTTATTAAGTGCCCGTTATATGCCCAGAACTGTGCTGTATCCTGGGACTACAGAGACAAAAAATGAAATTAGTCTTGCTCTTGAAGAGTGAATCAGGGAGAGAAAACATTTATTTAAGAATGTGCAGAATATGGGCCAAGAAGAACAAGGTAAGTTGGGGGGACTAGAAAATGCTTCATGTAGAAGAATGTTAAATAATATTCTTGTATTTTTATGAAATTTAACTGTATAAGAGAATACATACTTCTTCCTCCCTCTTTTTATTCCTATCTTGGAATCTGGCTAACTATAGTTGCTTGGTAAAGGTATACCAGTGATTGTTAAAGACTTGTATGGAGGGAGTCAATAAGCAGGATTGTCGTGTTTCATATACACTAATTATCTGTAATCAGAATTGCAACAAAGCATTGCTTCATCCTGGGTAAGTTTTGAAAGTTGTAATCTCCAGAATGTGAAACTTGTGCAGGTGATAGTGTCCATTAGATGTTTTGAGCTTTCACTATAATACATGTAATTTAATTTAGCATAAAATATTAACACATAATTAATGAAATAGTTTTCTCACCTTAATAATGTGCTCAGCATGGCATGGTTAATAATACTTTGGTTTTGGAGTTGGGAAGAACTGAGTTCATGCTCCGACTTTTCATGTACTATTGAACTGTGTGACATTTAACTTCAGCATCTCTAGGCAAGTCTTTAATCTTACAAATTGCACCTAAGTTGTGTATCTCTTTTCATACTGGGTGTTCTCTACATCAACAAAGACACAAGTCTGGAAAACAAAAGTATACATTTATAATAATAACAACAACCACCATTTATGTAGCACTTTAAAATTTGCAGTTACTTTGCATATATTCTATTTTTTGATCCTCAACAACCCTGTGAGATAGGTGCTGTTGTTATTACCATTTTGCAGTTGAGGAAACTAAGAGTAAGAGAGGTTAAATGATTTTCTCAGGGTCACACAAATACTAAATATCTGAGGTGAAATTTGACTTAACATCCTCTCTTGGACTATTGTAATTTGAAATATAAAGTGAGAACTATAAGATGGAAATATATGTGGATTTAAAATTTTACTTTAAAGCTTTATAACAATGATTTTTGGAGTCACGTTATCAGTATCAGCATTTTACTTGTGTTTCATATATATGTATATGTATGTATGTATATTCTCACAAGGCCTTATCCTGGTATAGAGGTCATTAAATGCTCCTGAAAGATATTTCAGGAAAGCACAATCTCAGGCAGATCTTACAAAGTTGTAAAAATAGTAAATGTGCCCCAGGATGAGTTGTAAGCCTTTATCCTTTGCCCAGCCTTACATCAATTCCATTTAGAAAGGCTTGTCACCTGAAGATTGGCCAATAGGTGACTTCCATCCCCCCCCCCCCAAGACAACAGCTCATAAAAATGTCATAAAGATGACATACCAAATTAAGTGGGTTATGATTTGTATTAGTGAAAGAAATACTACTGTCAATAAAATCACAAATTAAGTTTTAATGGGCATATTTTGACCTACAGCATTTTCATATCAATCCAGTAAATTGTATTTATTGGAATTTTACTGTATGTTTTAGTATTTTTCACTTTTTTGTTACATCATTTGTTACCACTGAGTTTTAAGTAATTCATATAACAATTAGGAAATAGTCCCAGTTGAACCTTTTTGATGAGGAAAATCCACAGAGACCAGAAAAAAAAGAGCCAGATATTTAACATTATACACAGTTTGGTGTCATTTAGAGAAAGTGATACAATTAAAGGAAAGAAGGAAATTATATCTTTAAAAAATATAGTCTGTTGAATGTAGTGTGTTGTGTCATAAGAGTATTAAACAGGGAGAAGAGAGTAAATTTGTTTAATGAGCAGTCAAAACTTATTCTGGATCATTTTCCTGTAGGTGGAAAAAAGTATCATTTCCTTTTTGGGATCATGCAGGCTGTCATTTTTTAGATAAATAAGGAATATGAGTATATGAGGTTGAACTGAAGTCTCAAATATCTTAAAGATATAATTTGACAGTAAAGAAATTCTTCATTAAAGGATTATGGAGGCTCTATGTTCAGGTTTTTTTTTTTTTTTTAATAATCTGCCAACAAAGAGTGCATATTTTCCTCCAAATGAAATAATATTTAAGTTCTTATGAATATAGCTATAATACATGATTTATATATACATATATATATATAAAATCCATCACTTAAAGATTGCATGTTAAGAAGGAAACATTTATATTTTGGAAATTCATTTTATATTGTACAAGCTGTATAAAATCTATTTTACTTTAATTTGAAACAGATTTTTCTATAATGCAATTTAATTTTTTCATTTGCTTATTTCTCTTCAAAAATAAAACCTTTTTTATGCAGTCACTTTCCCTTCTGGCTGTAAACCAGGTATTTAAACAAAAATAAAGGGTTGCCAGTTTTGCCAGCTGGGGATGAGAACCCGGCTGGTGATATGCGGGTTCGGGAGGCAGTTAATCCAGCTTTTATGCTTTTTATGGTTTTTTGAAAAAAGAGGTTAAAAACCACATTTGGCTCTTTTTTTTGGGACCACTGTTTTGTTGCTATTGTGGGAATGCAGTAAAAGGTTTGCTGAGACCTAAAAATTTTTGTTGTTATTAAGTGAAATCCTGTGTAAATTAGTTATATCCCACATGCAGTATGCCTTTCTTATTGGCCATACATTATGTCCTTACGCAGTAACCAAAAATCTGGGCCACTTAAAAGTTATGATTGGACAACTTATTCCAACTTAAATATGCAAATAATCTTACTCCTTCACATTACTTTTTTTTAAAACTTTATTTACCCCTAAGTTTTTTTTATGAGAGTGAAAATAAATGCTTAGCATTTAAAGTATTTTTTCCTCCAAAAGTATAAAGTTACATTGTGATGTGACATCTCCCTTATAATTTCTTACTTAGATTGTAAAGTACCCAAGGCTTTCCTGTTAAAGAGGAGGTATTACATTCCTCCTTTCTTAACGTAATGATTGTTTCCCTTAATTCTTTTTTTTCTCCTATCCACCAAAACAAAATGTAATAGTTGCTTTCAGAATTCCTTAGATTCTGCCTAATTGAAACATTTTTCTTTTAAAAAGAATATGTTTTGGGGAAATAAAGTGTGTGTGTGTGTGTGTGTGTGTGTGTGTGTGTGTGTGTGTGTGTAAAACAAATCTAGTATTTAGCATAGCATCCACTCAGTAAATTCACATTTTATGAATTCGTTTTAATTTCTTACTTTTGTTCTTAAAAATTACTCAAATATGGGATGGCTCTTTGGTCTCTAGCTTTTGGTATAAATAGATAATTACTTTGTAGTCTATCAGTTGAACCCAGATTTAAACTTTAATTCAGATACTCTGATCCCTATTCTTTTTTCTCTACCCCTCTAAGCAATCAGAAACTGGAAAGAACATTGGATTTGGAGTCAGAGGACCTGAGTTTGAATTCTGGCTTTATTTCATGTTATATAAGTGAATTTGGGCTGGTATACCACCCCTTTGGGCTTTAGTATGTTTTAATAACCTTTTAGTTCCCTTGGAGCTCTAGGTTTAGCCTGTAATCCTTTTAATGTTAAGTCTTAGACTTCTAAAATGATTAAAAAGAATAAAATAAAATAAAAGCATCATAAAACTATAAAAAGTAAAAATCTGAACCATGAGAATAGCTGTATTAGTTTATCCTGTAGATTACTGTTAACTCTTTTGAAATCATTCAGAATTTCTTTTAAGAAATTAGTTTGTTCTATATAATGTCTTGGATCTGGATATTCTTTCTCTTTCTTTTTCATGCAATCATTCTTTGCTATTTTTTCTTCAAAATGTCTACTGGTATGAGTGATTTCTCCTTCTGGTTTAATATATCTGGTAAATTTTTCTCCAAAAGTAACAACATATAAACACAATTATAAGATCATGTCTAAAAGGAAAGATCTGGCATTGCATGTTCACCATTTCCTTCTACATCAGACATTTACAGAAAAGAATTTCTGAGTTGTATAGAAAATCTCGTTTGTCTGGTTGCACATATCCATATCATGTAAAACACTGAAATAAAAAATGTGTTGTATTTAATATGTTTTTTCTTGACTTATTCAAGATAGTAAAATTTCTTTTTAAACTTATTTTAATGTACAGTGAGATAATTTGAATGTCATTTTTATATACTAGGAATAAGTTTGTGGATAACATAAAATTTTTGCCTTAATATAATGGAGGTGTGAGCAATTAACATTTTCTATAAGCCAAAAGATGATGTATTGAATTTCTATTATTTTCAAAGATTTTCATTAAAAACTTCAACTGTTTAGGAATTTTGAGATTTTAAAAAATTCATATAAAGCCTGTCAGTATGTGTTCTTTCTTAAATTTGTTTTCTAGGCCCTGTAAATGAAATCATCTTGTTCTTTTTCTCTTCATCTTTTAGCAGGCAGAAAATTCATGGATTTCAGTAGGGAATTAAGGTCTATTAAAAGTATTTCATTGGTGTATCCTCAGACTAACCAGTGTCTTGAGATTTCACAAAAAAGGAAACAACTAACTACCACTGGCTGGAACCTTATTTCATTTTAATCCATTGGTGTTCTTATGATTGATTGACTTGACATGCTATATGGTTATGCTTGGCCTTTTGTGTGGGTGCCCTGTGAATAGTTTCTGGTGTAACATGGGTCTTGTAACAGTCAAAGATGTGGTGGGATAAAAGGCCATGTATGGGCAGCATGTTAGAGCTGCTCACCCAAGCATGAAAGGAATGGGACAATTTGAGTAAAAATGTGGGTTTCAGCGCAAGCCCTTAAACGTGGTTTAATTGTTTTCCTACTTTCTCTTTTAGGTCTTAGAAGACAATGACTATGGCCGTGCAGTAGACTGGTGGGGTCTGGGCGTTGTCATGTATGAAATGATGTGTGGGAGATTGCCGTTCTATAACCAGGATCATGAGAAGCTTTTTGAGCTAATATTAATGGAGGACATTAAATTTCCTCGAACTCTTTCTTCTGATGCAAAATCCTTACTTTCAGGACTCTTAATAAAAGATCCAAATAAACGGTAAGACTGAAATAATGCTGATAGAAAGTAATTACTTAAGAAAGTAATTTCCAATCGAGTTCTTATGAAAACTTTCCAGTCAGGTTCCTTTGAAAAAAGTGCCGGATTATTCCTTTTTTCATTTGACATCTAAGTTTAAAACATTTATTTACTTTTTTTTAAACCCAAACCTTATATTTCCTCAGCCTTTCCACACCAGCAACATTAAGTAGAACATTCTGAGCATCTGTATTCAGAAGGGCTGTGACACTCATGTTGCTGTCCATAGTCCACTTGATATTTCTTAAACGTCCCCATGATTTGATTTCTTTTATACCAGGCTACAATGTAGCCTTCTTTCTTCTTTTGTGCTTCCTTTTCTTGGAAGTATTGTCATTTATAACAGGTCAATCCATCAATACTTTTATACTTCAGATGATCTAAAAAACAGATAGGTAGAATATTTGAAAAATATGTTAATATATATTTATGCATAATTATATGTTTCATATATTTAATAAACAGTTATTAAGAGCCTGCTATATACTAGACATTGTGCTATACATACTGGAGCATAGAGATAAATCTTAAGCTATTCCCTCCCTCAAAAAGTCTGTGTTATATTGGAAAGGAGAACAGGTGCGTATGTGCATGTACACATACATACATACATACATATACACACATGCCAACTACAGTACTGACAACTAGACCAGGAATTCTTTTAATTTTTTTTAGGGCATTGTACCTCTTTGCAAATGTGATGAAGTCAGCAGGTCCCTTTTCAGATTTTTTTTTTTTTTAGATAATAGCTTTTTATTTTCAAAATCTATGCAAATACAGTTTTTGGCATTCACCCTTGCAAAACCTTGTGTTCCATTGTTTTTCTTCCTCCCTTCCTCTAAGTTTCCTCCCTTATACAGCAAGTAATCCAATATATGTTAAACAGGTGCAATTCTTCTATACGTATTTCCACATTAATCATGTTTCACAAGAAAAATCAAATCAAAAAGAAAAAAAAACAAAATGCAAGAAAACAACAAAAAAGTGAAAATATTATGTTGTGATCCATACTCAATCCCCACATTCCTCTCTCTGGGTGCTGATAGCTCTCTCTATCACAAGACCATTAGAACTGGCCTGAATCACTTCATTGTTGAAAAGAATCACATCGAATACATCCAACGATTCTGGAGAGCAATTTGGAATTATGCTCAAAAAGTTATCAAACTGAACATACCCTTTGATCCAGCAGTGTTACTACTGGGCCTATATCCCAAAGAGATTTTAAAGAAGGGAAAGGGGCCTGTATGTGCAAGAATGTTTGTGGTAGCCCTCTTTGTAGTGGCCAGAAACTGGAAACTGAGTGGATGCCCATCAATTGGAGGATGGCTGAATAAATTGTGGTATATGAATGTTATGGAATATTATTGTTCGGTAAGAAATGACCAACAGAATGATTTCAGAAAGGCCTGGAAAGACTTACATGAACTGATGCTGAGTGAAATGAGCAGGACCAGGAGATCATTATATATACTTCAACAACAATACTACATGATGATCAATTCTGATGGACATGGCCCTCTTCAACAACAAGATGAACCACATCAGTTCCAATAGAGTAGTAATGAACTGAACCAGCTACACCCAGAGAAAGAACTTTGGGAGATGACTTTAAACCACTACATAGAATTCCTAATCCCTCTATTTTTGTCCACCTGCATTTTTGATTTCCTTCACAGGCTAATTGTACACTATTTCCAAGTTCTATTCTTTTTATACACAAAATAACTGTTTGGACATGTAGACATATATTGTATTTAACTTATACTTTAACATATTTAACATGTATTGGTCAACCTGTCATCTGGGGGAAGGGGTGGGGGGAAGGGAAAAAGGAGGAAAAAAGTTGGAATAAAAGGATTTGCAACTGTCAATGCTGAAAAATTACCTCTGCATATATCTTGTAAATAAAAAGCTATTAAAAATAATTTAAAAAAAGAATCACATCCATCAGAGTTGATCAGATCATATTTTAAATGTAAAAAATATATAATTATAAAGAAAGGTAATATATCTTGAACTGTTAAAAAAATATTTTTTGAAAAACAAGTTCATGGAAACAAGTTTAAGAACCTCTGAAATTAGAGAGACCATAGATCTCTTGTAGTAAGTGACATTTCAGCAGACTCTTGATGGGATCTAGAGGGATGCTCCAAGACATAGTGAGGAAAGAATGCAATCTAAATATGGTGGACAGTTTGTGCAAAGGCAGGAAATGTATAGAATGAAACATAGATCATTTTAACTGACATGTATGTGAAGGAAGATAATGTTAGAAAAAAGCCTTAAAGAGAAAGTTGAAATTCAGTTGTGAAAAACTTTTTTTTAAAAAAACCACTTACCAGAAGAGTTTGTATTTTGTATTCTTACTGGAAAAGGAGCCATTGGAGCCTCTTGATCTAGTGACCATATGGTCACCATGCTTTTGGAATTTCAGTTTGGCCACTGTGTGTAGGAGAGAGTAAAGAAGAGAGCAAAAGTGAGCAGATAGTGGTAAGGGATTACATGATTGGTTGTATTAGTGGAGAAAAGACAGATGCAGGAGATGTTGGACAGATAGAATGTGCAAAACTTAGCAACTGATTGCTTATAGAAAATAAGAAAGAGGAAGTAGTTAAAGATGATTTCTAAGTTGCATCCCTGAGTGACTAGAAAAATGTACAATGCCCTTAGTAGAATTATAGACGTTAGGAAGAAGTAAATGAGATTTGGGGGAAAAATAATAAGAACAGCTAACATTTATATAGTGCATTAATGTTTGAAGTGATTTTATAAACATCTCATTTGCTCTTTGCAATCTTGAATGTGAGTACTGTTATTACCCCCCATTTTGCATCTAAGGAAAATGATGCAAATGTTAAATGTCTTGTTCAGAGTCACATAGCTATTAAGTGTTTTGAGTGAGGTTTGAACTGAAGTTTTCATGACTCCAAATCTAACATTTTATCCGCTGTTCCATCTACTTTCCTGTAAAAAGTTTTTTTTGGGGGGGAGGGCCCTATTATTTCTTCCCTTTATACCATTGAAATACTACTTTATGTTTCTTTCTGGTAAATTCTTTTCTCTAATTTTCATTGGCTTATAAGGTATCAGCCATACTTTTAACCTTTCTTTAAGAACTTATCATGAGAAGAACTAGGAAATTATTGTACATGGCAACAATAAGGTTATAGATGATCAATTCTGATGGATGTGGCTCTCTTCAACAATGAGATGATTCAGACCAGTTCAGCTTATTCAGTGATGAAGAAAGCCATCTACATCCAGAGAGAGAACTGTGGGAACAAAGTGTGGAGCACAACATAGCATTCTCACTCTCTCTGTTGTTATTTGCTTGTATTATCTTATTTTTTTCTGGTTTGATTTTATTTTTCTTGTGCAGCAAGATAATTGTATAAATATGTATGCATATATTGTATTTAACATATATTTCTACCATGTTTAACATATATTGGACTACTTGTCATCTAGGGAAGGGGGCAGGGGAAGGGGGGGAAAATTGGAACACAAGGTTGTGCGAGGGTTAATGTTGAAGAATTATCCATGTTTTGAAAATAAAAATCTTTAATTTTAAAAAAAAGAACTCATATTTTATGACAGTATGGAAATTTTACTTATTATTATCTTTTATTTTAAATTACTTTATTCTCAAGTTCCACTTTGATCAGGACATATTTCACAGATTTTATTACTTTGAATAACAATGAATATTTCAGGCAGTCCATAGATGTGGGCTGCATTTTTCTTTCACATAAATGTCAGAAAATGTACCTATGATTTTGACTTGATTTTCTTGGTTGACACCTATGGTTAGAGAGCATCTGTCAATGTGATGAACTAGAAGGAGTACTTCATTTAAAACCAGAAGCCCATACTTTGCCATTTATAAGCCTTATGATCTAAGGCAAATCATTTTTGGATCCTCATTTCCTTCATCTGTAAAAGTATCTGCTATATCAGCCTCACAGGGTTAATTTCAGTTGGTATTATATTCACATATTTTGCTACCATAAATAAATCTTAAATAACTATAAATTTACATTAGTAATCTTTGAGAATTAAGGACTATTCTCGAAAGTTGAAAATAAAGGAAGGGCCTCTTCAGAGGAATTTTGTAGTTCAGTTTTCCCTCTTCTAACTTCTCTCTTTCCAAATTTCAACACAAACTTAATCTAACATAAACTTAAAGTATTTTAAGCCTTCAATTCATTCATAGGTTGGCATAAGCTCATTAGTCTATAGCATCTGTCCTACATATTGATGGATATATGTACACAGATACACACACACACATACACACACACACACACACACATATATATATATATATATACATACATCATTTTGGGATCTTATATTTATAGTATCTTATATGTGCCAAATCATTCTTACTTTGGCCATTGGACACCACGTACATAAGTACATATATATTTCTATATGTTTTCTTTTAGGAGTAACCTACCCCTAAATTTGTCCTTTTTATCTTGTGTATTTATATTGTCCTTCAGCACTGAAAACCTTTTTTAATGGAGAAATGTAGGATCTTAAATTTAGAATATAAAGGAAACTTAGAGATCATCGGGTCATTGCAGTCTACATGTTTTGCAGGTGAAGGGCCTGAAGTCCAGAGAAATGAAGTGTCATGTTAGGTCACATTGTTATTGAGCTAGGCTAGATACAATCCCCTGCTTCCAAATCCAGCCAGCTTTTCACTGTATTGACTAACTCCTACCCCGAGGAAAGGGAAACTGACGTTTTGTTTTACCTCAAGCCAATAATACCAGGGGTCACATTTAAGATTGCTACTGTCATAGATTCAGGATCTGAAGCTATCGGGGTTTTTAAAAAACTCTTTTTTTAGTGTATCACAAAGCCACAAAGATGCATAATATTGTAAAAAATGATGAGTACATGTGTTCCTTGAACTGAAATAGAGACTTCTCAGAAAAATCACAATTCCATGTAAATATATTACATACTTTAAAGAAAAGGGGAATAATGGTTTCTGAGATATATAAATTCTAAGAGTTATGAATCTACAGATAATTGATAATTTGCTTTGGGATCCAGATCCTAGGATTTATAATTTATGAATACTAAAAAGAGAGAGAATTTATTTGAACTGAATGCCACAGATCAAAGTGGCTCCCTCTTTTGAGGAGTTTACATCTGTGATTTTATCAGTGTTTGAAGTTCTCAGATGGGGTACTGGAGCAGGGGGAAGAGGGAGGAGGAATTTCTCTCAGCCATACTAATAAGCAACTTCTCTTCAGTACGTAGCCAGCATGTTCTTTGAGTCGAAATAAAATGGCTTGTCCAGGATCATGTAGCCAAACCCTGGTCTTACCAAAGCCAATTCTCTGGCTACAGTACTATGCTGCCCTTCCTATTTAGTAACAATTGACAAATTTGCAAGAGTTTTACATATGTTGTCTCATGGGATTTCATAACAACCTTGTGAGATAGATATAATTATTATGCTCCTTTTATAGATGAGGAAACTGAGGCACAGAGATTAAAGGATTTGTCCAGATTCACAAAGGTAGTTTCTGAAACATAATTGCAGACTCAGATCTTTCTGATTCTAAGTCTAACATTATGCACTGTGCCATGTAATTAATCACTAATTATTATATTAGTTGACTTTCAGGTCCAATAACTTGTAAGTCATTTGGTAACTACAAATGAAAGCAACTATCAGTATATAAACTTGATGTAGTTTCATACTTTAAGAGCATTTGATATTCAAATTTTTTTACTTCCTTAATTCTAAAGTATTCCTCTCAAGTTCTTTGGATATATTTTTAGATGTTGTATAATGCAGTTGGCCTGATATTAAAGAATGGAAAATTCATTGACAACAGGATGACTTAAGGAAATTTGTAATTTTTGATGTATCAATTATGTAGGCTTAAACATCTACACTGCAAAAATAGTAGAAAACTATTAACTAGTGAAAGGAGATAGAAAACATTCAGAGTAAACTGTCCTGAGAGTTTCTCAAAACATATTTCCTACTTCTATCCAAGAATCCAGGGTCTCTTTACTCCCCTTTTCAAAGTGCTTTCTTCTGGGGGTCATTTCAGACTGTGAAGAGAGCCTGTCTACCTTCTCTTGGCCTGCCTATTCCCTTTCAGCATTCAGCAACCCTTATGGAATAAAGTGTGCTAAAAATCAATTTCTTTCCTGAATATGAGTCCTTCCCAACCACCATTTTGATACTTTGTTAAAATATGTTTATGTAATAATACGCTTCAACATAGTAATAGTATGTATGAATTTAAGCGAGATACTGTTTTTTGGAAAGTGACTTAAAATCCTAAAATGAAAATTTCATAAATTAGTTCTTTTCCCTAGTGGTAGTCTTTTAATTAATTTTTTTACCCAGATTTTTAGCCACCATTAAATGGCCTATAATCTCAAATCAAACATGATTTATGTATGGTCAAATTATGTTTTGATTTGAAAATTGAGCTGGGGGGCACATTTATGTTTTCAATTATGATGTTCAGTGTATTCTTTTCTGGGAAGGTGCTTACTAATAGTTTGTCCAAGAAGAGACTGTTATACAATCTCAATGAAATTTTCTTTGCTTATATGGTTAATATCTATTTAATTTTCTTTTTTCCCTGATAGCCTTGGTGGAGGTCCAGATGATGCAAAAGAAATTATGAGGCATAGTTTCTTTGTTGGTGTAAACTGGCAAGATGTGTATGATAAAAAGGTAGGAAATGCCTTAGGGCAGAATATTCTATTTTGGGCTCATATGCTGAAATGAATGTACTACTAATTTATGAAAGAACACATGAGTTTTATTAGTTTGCAAAAAATGTTATTGATCACTTTGAGGCTCAGATTGAAATTACCACTTAATTTCTTACCTATTTACTTTGGAGTTCATGATTTAGATGAGTCCCCAAACTACATTTTTTTCCATGGTGAATATGATCAAATAGTTGGTTTTCTTCTTGCTGATGTAAGAGAAATTTGTTCATTAGTTCCTTTTTTGTTTCTGATTTGGGAATCTCTGTGCATTTTGAAACATAAAGTACCAACAACATTAGATCTAATTACAAAACTTGCTTTTATTGCCATCTATTTATTATTCCTTATTTTTAAAGAACACTATCATATTGGCTTAAACTCAGCATCAGAGATAGAGTGTGACTGCTCTCAGCTGGCTTACATGTACCATTCATGAGTCTTCTTTGGGTTGCTTACAAGGCCAGATGAATTTATGTTAATATAGAATCACATTTTTCTCACTTAAACAGATATAACTCCTTTGCTGTCAATAATTTTTTTCTGTGTTTGGAAGAGGAAAATTGTTCCTATTGTAATTCTTACGAGTATAATCTTACCGCTAAGACCTGGACATTGGGTGGAAATATTCTCATTGATTTTGACATTTTGATTTATAAAAACCCTTTTTAAAAAGCTTAAAATAGAGTCTTTACAGGATTTAATAGGTCTTTTGCTATTCTGATTTGATTCTTTTATTACATTTATTTCAAACTGCTGCCAATTTGTCATCTTTTTTAAAACAACATCAACTAGTTATTTATTAACATTTAAATAAGCGCTTTTTATGTCAAGCATTCTCATTTCTTTGTGCTTACAGTAAAGCTAGAATGATGTCATCTATAATGAACACTTGTATTGTCACAGTGAAATCATATTAATATATGTTAGTGTTTGTTATTGTAGGCAACAAAAATTCTGTGTTATCCAGCTTGTTCCCTAGTGTTGGTGAAATGAAGGAAAGCCATATGATAGTTCCATATCATGAAACTATGCTCAAAGGTATTTTGAGAACAGTACAGAACTCTTGCAGCTGATGAAGCTGTGTACATTTTCAAGACTCTCTTTCAATCGCTTCTGTCCACTAATGTGCTACATTTAAGAAGTACATGTAAGAATAAAATGGAAGAGATTATGGAGTATTTTTTAAAAGTCTCTTTAAATGTCTAAAGAAACTGAAGACAGAAGCTAGTTTTATGTTCCAGAAACCTTATTTGTAGTCAGAAATTTTCCTTCGTACACAAAGTTAAAACCTTCCACTGAATTCTGTCACATTGGCATATGTAGTCCAAATGATGAAAACTTAATAGAGTAGTGTAGCATTTCCTTAGGTTATACAACGTTTGGTGGCAGTAATAATGGCATCAAGTTTCAAAGCAAGGGAAAATAGCAGTACTGTCAAGTCTTTGTGACTCTGAATCTTTCTTCTGCCACAGTTGTAAATGGAGATCCTTGAGTTACTTCCATTCGGTCATCTTTGTTTATATTACATGGCAAGTTGAGATAAATACCAACAAGGTCTAGGAACAGAATCCAGAATACTTACATTAAAGTGAGGCTTACTCCAGCACAGTATCACTGGACTATACTTGTTCAGAATAAAGATGACAGCAGGCTACATAGGAAGCTGGTGAATGTGGAATGTGAATAAATGGATTGTATACATAATTGATAGAAGGAATTCTATAAGGCTCCACAATTTAATAACATGGCCTGGTTCTAAGTGGTAGGTAGACATAGGGTCCCTTACTTGAACAAAGGCATTGAGCATTTGTAGAACAAGGAGATATGGACCTTGCATATAGTAACTTTATCTAATAGATCAATTGATTAAATGTAGACCTGGTCCCTTGACCAGGCTTTTCTTGTCAGCCTCATGACAATGAAAGATAGCCATATTAGAATAATGTCTTTGAAAGTAGAGAATGAAATCAGAGGTGATGCAAAGAATGAGTGAAGATTCTGGGGCAGTGTTACATTTTTCTGATCAACAAGAAACTAAACCATAAAAAACACTTATGATTTAACTAGCACATTTTTTTAAATTTTGCTAATAAGAGAGCTATTGCTAGCTGCAAATGAGGTTCTTAAGTACGTAATTAACTCTTAGATCACTACAATACTTTAAAGGTCCCATTTATAAAATCACTGGGTTAATTGATTTTATTCAAACTAATAATGATTTTGAGCTTTATTTCTTCTCATATATTTGCTTTATAAATAGGAGCTTGTTTGTGGAATTTTTTTTTTTTTGGTAAACTAGATCATATATCTTTTTTTATCTCATTAAGGTGGCATTATAGTAAGGTAACTAGTTTTGTAAGTTTATTTAGATGTATTTGAGGGATATATTTATAGATATTGCAGGTAAGTCTTGAAATCAGGACCTCTTGATATGCACAGCATTTTTACACCTCTTCATATTATATGGGGGAGGGGAAGGAGGAGAAAGGAGGAAAACAAAACAATTTTAAACAAATTTAAATAATTTCCCTGAGAAAATATAAATTGCCCAAATAGATATGGAGAGATCTGAAAACATATGCTTTATTTTTTGTTTATTTTAAATTTATTTATTTATTTAAAACATAAATAGAAAAGAAAAAAAAAGATTGTCATGTGCATAGCAGAACAAAAGGATTCAAAATATGAAGTAATGAATTTCCATTTCATGAAAGCCATATAATAAATACTACACAATTAATTCAGAACTTACTATGCCAGATTTCTTTGCTTTGTTGTAGGTTTTTTGGTTTCCCCTACTACTTTTTAAAAATTTATTTATTAGTTTTTGACATTTGCTTTTAGAAGATTTTGATTTCCATTTTTTCTCTTTCTTCCCTCCTTCCACCCCAAGATGGCAATCAATGTGATATGTCATACATATAAAATCATATTAAATATATTTCCAAATTAGTCATATTGTGAAATAAGAATCAGAACAAGAGGGAAGAACATATGAGAAAGAACAAACCACCAAAAAAGTGAATATAGTATGCTTCAATCTGCATTCAGACTCCATAGGTCTTATTCTGTGTGTGGACAGTCTTTTTTGTCATGAGTCTTTTAGAATTGTCATTAATCATTGTATTGCTGAGAAGAGTAAATTTATAAGTTGATCATCTGCACAGTCTTGCTGTTACTGTACAAAATGTTTTCTTGGCTCTGCTCACTTCACTCACCATCAGTTCATGTAAGTCTTTTCAGGTTTTTTAAAAATCCATCTGCTCATCATTTCACAGAATAATATTATTCTATTACATTCATATAACACAATTTGTTCAGTGGGTATACCCTTTACCACCAGAAAGAGAGCTGCTATAAATATTTTTGTACGTATAGGTCCTTTTCCATTTTTTATGATCTCTGGAATACAAACCAGCTATTGCTGGGTCAAAGTTTTATAGACTATTGGGCATAGTTCCAAATTGCTCTCCAGAAGGGTTGGATCACTTCCCAACTCCACCAACAATGCATTAGTGTTCCACTTTTTCCACATCCTTTCCAACATTTTTCATTTTCCTTTTCTATCATATTAGCCAATCTGATCCGTATGAGGTGATACCTCAGAGCTGTTTTAATTTGCATTTCTCTAATCAATAGTAATATAGAGTATTCTTTTTTTTTAAATTTAGTAGCCTTTTATTTACAGGATATATGCATGGGTAACTTTACAGCATTAACAATTGCCAAACCTCTTGTTCCAATTTTTCACCTCTTACCCCCCCACCCCCTTCCCTAGATGGCAGGATGACCAGTAGATGTTAAATATATTAAAATATAAATTAGATACACAATAAGTATACATGACCAAAACGTTATTTTGCTGTACAACAAGAATCAGACTCTGAAATATTGTACAATTAGCTTGTGAAGGAAATCAAAAATGCAGGTGTGCATAAATATAGGGATTGGGAATTCAATGTAATGGTTTTTAGTCATCTCCCAGAATTCTTTTTCTGGGCATAGCTGGTTCAGTTTATTACTACTCCATTGGAAATGATTTGGTTGATCTCGTTGCTGAGGATGGCCTGGTCCATCAGAACTGGTCATCATATAGTATTGTTGTTGAAGTATATAATGATCTCCTGGTCCTGCTCATTTCACTCAGCATCAGTTCGTGTAAGTCTCTCCAGGCCTTTCTGAAATTATCCTGTTGGTCATTTCTTACAGAACAGTAATATTCCATAATATTCATATACCACAATTTATTCAGCCATTCTCCAACTGATGGACATCCATTCAGTTTCCAGTTTTTAGCCACTACAAAAAGGGCTGCCACAAACATTCGTGCACATACAGGTCCCTTTCCCTTCTTTAAAATCTCTTTGGGATATAATCCCAGTAGTAACACTGCTGGATCAAAGGGTATGCACAGTTTGATAACTTTTTGAGCATAGTTCCAAACTACTCTCCAAAATGGTTGGATTCGTTCATAACTCCACCAACAATGCATCAATGTCCCAGTTTTCCCGCATCCCCTCCAACAATCATCATTATTTTTCCTGTCATCCTAGCCAATCTGACAGGTGTGTGTGAGTATCTTAGAGTTGTCTTAATTTGCATTTCTCTGATTAATAATGACTTGGAGCATCTTTTCATATGACTAGAAATAGTTTCAATTTCTTCATCTAAGAATTGTCTGTTTATATACTTTGACCATTTTTCAATTGGAGAATGGCTTGATTTTTTATAAATTAGAGTTAATTCTCTATATATTTTGGAAATGAGGCCTTTATCAGAACCTTTAACTGTAAAATATTTTTCCCAGTTTATTGCTTCCCTTCTAATCTTGTCTGCATTAGTTTTGTTTGTACAAAAACTTTTCAATTTGGTATAATCGAAATTTTCTATTTTGTGATCAGTAATGATCTCTTGGTGTACGGCGATAAGTATGGATCAATGCCTAGTTTCTGCCATATTAGTTTCCAATTTTCCCAGCAATTTTTATCAAACAGTAAGTTCTTATCCCAAAAGCTGGGATCTTTGGGTTTGTCAAAGACTAGGTTGCTATATTTGTTGACTGTTTTATCCCTTGAACCTAATCTATTCCACTGATCAACTAATCTATTCCTTAGCCAATACCAAATAGTTTTGATAACTGCTGCTCTATAATATAATTTTAGATCTGGTACAGCTAAGTCACCTTCATTTGATTTTTTTTTCATTAATTCCCTTGCAATTCTTGACCTTTTGTTTTTCCATATGAACTTTGTTGTTATTTTTTCTAGGTCATTAAAATAGTTTTTTGGGACTCTGATTGGTATAGTGCTAAATAAATAAATTAGTTTAGGTAATATTGTCATCTTTATTATATTTGCTTGCCCTATCCAAGAGCATTTAATATTTTTCCAATTGGTTAGAACAGACTTAATTTGTGTTAAAAGTGGTCTGTAATTTTGCTCATAAAGTTTCTGATTTTCCCTTGGCAGATAGATTCCTAAATATATTATCAGCAGTTACTTTAAATGGAATTTCTCTTTGTAACTCTGACTGTTGGATTTTGTTAGTGATATATAAGAATGCTGATGACTTATGTGGGTTTATTTTATAACCAGCAACTTTGCTAAAGTTGTGGATTATTTCTAATAACTTTTTCTAGAATCTCTGGGGTTCTCTAAGTATACCATCATGTCATCGGCAAAGAGTGATAATTTGGTTTCCTCATTGCCTATTCTTATTCCTTTAATCTCTTTCTCAGCTCTTATTGCTAAAGCTAGCATTTCTAATACAATATTAAATAGTAATGGTGATAGTGGGCAACCTTGTTTCACTCCAGATCTTATTGGGAATGGTTGCAGTTTGTCTCCATTACATATGATGCTTACTGATGGTTTTAAATAGATGCTGCTGATTATTTTAAGGAAAAGTCCATTTATTCCTATACTCTCAAGTGTTTTTAATAGGAATGGATGTTGGATTTTATCAAATGCTTTTTCTGCATCTATTGAGATGATCATATGGTTTTTGTTAGTTTGGTTATTAATATGGCCAATTATGCTGATAGTTTTCCTAATATTGAACCAGCCCTGCATTCCTGGTATAAATCCTACTTGATCATGGTGAATTATCCTGGGGGTGATTTTCTGTAGTCTTTTTGCTAATATTTTATTTAAGATTTTAGCATCAATATTCATTATGGAGATTGGTCTATAGTTTTCTTTCTCTGTTTTTAACCTACCCTGTTTAGGTATCAGTACCATGTCTGTGTCATAGAAGTAATTTGGTAGGACTCCTTCATTCCCTATTTTATCAAATAATTTATATAGCATTGGGGCCAATTGTTCTTTAAATGTTTGGTAGAATTCACATGTAAATCCATCTGGTCCTGGGGATTTTTTCTTAGGGGAGTTGTTTAATTGTCTGTTCTATTTCTTTTTCTGAAATAGGACTATTCAAGCAATTTACTTCCTTCTCTGTTAGTCTGGGAAGTCTATATTTTTGGAGGTAGTCATCCATTTCACTTAGGTTATCAAATTTATTGGCATAAAGTTGAGCAAAATAACTCCTTATTATTTCTCTAATTTCCTCTTCATTGGTGGAAAGTTCTCCCTTTTCATTTTTAAGACTACTAATTTCATTTTCCTCTCTCCTTTTTCTAATCAGATTTACCAAAGGCTTATCTATTTTATGGGCTTTTTCATAGAACCAACTCTTAGTTTTATTAATTAGTTCAATAGTTTTTTTACTTTCAATATTTTTAATTTCTCCTTTTAATTTTAGAATATCCAATTTAGTATTTGATTGGGGGTTTTTAATTTGGTCTTTTTTTAGTTTTTTTAGTTGCAAGCCCAATTCATTAATCTTTTCTTTCTCTGTTTTATTCAAGTAAGCCTCTAAGGATATAAAATTCCTCTTATTACCGCTTTGGCTGCATCCCACAAATTTTGGTATGCTGTCTCATTATTGTCATTATCTTGAGTGAAATTATTAATTGTATCTATAATTTGCTGCTTCACCCAATCATTCTTTAAGATGAGAGTTGTTTAGTTTCAATTACTTTTTGGTCTATTCCCCCTAACTTTTTGTTGAATGTAGTTTTTATAGCATCACGATCTGAAAAGAAAGCATTTACTATTTCTGCTTTCTTGCATTTAATTTTGAGGTCTTTATGTCCTAATATATGGTCAATTTTTGAATAGGTTCTATGAACTGCTGAGAAGAAAGTATATATATGTATATAAGTATATATATGGAGATACCATTCAATTTTCTCCAAAGATCCAACATCCCTAATTTTTCTAATATTCTATTTACTTCTTTAATTTCTTATTTGTTTTGTGGTTTGATTTGTCTAATTCTGAGAGTGCAAGGTTGAGGTCTCCTACTATTACAGTTTTGTTGTCTATTTCTTCTTGCAATTCTCTTAACTTCTCCTTTAGGAAGTTGGATGCCATACCACTTGGTGCATATATGTTTAATATTGATATTGCTTCGTTGTTTATGCTACCCTTTAGCAGGATGTAGTTTCCTTCTTATCTCTTTTAATTAGATCAATTTTTACTTTGCTTGATCTGAAATAAGGATGGCTACCCCTGCTTTTTTGACTTCACCTGAAGCATAATAGATTTTGCTCCAGCCTTTTACCTTTACTCTATATGTATCTCTCTGCTTTAAATGTGTTTTTTGTAAACAACATATTGTAGGGTTCTGACTTTTGATCCAGTCTATCTGCCTCCTCTTTATGGGGGAGTTCATCCCATTCACATTTATGGTTAGAATTACTAAATCTGTATTTCCTGCCATCCTAATAACCCCAGATTATGCTTTACTTATTCTTGCCTCCCCCAACCCTCTTTCCCCCTTTTAAACTTATGTACCCCTCTTGTATCACGATGCTTACCCTCTTTATAATCCCTCCCTCCCCTCCTTTGAGTTTTTCCCCCTTCCTTCCCTTATCACTCTTTTTCTTTTCCCTTTTCCTCTCCCCGTTTTTAATGAGGCAAGAGAGAATTTTCTCTAAAACAAATGTCAATTATTTTTTCTTTGAGCCAACTCTGATGAGAGTAAGATTCACACAATGTTCCTCCCCCTCTCTAAATTCCCTCAGATATGATAAGTTTCCTTTGCCTCTTTGTGGGATGTGGTTTCCCTCTTTTTATCCCTCCTTCCAACCTTATTCTGCCATCATCCCTTTTCCATATCTACTTCCCTTTTTTATGTTATATCAGTACAATCAAATTATACATGTATTCTTTTTGTATGTCCACAACAGAAATACAATTCTCAAGAGTTATTTTTACCTTTTCTGCATCTCTTGAGTTCTATGGTTGGAGATCAAATTGTTTGTGTAGTTCTGGTTTTTTCCTTAGAAACAAATGGATTTTTTCATTAAATGTCCATCTTCTTCCCTGGAAGAAAATGCTCAGCTTAGCTGGGTAGTTTATTCTTGGCTGCATCCCAAGTTCTTGTGCCTTTAGGAATATCATATTCCAGGCCCTTCTTTCCTTTAATGTAGAGGCAGCCAGATCTTGGGTGATCCTTATTGTGGCACCTCGGTATTTAAATGTTTTTTTTTTTTTTGCTGCTTGTAAAATTTTTTCCTTAATCGTGATAGTTCTGAAATTTGGCCACAATATTCCTTGGGGTTTTATTTTAGGGTTTCTTTCAGAAGGTGTTCAGTGAGATTCTTTCAATGCCTATTTTACCTTCTGATTCTATTACATCTGGGCAGTTCTCTTTGATGATTTCTTGTAAAATAGTATCTAGGCTCTTTTCCATCATAGTTTTCAGAAAGTCCAATAATCCTCAGATTATCTCTCCTAGATCTATTTTCCAAGTCTGTCGTTTTTCAAGTAGATAATTTATGTTTTTTTCCAGTTTGTCATTTTTTTGTTTTTGCTTGACTGATTCTTGCTGTCTCAATGAATCATTAGTTTCTATTTGTTCAGTTCTAATTTTTAAAAATTATTTTCTTCATTAGCTTTTTTACTTCTTTCTGTATATGTCAATTGAGTTTTTAAATGTATTGTTTGGGTCTGTGGAATTTTTTTCCATTTCACTAATTTTTTTTTAGTGAATTATTTTCTTTTTCCAGTTCACAGGTCCTACTTTCTTGCGAGTTCTTTGTCTTTTCCAATTCGCAAATCCTATTTTCTTGTGAGTTCTTTATTTTTTCCAATTCACCAATTTTGTTTCCCTGCACTTCCTGGGAACTTTTTAACTTTTCCAATTCGTATTTCAGGAAGTTGTTGCTCTCTTGTAAGGCTTCTCTTTCCTTTCCCCATTTATCTTCTAACTCTCTTTTGAGAATTTTAATGGTCTCTTCTATGAGAGCATCATGTAAAGGAGGACAGTCTGATGCATTTTTGCTGTTTGAGGTCTCTTCAGGTTTGCTGACCTGCTCTTTTTCTGCATAGAAGCTGTAGATCGATCTTTTCATCTTTTTATTCATGTTTTAAAGCCTTTAGGGTATGTCTCCTAGGCAAGGGGGTTACCAGCTTCCTCTGCAGAGCAGGGAGAGATGTAAACCAATTTCCTGCTCGGAGGTTTGGGAGTGCTCTGAGTGAGAGTTTTCCCTTCCCCCAACAGGAAGTGGATTCAGCACTGGCCGAGCTATAGAAGTGCCCAGTTGGGCTGTGTGGGTTAGCGATTGCCCTCAGCTAGAGACTAAGGGGTGAAAGTGTCACTGCCCCAGGCCAGAGCCTCTTGTGGGACTGTGAGTATTAGCAGCTGACGGCAGACCGCAGACCGCAGCAAACTCTGCCCAGTGTCTCTGCCTGATGCAAATCGGCCCTGGAAAAGCTCTATGGCCCCAAGCTGAGCCCGGCACTGTGCAGATTGGAGGCTAACCTGGGCTGCGTCCTCCTTCGGTGCAGGATCACAACTGCCCTAAGGAAAAGCCCAGTACTGCGGGTTGGGGCTACGAGCTTGTGCTGAGATCTGTGCTTTCACTTTCGGTTTGAGGCTCTCCTCGGAACCTAATTTCTCTCCCAGTCTGCGCTGATCTCCCCCCTGGCCCCAGAACCAACCTTTTTTTGGCGAGCCTGCAGATTTTCTTCGGCTGGTGAGTTGTTCTACTTCTTATCTTTACGAATTGTAGCAGTGAAGACTATTTTTTGAGGCTCGATATAATATTAATAAAGAGGGTAAGAGAAGAGCTTAGAAAGTCGCATGTGTCTTCTCTGCCATCTTGGCTCTGCCCCCCTAGAGTATTCTTAAAACTATAAATGGCCTTAATTTTTTCATCAGAAAATTATTTGTTCATATCCTTTGAACATTTATCAATTGAGCAATGACTTGTTATATGAGGCCTGTTACAGAAACACTGGCCGTAAAGATTGTTTCCCAGCTTTTTGTTTTCCTTCTAATCTTGTTTGAATTGTATTTGTGCAAAAAACTTTAAAATGTAATGGAATCTAAAATTATTTATCTTGCATTTCATAATGTTCTCTACCTCCTGTTTGGTCATAAATTCTTCCCTTCACCATAGATCTGACAAATAACTATTCCTTGTTCTAATTTGCTTATGGTATCATGTACTCATTTGAGGTGCTGGTCAATGCCTAATTTCTGTCATACTGCTTTCCAGTTTTCCCAGCAGTTTTTGTCAAAGAATTCTTAGTTCAGAAGCTAGAATCTTTGGGCATATCTAACAGTAGCTTTTTATAGTCATTGATTGCTGTATCCTATGTACCTAACCTATTCTACTGATTCATCACTCTTTCTTAGCCAGTACCAAATAATTTTGATGAATGCCACTTTATAATGTAGTTTTAGATCTGGGATGGCTAGGCTACCTTTCTTTGCATTTCCTTGATATTCTTGACCTTTAATTCTCTCAGATGAATTTTGTTACTATTTTTCTAGCTGTATAAAATAATTTTTTAGCAGTTTGGCATGGCACTGAATAAGTAAATTAGAATGATAGAATTATCATTTTATTATATTAGCTTGGCCTACCCATGAGCAAATGATATTTTCCAGTTGTTTAGATCTGATTTTATTTGTGCAAAAAATATTTGGTAAAGTTGTAAATATAATTCTTGGCAGGTAGATTCCCTAATATTTTATATTGTGTGCTGTTATTTTAAATGGAGTTTCTCTTTCTATTTCTTGCTGCTGGACTTTGTTGGTAATGCATAGGCATGCTGATGATTTATGTAGCTTTATCTCATGTCTTGCAACTTCACTAAAATTGTTAATTATTTAAAGTAGTTTTTTAATTGATTGTATAAGTTTTTTAGTTGATAACATTTTATCTAAATGTTTTGCATTGATATTCATTAGGGAGATTGGTCTGTGATTTTCTTTCTTTCTTTTGACTTTTCCTGATTTAAGAATTAGCACCAGATTGTGTCATAAAAAAGAATTTGGTAGGATGCCTTTTTGCCTATTTTTCAAATAATTTATATAGAATTGGAATTAATTGGTCTTTATTAGAATTCAGTTATGAATCCATCTGGTCCTGGAGATGTTTTTCTTAGGGATATCATTGATGGCTTATTCACTTTCTTTTTTCTAAAATGGGATTGCTTAAGTATTTTATTTCTTCTTTAGTTAATCTGGCTAATTTATATTTTTGTAAATATTCATCTATTTTGCTTAGATTATTGGATTTGTTGGCAGATAGTATAGGAAAATAGCTCTTAATTATATTTAATATCTCTTCATTGGTAATGAATTCAGCCTTTTCATTTTTGATACTAGTAATTTGGTTTTCTTCTTTTTTTAAATCAAATTAACCAGTGGCATATCCATCTTAATTGTTTTTTTCCCCCATAAAACAAGTTCTTAGTTTTATTTGTTAGTTCAGTAGTTTTCTTACTTTCCATTTTATTAATTTCTCCTTTGTTTTTCAGAATTTCTAATTTGGTATTTAATTAAGAATTTTTAATTTGTCCCTTTTCTAGCTTTTCTAGTAGCATGCCCAATTCATTGATCTCTTCTTTCTCTGTTTTATTCATGTAAGCCTTTAGAAGCATAAAATTTCTCCTGAAAACTGCTTTGGCTGAGTCCCATAAGTTTGGGTATATTTTCGTCTTATTATCATTATTCTCTTGAATGAAATTATTTATTTCTAGTCATTATTTGATCCACTTATTCTTTAGGATTAGATTGTTTAATTTCCAGTTCATTTTTGGTCTCTCTTTATATGGTCCTTTATTGCATGTAATTTTTAATTGCATCATGATCTGAAAAGGCTGAATTTAATATTTCTGCTTTCTGCATTTGATTGTAAGGTTTCTGTGCTTTAATACATGGTCGATTTGTGAAGGTTCCATATATTGCTGAGGAAAAGGTATATTCCTTTCTATCTCTATTTACTTTTCTCCAGAAGTCTACCATATCTAAATTTTCTAAAATTCTGTTTTATCTCCTTAATTTCTTTTTTGTTGTGATTAGATTTATCTAATTCTGAGAGTGAGAGGTCGAGGTCCCCCATTAATAATAGTTTTTCTCTCTCTTCCTGTAAGTGACTTAACTTCTCTAAGGATTTGGATGCTATACCACTTGATGCATATATATTTAGTATTGATATTACTTTATTGTGTATGGTATCTTTTAGCAAGATGTTAATTTCATTCCTTATCTCTTTTAATTAGATCTGGCTTTGCTTTTGCTTTGCTTGAGATCTGGATTGTTATTTCTGCTTTTTTTTTTTTTTTTTTTAATTTCAGCTGAAGGGTAATCTATTCTCCTCTAGTCTTTTGTCCTTACTCTGTGCATATCTCTCTGCTTCAAATCTCTCTGTTTCTTATAAACAATATATTGTAGGAGTCTGGTTTTTAATTCACTCTGCTATCTATTTCTGTTTTATGGGAGAGTTCATCCTATTCACATTCATAGTTAGGATTACAAGTTATGTATTTCCCTCTATCCTATTTTCTTCCTTGTTTATATACTTTTTCCTCTTAACACCTGTCCCTCCTCATTAGTGTTTTGCTTCTGACCATTCTTTCCCTTCCTCTTTCCTTCCTGTTATCACCCTTCCTTCTTTCTCTGTCCCCCTTCCCCTACTTCTTCTGTCCTTCTATCCAGCCTTCCCTTTTCATTCTTCTTTCTCCTCCTAATTTTCAAAAGGATAAGATCAGTTTTATAACTAATAACCAATTAAGTTTCAAACAATGTTCATCCTCTATCTTCTTTCCCATTACTATAATAAATCTTTTGTATCTCTTCACGTGATCTAATTTATTCTACTTTATCTCCCCTTTCCTCTTCTTCCAATATAATCCTTTTCGTATCCCTTAATGCCTTTTTTATATCATCACATCAAAATCAACTTATACCCATATCCTCTGTCTATATATGATACTTTTAACTGTCATAATAAAGATAGTCTTCTCAGGAGTTAAAAGTACATGTAGAGATGTAAACATTTTTTTCTTTCCTGTTTTAACTTTTTTGCTTTTTTTTATGCCTTATATTTGAAGAATAAATTTTATTTCTGATATTTTCATATTTTCAGTGAATGTCCATCTCTTCCTCTGAAAAAAATTAATTGGTTTGGGTTTTTTTGCTATAATCCAAGCCTCTTTGCCCTTCTGAATATCATATTCCAGACCCTCCAATTCTTTAATGTAGATGTTGCTAAATCCTTGATAATCCTGACTGTGGCTCCGTGATATTTGAATTATTTCTTTCTGACTGCTTATAATCTTTTATTCTGTGCCTATAATTCTGAAATTTAGCTACAATATTTCTTGGAATTTTCTTGTGGGTTCTTTTTCAGGAGCAATTGATTGATTCTTTCAATGATTATTTTTTCTTCTGGTTCTAGGATATCAGGGCAGTTTTCTTTGATATTTCTTGAAAGATCTATCTGAATGTTTTTTTTATCATGGCTTTCAGACAGTTTAATAATTCTTACCTTATCTCTCCTGGATCTATTTTCAAGGTCAGTTGTTTTCCAAGGACATATCTATCTATCTATCTCTATTTTTTTTCATTCTTTTTATTTTGTTTGACTAATTCTTGTTGTTTCGTGGAGTCATTAGCTTTCATTTGTCCAATTTCCGCTTCAGTTAGCTTTTTTACCTACTTTCCCTTTTGGCTAATTCTACTGTTTCTTCCATAGAATTTTTTTTTTTTTGCATTTGGTAAATTATATTTTTAAAGGAATTGGTTACTTCAATCAATTTTTGTCCTTCCTTTTCTAAGCTGTTGATTCTTTCTTACATAACTCTCATTTATTTTCCCATCTTTTTCTTCTGCCTTTCTTATTTGACTTTTTTAAGTATGAGACCAATTCATATCCCCCTTTGAGGATTTGCTGGTAAGCATTTTTTTTTCCTTTTCTGAATTAGTGGTTTGAACATTCCTATCACTTTCTATTGTCAAGCTTCTTTTTGTTTCTTGCTCATTTTCTACCTTTTTTCTTTTTCTTTCTTTTTTTGTGGCTTTTGATTTTGAACTCTGCTCCAAGGGCACAGGGAATGCTGTCCCAAACTTACTATGCAGTTTTGAGGTTTGGAGCACTTTGAGCTTTGGCTTTGAACACTGGGGCCTCTGGTGTTTAGTGATTTGCTCACAGAGCTGGGATAGCCTGACTTAGTCATGCCTGTTGTTGTCTGGTTTGCAGGGCTGGCAATTTGATTTCTGT
Source organism: Sarcophilus harrisii (assembly GCF_902635505.1). NCBI lineage: Eukaryota > Metazoa > Chordata > Mammalia > Dasyuromorphia > Dasyuridae > Sarcophilus > Sarcophilus harrisii. The sequence goes on along the minus strand of NC_045429.1, from coordinate 381,051,533 downwards.
GTTGAAACTTGAGCTTCAGCATTGGTCTGCTGTGCTGTTGAGTCAGAACTGAGAAGTCTTGATTACTGATACCTTCTCACTAGATTGCCCAGAGACCATCTCAGTTGGGCTGCACTCCCTTTTCACCCAAATGAGATTGACCTTTCTTGCAGACCTCCAAGCCTTCTTGAGCTGGAAATTGTTTTCTTTCATTTGGTCTTTTTCTAGATTCTGTCATTCCAGAAACTGGTCACAGGCTTGATTTCCAATTGCTTCTGAGGGAAACTAGGGAGAGCTTAGGCAGCTTCTTGACTTCTATTATCTATGTTGGCTCTGCCCAAACATATACTTTAACATAGAAGGTTTTAATGCTATACTGTACAGGCATCTTTCCCTGACAAGGTGAATGAAGAAAAGCTCAATTAACACAAGGCTAAAAGATAAAGAGGCCTTTGTGCTAGTCTTGAAAATTTATCTTAATTTTGAACACAAGGTGTATAAAGAGTACCATGATCTTTGGTACTTATTAGCATATAGACTAGTTAAGATAAATCTTATTAGACAAATAGTAGAATCACAACATTGAACTTAATCCTTAAAAGAAATTCAGTAAGCTGGGAAAATAGCTGAATTGAGCTCAGTATTGACAGATAGCCAGAACTGAAAGGACCATACACAGAAAGCTTGGAACTGTGAGTTCAGGAGTGAAGCTTCCACCTAACTTCTTAGAACATCTCTTGGCACCAGGGATAGCAACTAAAGAAAACTAGGGACGAGGCAAGGGCCTCAATGTTGAAAGGCCTTTCATGAGTCACTCTTTGGTTATATCCTCTACAGCATTTTTCTAGGAATCTCAGAACTTGAGTCATGGTAGATAGTTACAAAAAAGGTAATAGTACTCTTAGCCTTCTGTCACTTAGGTGACAATATTATTATTTATTGAGCAGTCTTTATTCCTTCTACAGAAAATGCAGAACATTAAAGATTTGTGCTTGAGCTAATTAACAGTTGAATTAATTCTTTCCTCATCTCTCTCTGAGAACTTGCTTTATAATACTCCAGAATTAATGGAAATTGGGGCTTCCTTGGAAGCAAAATATGAGGTTACATAATTTTCTAAACTTAAAATATCACCCATGCCAGGTGAGATTAATCTTGCAGTAAAAAAGAGAAAATTGACTTTTGCTCCCCAATATGATTGCTTTACAAAAATTAATTGAATGGTAATATTGCTGTGTCCTTTGCTGATCTTCCACCTCTGAAGTTGTTCCTATTTTACTCCAAGCATCTTGATTTAGGAATTTCTAATTCCTCTGATGCTTGGTTCTTCCTCTAGATTTTTCCAGTCTGCCATTACCTCTTTGTAGCATCCATCTATGATGTCAGAAGGTTCCAAACCTATTTGAACATGACTGTCTTTCAGTGACTGAACGGTTCCAACCTTAATGACTGTGTAGATAGAGTCTTCAGCTCCATCATGCATCCTTGAATAGTTTTTCTGCATATGCCCTTCCTCACCTTGGGCTCTTTGCCTATGCTTAGTTCATTTGAGAGGCTTGATAGATTTGTTTTTCCCTTTAAATGCTAAGTCCAAAGATAATATTCATCCTTATTGGACCAGCAAGGCTTCAAGCAACGGTACTTTTTAAAATATATATATATATATATTTTATTATAATAACTTTTTATTGACAGAACCCATGCCTGGGTAATTTTTACAACATTTTCCCTTGCATTCACTTCTGTTCCAATTTTTCCCCTCCCTCCACCCCCTCCCCCAGATGACAAGCAGTCCTATATATGTTAAATATGTCGAAGTACATCCTAGAAACAATATATATGTGCAGAACCGAACAGTTCTCTTGTTGCACAGGGAGAATTGGATGCAGAAGGTAGAAATAACCCAGGAAGAAAAACAAAAATGCAAACAGTTTACATTCATTTTCCAGTGTTCTTTCTTTGGGTGTAGCTGCTTCTGTCCATCATTGATCAATTGAAACTGAATTAGGTCTCTTTGTCAAAGAAATCCACTTCCATCAGAATACATCTTCATACAGTATCGTTGTTGAAATATATAATGATCTAGTTCTGCTCATTTCACTCAGCATCAGTTCATGTAAGTCTCTCCCAGCCTCTCTGTATTCATCCTGCTGGTCATTTCCTACAGAACAGTAATATTCCATAACATTCATATACCACAATTTAACCATTCTCCAATTGATGGGCATCCACTCAGTTTCCAGCTTCTAGCCACTACAAACAGGGCTGCCACAAACATTTTTGCACATACAGGTCCCTTTCCCTTCTTTAGTATCTCTTTGGGGTCCAGTAGTAGCTTGGATCAAAGGGTATGCACAGTTTGATAACTTTTTGGGCATAATTCCAGATTGCTCTCCAGAATGGTTGGATTCGTTCACAAATCCACCAACAATGCATCAGTGTCCCACTTTTCCCGCATCCCCTCCAACATTCATCATTATTTTTTCCTGTCATCTTAGCCAATCTGACAGGTGTGTAGTGGTATCTCAGAGTTGTCTTAATTGCATTTCTCTGATCAATAGTGATTTGGAACACTCTTTCATATGAGTGGTAATAGTTTCAATTTCATCATCTGAAAATTGTCTGTTCATGTCCTTTGACCATTTATCAATTGGAGAATGGCTTGGTTTCTTATAAATTAGAGTCAATTCTCTATATATTTTGGAAATGAGGCCTTTATTTATCATAACCTTTAAGTGTGAAGATGTTTTCCCAGTTTAATTGGTTCCCTTCTAATCTTGTTTGCATTAGTTTTGTTTGTACAAAGGCTTTTTAATTTGATATAATCAAAATTTTCTATTTTGTGATCAGCAATCGTTTCTAGTTCATCTTTGGTCACAAATTTCTTCCTCCTCCACAAGTCTGAGAGGTAAACTATCCTATGTTCTTCTAATTTATTTATTTATTTATTTTTTAATTTATTTAAATAACTTTTTATTGACAGAACCCACGCCAGGGTAATTTTTTTTTTACAACATTATCCCTTGCACTCACTTCTGTTCCGATTTTTCCCCTCTCTCCCTCCACCCCCTCCCCCAGATGGCAAGCAGTTCTATACATGTTGAATAGGTTACAGTAGATCTTAGATACAATATATGTGTGTGCAGAATCGAACAGTTCTCTTCTTGCTCAGGGAGAATTGGATTTAGAAGGTATAAATAACCTGGGAAGAAAAACAAAAATGCAAACAGTTTACATTCATTTCCCAGTGTTCTTTCTTTGGGTGTAGCTGCTTCTGTCTATCCTTGATCAATTGAAACTGAGTTAGATCTTCTCTTTACTGAAGAAATTCACTTCCATTAGAATACATCCTCATACAGTATCGTTGTTGAGATATATAATGATCTCCTGGTCCTGCTCATTTCACTCAGCATCAGTTCATGTAAGTCTCGCCAATCCTCTCTGTATTCGTCCTGCTGGTCATTTCTTACAGAACAATAATATTCCATAACATTCATATACCACGATTTACAACCATTCTCCAACTGATGGGCATTCATTCATTTTCCAGCTTCTAGCCACTACAAACAGGGCTCCACAAACATTTTGGCACATGCTGGTCCCTTTCCCTTCTTTAAGATCTCTTTGGGGTATAAGCCCAGTAGAAACACTGCTAGATCAAAGGGTATGCACAGTTTGATAACTTTTTGATCATAGTTCCAAATCGCTCTCCAGAATGGCTGGATGTGTTCACAATTCCACCAACAATGTATCAGTGTCCCAGTTTTCCCGCATCCCCTCCACATTCTGCGTTATCTTTCCCTGTCATTCTAGCCAATCTGACAGGTGTATAGTGGTATCTCAGAGTTGTCTTAATTTGTATTTCTCTGATCAATAGTGACTTGGAATACTCTTTCATATGAGTGGTAATAGTTCAATTTCACCATCTGAAAATTATCTATTCATATCCTTTGACCATTTATCAATTGGAGAATGGCTTGATTTCTTATAAATTAAAATCAATTCTCTATATATTTTGGAAATGAGGCCTTTGTCAGAACCTTTGACTGTAAAAATGTTTTCCCAGTTTATTGTTTCCCTTCTAATCTTGCCTGCATTAGTTTTGTTTGTACAAAAACTTTTCAATTTGATATAATCAAAATTTTCCCACAGGTCTGAGAGGTAGATCTCTAGTTCTTCTTTGGTCATAAATTCCTTCCTCTTCCACAGGTCTGAGAGGTAAACTATCCTATGTTCTTCCAATTTATTTATAATCTCATTCTTTATGCCTAGATCATGAACCCCTCTAATTTATTTATAATTTTGTTCTTTATGCCTAAATCATGGACCCATTTTGATCTTGTCTTGGTATATGGTGTTAAGTGTAGGTCCATGCCTAATTTCTGCCATACTAATTTCCAGTTATCCCAGCAATTTTTGTCAAATAATGAATTCTTATCCCAAAAGTTAGGATCTTTGGGTTTGTCAAACACTAGATTGCTATAGTTGACTATTCTGTCTTGTGAACCTAACCTGTTCCACTGATCAACTAATCTATTTCTTAGCCAATACCAAATGGTTTTGGTGACTGCTGCTTTATAATATAGTTTTAGATCAGGCACAGCTAGGCCACCTTCTTTGATTTTTTTTTTCATTAATTCTCTTGAGATTCTCGGCTTTTTATCATTCCATATGAATTTTGTTATTATTTTTTCTAGATCATTAAAATATTTTCTTGGAAGTCTGATTGGTATAGCACTAAATAAATAGATTAGTTTTGGGAGTATTGTCATCTTTATTATATTTGCTCGATCTATCCAGGAGCACTTAATATTTTTCCAATTGTTTAAGTCTGACTTTATTTGTGTGGAAAGCTTTTTGTAATTTTGCTCATATAATTCCTGACTTTCCTTTGGTAGGTAGATTCTCAAATATTTTATGCTGTCGATAGTTATTTTGAATGGAATTTCTCTTTGTATCTCTTGCTGTTGGATTTTGTTGGTGATGTATAAAAATGCTGAGGATTTATGGGGATTTGTTTTGTATCCTGAAACTTTGCTAAAGTTATGGATTATTTCTAAGAGCTTTTTAGTAGAATCTCTGGGGTTCTCTAAGTATACCATCATATCATCTGCAAAGAGTGATAGTTTGGTTTCCTCATTGTTTACTCTAATTCCTTTAATCTCTTTCTTGAATCTTATTGCTGAGGCTAGTGTTTCTAACACAATATTGAATAATAATGGTGATAGTGGGCAACCTAAGCAAGGGTACTTTTGACCCTACCAAGTGACTATAATGAAAATCCCCAAAGCGATCTTACATGTAGATGTAGAAAATGTTCACATTTAATAAGAGAACGTTTTAAGTTGGAAAGGACTTTAAAGATCTTCTAGTTTCATCTTGTCCATTTAGAATTCAGGAAATGACGGCTGGAAAAGTTAAATGAATTGTTGAAGTTTCTCTAGCTAAGTAAAGAGCAGGTACTCAAGCTCCAAATTTTCTCACTCCAAATGCATCTGCTATATATGGGGAGGTATATTTTGTATTTTCCCTATTGTTGTCCCCCAGCATTTACTAAATGTTGCTGAACTGAGATTTTTAACATTTGACTATTTTAGTGGATTTCTGGTGTGTAGGGAGTATTCTCCTCTACAGATTATAGCTTTTTTCTTTTTATATATTTCCAAGAGTATGTTTCTCTTTAATGCCACTTCTCATATGCAAGACAGTGTTGCATAATTGACACAATTTTAGGGTAAATCTCAATTTGAACAAACATTAAAATATGCTTAGTTTCTTATTTCCCTGGTCTATAGTACATATACATACTTATCACACCCTCTATCAGTAGAGATGATTGCTCAGTATAATAATGTTTAATTTCAAAAAGTAATTGCATTAAATTTTAATAGATTAATTACCTAAAAAGACCAGGTACATTAATTGGCATTTTTGTTATCATTTTACTATGAAATAAAATTCTTCTTTTTTTTTCTTAACCTTGTGGATAAATAAATATTGACAGCTCTTTGGTCCTCTAAGGTATTCTTAAATTCTGGTCTTACTAATGTAAAACACAGTTTGAACTTTCATTTTTACTTTATTAATTTTATAAAATCTGGAACCACATGGGTAAGAAACTTAAATAATCCTTTGGATTTTTGCTTTCTTCATGTCAGAATTCATTTTCAACCAAATTCAGGAAAGATTAAGGTTTGAAGTTAATTGATGTGAATACTTGATGTGCTTCTACATTGTTTATTCACCTCATGGCTCTCCACGTCTGAACAATTATTCCAAAGGACTCTGTGAAACAGCATCACATTAGCACTGACTATTTGACCACAGTCAATGAATACTATTGAAGTAGGAACATTATTTTTTTTTTTTTTAGTTTTTTCAAAATATGATTTTCTTGTTATATTTTAAGTTTGTATATCTTTTATAATATTGATTCTTAATTTAGTATGCTGGAAATATTAACTGTAGAGCTCAATATAAGATGGCCCAAGTATTGCCACTTATTTGGGTGAGATTTTTTTAGACCGTTTCTCAAGTAAAGGTCTCTTATCTCACACATATAAAGGACTTTGTAAGATTGTATTTATCCTGAGACCCTCCTCAAAGAAGAATTTGTTATAAATTATCTCATGTACCTCACTGTGAGACAATGCTCTAGCATTGGTTCTTTCTTCACGTCCATAGAATATGATATACTATAATATGAATCTTCCTTATTTTTTTTTAAATGTTAAAAAAAAGGATGTAAAACTATCCACCCCTTTTCTTAAGCATTTGTATTTGAATGGTTCACTTATGTAAGCAAAATAAACCATTCTTAGAAATCTTTTGTTGTTGTTGTTGTTCTTTGTTTTGTGTCTGTAACGTTACTTTTAAGTCAGTGACTTTGAATTCAGTGCTATCACTATGTCTGTTTCATAGTAATCTTTTCTATGGTAATATTGTAAGGAGCCGCTATTAAGTTTAGATGGATGATAAATTGGGTAATAACATTCCAGACTTTTTAGTAGAAGGACTTAGGCCACATATGAGGCAGTTCATCATCTTTGGCCAACTATTCAAAAACAAAAGTTGACATACACACACATACATATATACATACATATACATACGATATATATCATAAACACGTGTGTGTGTGTGTGTGTGTGTGTATTGATTTGGAGCCATGCAGCATTTGAATTAGTTTAATGGTGATTTACAAAAAGATGAAAAAAAAGTCCTTAATGTGTAATTGTATCCTAAATTCCAACTTAATATCACTTCAAAATAGATGTACTATCCTAAAATTCATAGTTATTACCAACAACATCCTCTTTGTTTTGTAATAGATGATAGCATTCAAATAGAAATAGAGCTTTGTATAGCTATTATGCATCTACTGCATCTGAATTGATAAAACAGAGACTGGAAATCCAGTCTCTAGAGCAGGGGTCCTCAAACTATGGCCCACGGGCCAGATTCGGCAGCTGAGGACATTTATCCCCCTCACCCAGGGCTATGAAGTTTCTTTATTTAAAGGCCCACAAAACAAAGTTTTTGTTTTTACTATAGTCCAACAGTCCATCCAACTGTCTGAGGGAGAGAGAACTGGCCCCCTATTTAAAAAGTTTGAGGACCCCAGCTCTAGAGTCTAATTTTTATTTGGAAGAAAACTCTATAGTTAAATATAAATTCTGTTTTATTATTTTCTGTAGTCCAAAGTGACTCAGTTTTTTTTTATTGAGAATAACTTTTGTATGTATGTAATAATTTCAGAGTTTAGAATTCTTTGACATGGATTAATGAAAATTTTGCTTCTATGTTGAAATCTTCATGTAACATTATGAAATTGTTCCTGTCTTGAATTCAGTTTAAAAAATTTGAATTCTTCAAATTTCTGTAAGATCTCATTATAAGAGGGCCTCACTATTGAATAATTCAATGACACATTCTAATAGGGTTGCATCATATTATTATTCTCAATGTCATAATTATAGTGTTAAAGGAAAATGTTCATTGACTACAACTAAAATCATAATCAACCTTAGAGCTAGCTACAGCATATCATGTTTTCTCTTTTTTGCAATAATATACTCTTAGAAATATTATTTATTGATATTTTTATTATTTATTGATATTTTTATTAATATCTTTGAACAGATGCTTACTTTTGAAGATATATAGTAATTGACTACATCAGAAAACAAAAGTCATTGTTCTAAGAAGCATGTACATTTAAATATTAGGCATTGTCTGGGGAGAAAATGAAAGCAATGCTGCCCCGTTTTCTCAAGACACTAAGAAAATAATTAATAGTGGTAATATTTAAATTTTTCTTGTCATCTTAAATTATATAAATAATAATTTATTATAGAACTATCAGAATCATCTCTGATAGTTGAAAGAGAAATTGGTTGCAATATTATTACAAATAGTAACTGTTGGTAAATAAACAAAAATACACTTTATCTGTTGGTTTCTTCAGAATAATGTTTATAAATAAGCACAGATAGAGAGATTTATGGATATTTTATTTAAGTGATTTGGAATAAGGGCAATACAATTATGTTTAACCTCAATTTATCATTCCACATTCCTTATTTACTAAATTTCAAAGTGGGAGCGGTTTTTTGTTTTCCACACAATCCTACTTTCTTCATACTTTAGTGGGCTATACAAATACATTTTGACATCAGATTAGAATGAAGTGATCTAGCAAAGCAGCTTATTTGATCCAGAGTTCAGCTTGTGTTTCTACTGGAATGCAGCCCATCTGTTTTGCAATTTCGCTAGCCAATGAGTTCTCTAGGTCAGGAGTTTATAGTTTGGAATTGAGTGGATTTTCTTACCCTTATTTTTTCAAATGTAACATATTTTTTTAATTAGATGAAAATTGTCAAGTGAAAATAAATTGTCTGAAAGTCATGATATTGAAAGAAATAGAAATCTTGTCTGTGGAACCAAGAATATAGTTTTAGGTGCTCTTTTTGCATTTGTTTTTCTTTCCACAGGGTGGTATAGTTTTTCTCATTTTTTAAAAACCATTTTAAAATGGATACACATCTTATAAGTAAGTATTCTGAACTCACTTTTAATACACAGGGAACTTCTGTGCTTCCTATCATGTCAGTTTTCATTTTCTTCTGGAGATGGTACTGAGATTCTATATGTCAGTTCCCCTATTTCTTGACAAGATTTCTTCAAAACCCAGTAATATAATTAATTTTAGAGGGTCTTCTTCTAAAATTTAGAAGTTTCTTTGGAAAACGTCCTTAAAGTTGGCATATGGTGATCAGGGGGAGGCATTCTATAGAGTACTTACTGTCTTTGTCCTCTGGCAGTAAACCAGGTCTTTGGATTTAGGGCTTTAGGAAATCATTTAGTCACAGTTAGTTGTGAATAAGTGTGAGGGAGCTGGGTTAAAAGAAATGGCTCATCATTTTTGGAAGGTGCCAGCTAAAATCACAGGGGTTGTGGGGGTTTGAATGGTATCAGTCCTACTGGACATAGAAGCTATTTCTTTTATTATTATTATTTTCTTTAGTTTTGAACTTTATTGTTATTAACATATTTTGTATAGAGTTCTATTTTTGTGGTAGCTTTGTTAGTTATATCTTACTGATCGAAACAGATCTTGTGATTTTCAAATCAACAAATATTTGTTAAGTAGCTGTAATATATTAATACTTGTTGAAATTCTCTGCTTGGTATAAAAGAAATAGAAGGTTTTAAATCCTAGAATTTTAGAGTTAGAAGCTATCTAAGAGATTATCTAGTTTGAAAAGTAGAGGCAGTAGGGAGCCACCGACATTTATTAAGACAGGAAGTAACAAGGTTAGATCTTAAGATCTGTTTTGCCAACTGTGTAGAGGACATATTGGAGAGGAGAGAGAATGGGAAGCAAGCAGAAAGACTATTTAAATGGTGTTACAGTAGTTCAAGCTAAGGAGCTGCCTGTAAGGAACAAGGGACAGGTATTGGAGGATGTTGACAACTGATTGTGTGTGGGAAAGAGGAGAGAATGAAAAATAATTCCTAGGCTATGAATCCAAGTGACTTGAATGGTGTTGGATGGGGAAGTTAGAAAGGGTAGTTTTAGTCACAGTCACTCTTTGAATATATTTTTGAAATGTCCATCAGAGATTTAGTGGAAATATCCAACAAACATTTGGAAATATGGCCCTGGGTATATAGATCAAGTTTTCATTTGCATAGAGATGAGTGTTGAATCCATTGGCATTATTGACATTACCAAGAAAGTGTAGAGAGAAAAGAAGGTTTAGAAAAATGCTATGAGGTACACGATGGAAAGGAGATGGGACATAGATGATGCTAATGCAGAAGAGACTGATTCAATCACATGAGCAGACAAAAGCCATAACAGGGATCTCATGAAAAACCTTGGGTAAAGAAATATCCAGAAGAAGGGGATATGATATCAACAGGAAATCAAAAAGAATGGTCTTTCTACAGGAAGGCCAGTGTATGTCACAGTAAAAAGATATTTAGACTGCAGTTTTAGTTGGTAAATTCAGCAAATATTTACTTAGTACTTTCTCTGTGTAAGGTACGAAAACAAAATCATCCCTGCTTCTCAAAGGAGTAGACAGGAGAGACAGAGACAGACTCAAAAAACGTTAACAGAGTGCTGTCCACTCTGAGGAGCTGTGGCCTTGGAAACTGAATGACCATGTTAATAGCTGTCAGTATAACAGATATAGAAAGTGAACAGCCAAGCCCTTTCTTGTAGATGCATTTGTTGTTAGAGATGATATTTTGAGAGAGCCAGTCCCAAAGTAGTAGAATGCCTACCTGGATAACAGCTTGGAGATGAAGGTTGAGGGAAGGGTAGAGAGAAAAGTGTTATGGAACCTGTTTCTGAATGTATGGAAAGCTTGTTTCTGAAACTTTTAACTTGATCCTTTATCTGTCAAATTAAAAAAAGTTAGGATCCATTTTTGAACTCAGATGGGGTTGGGGTGGAGTATTTTTTAAGATGAAGTCAAATATTCTTATCTAGAAACATTTAAATCATTACAGCCCAACAGATTTCCTTTTATTTTCTTTTTGGGATTGCTTTTGTTTTGCTATACAGAAAGGAAGTGCTAACATTGATGAGATCACTATAATGACAGAAATGTAAAAGTCTGGGTAAATATGAGTTGGGCCTACTCTTTATGCTCATATAGGACTTGCAGAAATAATAGATATTTTATTGTGACCAAAGGATTCTTGAATGTATATCTCTCTTGAGATTACCTTTTACCTATTCTGTATATAATTTCCACAAACCTAGTTATTTTTGATTTTTGCTTCTTCCATTAAAAAGTGAGCTCCTCTTCTGGGAACCAAAATGGTGGAGTAAGAAATGAATAGCTTTAACTCTCCTGTGTTCACCTCCAGGAAATCATAAAATAATGCCCCAAGACAGGTTCTGGAACAGCAGAACCAGCAAGGAGGTCAGAAGAAACAATCTTTTAGCCCAGGAAACTTGGAAAAGCTGAAGAAGGGGTCCATGTCACTCAGGTAAAAGAGGATAGTCTGGGACAGGAAGCTTCACAAAGAACTGGCAGCAAACCTCACCTCAGCAAATTGTCAAGAGATTCTGAAGTCCCAGTATGGTTGAATGGGAGAATGTCAATACTTGGACTCCCCACATGCCTTAGCCCAGCCAGGGGAACTGGTAGACAGACTCCAGTTCAAGGATCCACCATGTGCTTTGGTGTAGCCTGGGCAATCTTAAGAAAGCACAGGTTAAATTACATCTCCAATTGAGCACCAAATTGGAAATCTTGAAAATCAAAGTATTAATATTGAAAGTAAAGACAAACAGCAACAATGAAAAAAAACTATTGACAATAACAAGTAATAATAAAATAAATTTAGGAGCTAGCTAATTTTATGAAAAAAAAATCAGTAAGGTAAGGCATTGGTTAATTTGATTTTTTAACAAAAGAAGAAAATCAAATATCGCACATCAAAAATAAAAAGGATAAAGTCATCACCAATGAAGGAGAAATTAAAGCAATCAATAGGAAATATTATGCCCAATTATATATGTCAATAAATCTAACAACCTGAGCAAAATTGATGACTTTACAATGAACTCACTAGGAAAAAATTTCTTGGGCCAAATGGGTTCTTGAGTGAATTCTTCCGTGTGTGTGTGTGTGTGTGTGTGTGTGTGTGTGTGTGTGTATTTTGCTGAGGCAATTGGGGTTAAGTGATTTGCCCAAGGTCATTCAACTAGGAACTGTTAAGTGTCTGAGAGCAGATTTGAACTCAGATCCTCCTGACTTCAGGGCTGGTACTCTATCCACTGTGCCACCTAGCTGCCCCTCTTCCAAATATTTAAAGATCAAAACTATTTGGAAAAAATAGGTGAAGAAAGAGTGCTGCCAAACTCCTTTTATGATACAAATATGGTGCTGATACCTAAATCAGGAAAAACTTAAGATTGAAAAAGTAAATTTTGGCTCAGTTTCCCTAATGAATCTTAAAGGAAAAATTTAGAAAAACTATCAACATAATTGACTATGTAAATAACAAAACCAACAGAAATCATATGATTATCTCTATAGTTGCTGAAAAAGCTTTTGATAAAATACAGCACCCCTTCCTATTAAAAATACTAGAGAGCATAGAAATAAATGGAGTTTTGTAAAGTCCGGGTCAGCAGCCTTGAGGTCTCACGATTAGCCAGTCAGGATAGGCAAAAATCCTTGGTCTTTAGGGGGAGAAGTGAAGGAGGCAGACAAAACTGCCAGGAGTTTTGCTAAGGATCTAGAGTCCAGAATCTCCACCTTTCTCCTCATCCTGTAGCCAAGTGAGCTGTCGCCTCTGTCACCCCCACCCTCAAATCCTTGCCTACTATTATCTTTACACCAAATATTGAGCCAGCATCAATGGTGAGAAGAGCCATTTATCCAAACATTATAGTCATTGTCTTATTTAGAATAGGTAATTAACCTTAAATGCTCCCTTGTCTGATTCAAGTGTACCTATTCAAAGTCTCAGTCCTTTACAGAGTTTTCCTTAAAATGATAATCAATATATATCAAATGATCAGCAAGCATTATCTGTACTGGGAGTAAACTAGAAACCTTCCTAATGAGATCAAGGATGAAGCAAGGTTGCCCATTATCGCGACTATTATTTAATATAATGCTAGAATTGTTAGCAAAGCAATAAGACAAGAGAAAAAGAAATCAAAGGAATTAGAATAGGCAATGAAGAAACAAAACTTATCATTCTTTGTAGAAGATATGATGGTGTACTTAGGGAACCCTAGAGCATCAACTAAAAATTTACTTGAAATAATTAACTTAAGCAAAGTTGCAGGATATAATCTCATGCAAATCATCAGCATTTTTTCTATGACTAACAAAATCCAGTGACAAGAGATAGAAAGAAATTCCATTTTATATAACATTAAGCAATATATAATATTTTGTAGTCTACTTGTCGAGAAATCCAGGAACTATATGAACACAGTTACATAAGACTTCACACAAAATTGGAAAGATATCAATTATTTACAGGTAGGCCAAGCCAATATTAAAAAAACAACAGTCATGCCTGAGCTTACTTACTTTACTTATTCAATACTATAGAATTAAAAAATAATAATAGCATTCGTATAGAAGAACAAAAGGTCAAGAATATCAAGGAAATTAATGAAAACCTATAGAAGGGGCCAAGATAGTGGAGAAGATACATGTGTCCTTCTAAGCTCCTCTTTTACCCTCACTACTAAGTACCAAAAATCCATGAATATTGTGAGTACAACAAAATACCAACCAAAGATGATGTGGAAGATCGCCAGAAAAGGTTTGTCCTGATCACTGGGAGCAGGCCAGCACAGGCAGGAAGGCAGAACACAAAGGCTAGCTCATTGAGCGGACCGGGGCTGGGCAGTCTCTGCAGGTAGAAAATTTGCAGGGAGGACTCTATCACAGGTTGGCTGCTCTGATTTAGTTGCAAAGCAGTAGACCAGCAGAGAAGTTACACAAACACCAAAGGTAGGGTGTACTTCAAAAAATGCCAGGATCTAACAGGATTTGCCTACACCCACTCAGCACCGGAAGTGATTCAGCACAGACCACAGCACAACTCTGCAGCCCCAATCTGCATCACGGGGCTTTTGTCTGGGTCAGCCACAAATCTGCTTGGGGCAGGGAGGGGGGAGAAAAGAGAGGGGACTCTGCCCAGGGCAATAGAACTTCCACAGCTCGGCTGTTCTTAGCAGCCAATTTTCAGGACAGCTACTGTCCATATATCTATCCCTGTTCTGCAGAGGAAGCTGGTAACCTTGCCTGCAGACCTTAAGGGCTTTTAAAAAAGTGAATAAAAAACCCAAGTGAAATCTAACTATAGATAGCTTCTATACAGAAAAAGAGCAGGTTTTCAACCCCAATGAGACTAATAGCAGACAGTCTCCAGACAAAACCACAAAGAGGGATGTAAACTGGTCCCCATCACACAAGGTTCTCCTAGAAGAAATTATAAAAGATCTTAAAAGATAGCTAAAAGAAAAATGGGGAAAGGAAAGAGAAGTTCTGCAAGAGAGTACGGAAAAGGCAAATAACTCACTAAAAGAAAATTTTGATAAAGTGGAAAAAGAAAACAACTTCCTGAAATGTGAATTGCAAAGGTAAAGAATTCCCAAGGAAACAGAATTTGTGAATTAGAGAAGATAAAGAACTCCCAGGAAAGTAGGATTTGTGAATTGGGGAAAAAAAATAACTCAGTAAAAAAAAAAATTGTGAAATTGAAAAAAATTCCATAAAGCAAACAACTCATCTAAAAATTCAATTGGACATATACAAAAAGAAGTAAGAAAAAGCTAATGAAGAAAATAATTCATTAAAAATCAGAACTGAACAAATACAAATGAATGATTTGTTGATATCAAGAATCAGTCAAACAAAACATGAAAAAATAGAAAAAAATGTTAAATATCTACTTGAAAAAAAAAAAAAACAACAGATCTGGGAAATATATCTAGGAGAGATAATCAGAGGCTTATTGGACTTCTTGAAAATTATGATGAAAAAAAGAGCCTAGACACTATTTTACAGGAAATCATCAAAGAGAACTGTAATAAAATCAGAAGGTAAAATTGGCATTGAAAGAATTCATCGAATACCTTCTGAAAGAGACCCCAAAATAAAAACTGAAAGGAATATTGTGGCTAAATTTCAGAACTATCAGGTTAAGGAAAAAAATATTACAAGCAGCTAGAAAAAAAATTCAAATACTGGGGGGCCACAATAAGGATCACTCAGGATCTAGCTGCTTCCACATTAAAGGATAGAAGGGTCTGAAATCTGATATTCCAAAAGGCAAAAGAACTTGAACTGCAGCCAAGAATAAATGACCCAGCTAAGGTGAGCATTTTCTTCCAGGGAAGAAGATGAACATTTAATGAAACAGGTGAATTCCATTTGTTGCTAATGAAAAAACTAGAGCTAAACAAAAAATTTGAACTCCAACTATAGGACTAAAGAGAAGCAGAAAAAAGGTAAAAAAAACTCTTGAGAACTATATTTCTGTTGTGGACATACATAAAGAGTACATGTATAAATTGATTTTACTGATATAATATAAAAAAGGGAAGTAGAAGTGGAAAGAGGATAGTATCAGAAAAAGGGAAAAGGGGAAATAACAAGAGAGAAACTACATCCTACAAAGAGGCAAAGGAAACCTATCATATCTGAGGGAATTTAGGGAGGGGGAGGAACATTGTGTGAATCTTACTCTCATCAAAGCTGGCTCAAAGAGAAAATAATTGACATATTTTGTTTACAGAGAAACTTTTCTCACCTCATTAAAAAGTGGGAGAGGAAAAAGGAAAAGAAACCAAGTAATAAGGGAAAGGTATATGAAAGGGGATGGGAGGGATTTTAAAGAGGGAGAGCTGTGTGAGGCAAGTGGTGCCCATAAGTTTAATACTGGGGAGGGGGGTAAGGGGAAGTAAGAAAAAGAAAAGAATAATCTGGGGATAATAAGATGGCAGGAAATGCAGAATTAGTAATTTTAACCATAAATATGAATGGAATGAACTCTCCCATAAAGCGGAGGTGGATAGCAGACTGGATTAAAAGCCAGAATCCTACAATATGTTGTTTACAGGAAATACACTTGAAGCAGAGTGATATATACAGATTAAAGGTAAAAGGCTGGAACAAAATCTACTATGCTTCAGGTGAAGTCAAAAGCAGGGGTAGCCACCCTTATCTCAGATCAAGCAAAAGCAAAAATTGATCTAATTAAAAGAGATAAGGAAGGTAACTATGTCTTGCTAAAAGTTAGCATAGAAAATGAAGCAATATTAATACTAAACATATATGCACCAAATGGTATAGCATTTAACTTCCTAAAGGAAAAATTAAAAGAGTTACAAGAAGAAATAGCAAAACTATAATGTAATAAATAATATAATATAATAAAATTAAAATACAATAGATCTCAACCTTGCATTCTCAGAATTAGATAAATCAAACCACAAAACAAATAAGAAAGAAGTTAAAGAGGTAAATGTTAGAAAAGTTAGGTATGATAGATCTTTGGAGAAAACTGAATGGAGACAGAAAGAAGTACACTTTCTTCTCAACAGTTCATGGAACCTATACAAAAAAAATGGCCATATATTAGGACATAAAGACTTCAAAAATAAATGCAGAAAGGCAGAAATAGTAAATGCATCCTTTTCAGATCATGATGCAATAAAAACTACATTCAACAAAAGCCTAAGGGTAAATAGACCAAAAAAGTAATTGGAAACTAAATAATCTCATCCTAAAGAATGAATGGGTGAAACAGCAAATCATAGACACAGTTAATAATTTCATCCAAGAGAGACAACATACCAAAATTTGTGGGGTAGAGCCAAAGCGGTAATAAGAGTAAATGTTATATCTTTAGAGGTTTACTTGAATAAAATAGAGAAAGAGAAGATCAATGAAATGGGCTTGCAACTTAAAAAGCTAGAAAAAGAGCAAATTAAAACCCCCCAATCAAATACTAAACTTGAAATTCTAAAATTAAAAGAAATTGATAAAATTGCAAGTAAAACCACTATTGAATTAATAAATAAAACTATTATCAAACTGTGCATACCCTTTTCTCCAGCAGTGCTACTACAGGGCTTATATCCCAAAGAGATACTAAAGAAAGGAAAGGAACCTGTATATGCAAAAATGTTTGTGGCAGACCTTCTTGTACTGGCCAGAAACTGGAAATTGAGTGGATGCCCCTCAATTAGAGAATGGCTGAATAAATTGTGGTATATGAATATTCTGAAATATTATTATTCTGTAAGAAATGACCAGCAGGAGGATTTCAGAAAGACCTGGAGAGACTTACATGAACTGATACCAAGTAAAATGAGCAGGACCAGGAGATCATTATACACTTCAACAACAATACTGTATGATGATCAATTCTTATGGATATGGCCCTCTTCAGCAATGAGATGAAACAAATCAGTTCCATTTGTTCAATAATGATTAGAACCAGCTACATCCAGGAAAGAACTCTGGGAAATGAGTGTGAACCAGTATATAGCATTTCCAATCCCTCTGTTTTTGTCTGCTTGCATTTTTGACTTCCTTCACAGGTTAATTTTACCTTATTTCAAAGTCCGATTGTTCTTGTACAGTAAAATAACTGTATGGACAAGTATACTTATATTGTATTTAACATAAAATCTAACATAACTAACATGTATTGGTCTACCTGCCAACTTGGGTAGGGGATGGGGGGAAGGAGAGGAAAAGTTGGAACAAAGGTTTTACAAGGGTCAATGCTGAAAAATTATCCATGTATATATCTTGTAAATAAAAAACTATAATAATAATAAAAATTAAAAAAAATAGAAGGGAAGATGGCCTAGCAATACCAGATCTCAAACTATATTATAAAGCAGCAGGCATCAAAACTATCTGGTATTGTTCAAGAACTAGAGTGGTGGATCACTGTAATAAACTTGGTACAAAAGACACAGTAGTCAGTGACCCCTGTAATGTAGTATTTGATAAACCAAAAGACCCCACCCAGCATTTGGGATAAGAACTCACTATTTGACAACTGGAAAACAGCAGGACACAAATGAGGTGTAGAGCAACATCTCACACCATGTATCATGATAAAACCAAAATGATTTATACATAAAAAGATGACTTCATAAACAAATTAGAAGAGCAACGAGCATATAGTTTTTTTTTTTATTATAGTAACTTTTTATTGACAGAATCCATGCCAGGGTAATTTTTTTTACAACATTATCCCTTGCACTCACTTCTGTTCCGATTTTTCCCTCCACCCTCCACCCTCTCCCCTAGATGGCAAGCAGTTCTCTATACATGTTGAATATATCCTAGTATATCCTAGATACAATGTATGTGTGTAGATCCAAACAGTTTTCTTGTTGCACAGGGAGAATTGGATTCAGAAGGTAAAAATAATCCGGGAAGAAAAACAAAAATGCACACAGTTTACATTCATTTCCCAGTGTTTTTCCTTTGGGTGCAGCTGCTTCTGTCCATCATTGATCAATTGAAACTGAATTAGGTCTCTTTGTCAAAGAAATCCACTTCCGTCAGTTACTCTTCTAAATATCGTTGTTGGCATATAATGATCTCTTGGTTTTGCTCACTTATCAATGTCCCAGTTTTCCTCATCCCTCAATCATCATTATTTTTTTCCTGTTATCTTAGCCAATCGACAGGTGTGTGGTGGTATCCAGTTGTCTTAATTTGCATTTCTCTGATTAATTGATTTGGAACACTCTTTCTATGGTGGTAATAATTTAATTTCATCATCGAAAAATTATGTTCATATCCAACGACCATTTGTCAATTGTAGAATGGCTTGGTTTCTTATAAATTAGAGTCAGTTCTCTATATATTTTGGAAATGAGGCTTTCATCAGAACCTTTAAGTGTGAAGATGTTTTCCCAGTCTGTTGCTTTCCTTCTAATCTTTTGTTTACATTAGTTTTGTTTGTACAGAAGCTTTTTAATTTGATGTAATCAAAATTTTCTATTTTGTGATCAATAATGGTCTCTAGTTGTCTTTATCAAAATTTCTTCCTCCTCCACAAGTCTGAGATAAACTATCCTATTTCCTCAATTTTTTATAATCTTTCTTTATCTAAATCTGGACCTATTTTTGATCTTATCTTGGTATCGATTTTAATATGGGTCCATCCTAATTTCTTAATATTAATTTCAGTTATCAGCAGTTTTGTCAAATAATGAATTCTTATCCAAAAGTTAGGATCTTTGGGTTTGTCAAACACTAGATTCTATAGTTGTGTTTTGTCTTTGAATCTAACCTTTCCATGATCAACTAATCTATTTCTTAGCCAATACCAAATGGTTTTTGACTGCCTTTATTATAGTTTTAGATCAAATTTTGCTAGGCCACCTTCATTTGATTTTTTTCATTAATTCTTTTGAGATTCCGATTTTATTATTCCATGTAATTTTGTTGTTATTTTTTAGATCATTAAATATTTTTTGGAAGTCTGATTGGTATAGCACTAAATAAATAGATTAGTTTAGGGGTATTGTCATCTTTATTATATTTGCTCGATCTATCCAGGGCTAATATTTTCAATTTTTAAGTCTGACTTTATTTTGTGGAAAGTTTTTTTGTAATTTTGTTATATAATTCCCTGACTTTCCTTTTAAGTAGATTTCAAATATTTTTATCTGTTAAGTTATTCTAATGGAATTTCTCTTTTATTTCTTGCTGTTGGATTTTGTTGGTGATGTATAAAAAACTGAGGATTTTGGGGTTTATTTAAATAAACTTTCAAAATTATGGATTATTTCTAAGACTTTTTTTAGTAGAATCTCGGGTTCTCTAACTATACCATCATATCATTGCAAAGAGGGATTTTGGTTTCCTCCCCCTATTCTGATTCCTTTAATCTCTTTCGACTCTTATTGCGGGCTAGTGTTTTAATTATTAATAAAATGGTGACAGTGGGGTTACTTCCTCAGATCTTACTGGGGAAAGATTCAGTTTTCCCCATTGCATATGATTACTTAGGTTTAAATATTGCTCTGATTATTTTGAAACAGTCCATTTATTCCTATATTCTCAAGTGTTTTTATTAGGAAAGGATTTGGTTTTATCAAATGCTTTTCTGCATCTATTGAGATGATCATATGGTTTTGTTAGTTTGCTTATTAATATAGTCAATTATGCTAATGTTTTCCTAATATTGAACCCCCTCCATTCCCGGTATAAATCCTACTTGGTTAGTGTATTATCCTGGGAATGATTTTCTTAATCTTTTTGCTAATATTTTATTTAAGATTTTGCTGATATTCATTAGGAATTGTTCTAAATTTTCTTTCTCTGTTTCACCTACCTGGTTTAGGTATCAGTATCATGTCTTTCCTGTTGTGTTGTAAAAGGGTTTGGTAGGACTCCCAGTCCCTATTTTCAAATGTTTATATAGCATTGGGGTTAATTGTTCTTTAAATTTTGGTAGAATTCACTTTAAATCCATCTTGCCTGGGGATTTTTCTTGGGAGTTGGTTAATAACTTCTATTTTTTTCTAAAGATGGGATTTTGGATTTTCTTCCTCTGTTAATCTGGGCAAACTATATTTTAAAGGTATTCTTCCATTTCATTTAAGTTTAAATTTTTGCCATAAAGTTGGGCAAATTAATTCCTAATTATTCTCAATTTCCTCTTCATTAGTTGGTTCTCCCTTTTCATTTTAAGACTAACAATTTGATTTTTCCTCTTTCCTTTTTAAATCAAATTTTAAGGGTTTGTCTATTTTGTTTTTTGTCATAAACCAACTCTTAGTTTATTAATTAATTAATAGTTTTTTTACTTTCAATTTTATGTTCTCCTTTTATTTTTAGAATTTCAAGTTTAGTGTTTGACTGGGAGTTTTAATTTGTTCCTTTTCTAGCATTTTAGTTAAGAATTCGTTATTCTCTTTCTCCCTTTATGCAAGTAAGCCTTTGGAATGAAATTTCCCTTATTACCACTTTGGCTGCATCCACAAGATATGATGTCTCATTTTGTCATTTTCTTGGATGAGTTATTAATTATTCTATGATTTTTTTCCCTTTTTCTTTAGTATAATTTTAGTTTCCAATTATTTTTGGTCTACTTTCCCTGCTTTTTGTTGGTGTAATTTTTATTGCATCGTGGTCTGAAAGGATGATTACTATTTCTCCTTACTGCATTTGAGTTTGGGTTTTTTATGTCCTAAATATGGTCTATTTTTATAGGTTATGAACTCTGAAAGAAAGTGTACTCCTTTCTGTCTCCATTTGTTTTTTGAGGTCTATCATATCTAATTTTTCTATACTCTTTTTCTTTGACTTCTTTCTTATTTATTTTGTGGTTTGTTTATCTAATTCTAGGATTCAAGTTTGGATCTCCACTATTATAGTTTGCTATCTATTTCTTCTTACAGCTCTCTTAATTTCTCTTTTAAAATTTAGATGCTAACCATTGGTGCATATATTTTAATTTGATATTGCTTCTTATCTAGCTACCCTTTGAAGATTAGTGCCCTTCTAACTTTTTAATTAGATCAATTTTTTTTCCGTCGGATTAGGATGGTTACCCCTGCTTTTTGACTTCACCAAACTTTAGTAGATCTTGCTCCACCCCTTTTTTATTCTGCATGGATCCCTCTTCAGGTGTGTTTCCTTAAACAACATATTGTAGGTTCTGGCTTTTAATCCTTCTGTTCCTTCCTCTTTATGGGGGTTTCCCATTCCATTTAGGTTAAAATTACCCATTCTGTATTACTTTTCTTGTTAACCCTTTTATGTTTTCTCCCTTCTTTCCCTTACCCCCTTATATTAAACTTGTGGCCCTTGCTTCTCAGAGCCCTCCCTTTTTAGTATCCTTCCTCCCCACCTTAGAATTCCTCCCTCTTCTTCTCCTTTCCCTCACAGTTTCTGTATTCCCTTCTGTAGCTTTTCCCCTTTTCATTTGCCCTTCTCACTTTTCAATCAATGGGAGGTTTCCCCATTGAATGGTCTAAAATTTTTTCTTAAGTCACTTCTTATGGCGAAAATACCCCCGATGTTCATCCCCCTCCATTCTTTCTCTCAGATTAATGGTTTCCTTTGCCTCTTTGTAGATATATCCCCCCTTTACCCTTTTTTCTGATACAATGTCCTTTCCACCTTTAATTTCTAGAACAAGGTATACATGTATTCTTTATACATCTTTACTGGAGAAATATAATTCCCAAGATTTCTTTTTAACTTTTTAGGTTTTTCTTGGGTTCTGTATTTGCAGATCAAACTTCTTATTAAGTTCTGGTTTTTTCACCAAAAATAGGTGAAATTCACTTATTTCGTTGAATAACCATCTTCTTTCCTGGAAAAAGATTTCATTCTGACTGGGTAAGTTTTTTTGGTTGCATCCGGTTCCTTAGCCTTTGGAATATCATATTCCAGGCCCTTTGATCCTTTAATGTGGATGTTGCTGATCTTGGGTGATCCTTATTGTGGCTTTTATTTGAATTGGGTTTTCTAGCCGGGTTTTTTCCTTTGTTTGGGGGTTCGGCATTTGGCCACTATATTTCTTGGTGTTTTGATTTTGGATCCTTTCAGTGGGTGATCGGTAACCTTTCAATGTCTATTTCCCTCTTGTTTATATGACTTCTGGGCAGTTCTCTTTGATAATTTCCTGGAAAATAGTGTCAGGCTCTTTTTTCATCATATTTTCTAGGGTCAATGTTCTTGTTGTCTCTCCAGACCTGTTTTCCAGGTCTGTTGTTTTCCCAGAAGGTATTTCATTTTTGTCCATTGTTTGGTGTTTTGGTCTTGCTTGACTATTCTTCTTGTCTCCTCGAGTCATTCAATTCCATTTGTTCTATTCCTATTTTCAGTGAAGTGTTTTTCTTCCTCACTTTTTATATCTTTTCTAATTGTCCAATTTGTTCTATGGAATGTTTTCCTTTTAGCCAATTTTATTCTTTGAGAGCTGTTTTCTGTTTCAGTTCACTAATCCTATTTTTCAAGGATTTGTTTTCTTTATCCATTCTGTCTTTAGAGTAGGTGGGATGACTTCTCAGATTCTCTTGCCAAGCCTCCCTCTCCTTTTCCCATTTTTCTTGTAGCTCTCTTGTGAGAGCCTTTTTAATTTCTTCTATGAGATTCATCTGTGCTGAGGAACAGATGATCTCCTCCTGTGGGGCTTCACCTGAAGATAATCTGTTTTTATTCTCCTCAGGGTTTAGAGTCTGTTCTCTGTCTGTATAAAAGCTGTCAATCGTTAAAGTCCTTTTTAACTTTTTGCTCATTTTGTCAGAGAAGAATCAGAGACAAACTAGCAAAGGAAAAAACCCCCAAATGGAATCTGCCTTTTTGGGGGAGGGGCTGGGTGGTGTTACCGAGCTTCCTCTACAGACTGCGGGGGCAGCAGTGAGGCACTAGCAGGACTTTGTTGCGCCTGCGCTCTGAGAGGGTGCTGAGACGCTGTGGGGGAGGGGTGGCCGGTCTCAAGGGACTCCAGCTGTTTGGGGTTGTATTCTCCACCCCCGGTGTTTTTAGCTTCTCTGCTGGGCTACTGACTTGCTGCCAGGGCAAAGTATCCAATCCTGTAGTGAAGCTCTCCCCACAGAGACGGCTGAGATCACACCCCAACCCCCTCCGGTCTGCTCGGCTGTGAGCTGCCTGCTGAGCTCTCCCTGCCACTGTCTGCCCTCAGTCTGTGCCCGGTCTAAAACCGTCCCGCCCTCGAGCAAAAACAGACCTTTCCTGGCGAATCTCAAGGACGTCTTCTCTTGGTAACTGTTTGTGGGTTTTTTTTTCAGTCAGGCATTAGTTCAGAGACTTTTGTAATGAGATGGATTCTGAGAGAAAACGTGGAGCTTACACAGCTGTGTGCCTCCTCACCGCCATCTTGGCCGAGCATATAGTTTATGTATAAAATCTATGGAGAGGGAGATAATTTGTGATTCAATAAGAAATAGGGAGTATTACAAAATACAAAATAGATCATTTTGATTATAGTATGTTAAAAAGCTTTTCTACTAACAAAACTAATGCAATCAAAATTAAAAGGAAAGTAGAAAGCTGGGAAACCATCTTTACAGCAATTATCTCTAACAAAAGCCTTGTTTCTCAAATATATAGAGAACCAAGTCAGATTTTTAGGAATACCAGCCATCCCCCAACTGATAGGCAAAGGATATGGTCAGTTTTCAGATGAAGAATTCAAAGCTATCTATAGGCATATGAATAAGTGTTCTCAATCACTTTTGTTTAGAGAAATGCTGTAAGAGGGCCTGCCAACCCCCTGCTGGCCTTGGACATCACACAGGGTGCTCAGGTAATCTGAGGGTAATCTTGTAAGGGTGAACAAGATGGCGATGGGAGGAAGGGGGTCCATCCAGAGGAGCAACGTGGCAGTTCCCAGGAGAGGCGTGCCGGACCTTAGAGGGGAGGACCTTGAATATCCTTATTAGGAAAGGAATGCACACAACATATTTACATGTAGCTTCCTGTAGAGAATCATGTATCTACTATAGGCTAGGATGTGATTACGTATGAAGTAGTAACTAGAAACAAACACCAAGAAGATAAAAGAACTTGCAGTCTTTGTAATAAACAGAGTTTCACACCACCCTGGCTCTTGCCCCTCATTGCGCACAGTCTTTGCCATTTTAGGTGGGCAGGCAGTACTGGTCACATAAGGCCTCTTCCATTCGGGAGTTGGGGCCGTGACCCCTAATAAAATGCATCTCAAAATTGTTCTTAGATACCACCTCACACCTGTCAGGTGTGATGATGAAAAGGGAAAGTCATGAATATTGGAGAGGATGTGGGAAAATTGTGATACTAATGTACTATTGGTGGAGTTGTGAACTGATCCAGCCATTCTGGAAATCAATATGGAAGTATGCCAAAAAGGCAACCAAACTGCATGCCACTACTAGATCTGTATCCCAAAAATATAAAAAAGGGTAAAGGACTTACATGTACAAAAAAAAATAACAACTTATTTCCAGTTTTGTATGTCATATATTTACAATGTTGTAATCATCTCAACTTCTTGTAGTTGTTGTCACTGGACCCAGATGGCTCTAGAGGCGAAAGGGAGGCAGGTGACCTTGCACAGCTCCTTCACTTAAATCCAATTCACATGTATGTCATGGCATCACCTCCTTGAAGTCAGGATTCTCTTCTAGAACAAACAACAAATGATCATCTCAATTATTGTTTTTTTTTTCTGTTTACTTCATTTTAATTGGCTTTTCTCTTTTTATCAGTGCATTGGAATATTCTTTTATATTGATAGTAATATTTTACATTTCTTTTGAGAACTGTTCATATCCTTTTATCACTTGGATATCTCATCTGGGAAATATGATGTGAAGTATTTTTTCCTCATTTGAGCGCTTCCTTTCTTTTCCTGGATGTAATGATTTTATTTCTGCAGAAACTTTTCAATTTCACATAAGCACAACTACTTATATTGTCTTTGTGATTTATCTGATCTGATTTGTCTGATCAGTCATTCAGACACACTAACTTGACTCTAACATAATGATATAGTTTTGGTCCTATTTGAGAATGAATGACAACTTCTATTCAATTGAGAGATGACTGAACAAGTTGTGGTATGTGATTGTAAGGAAATACTATTGTACTTTAAGAAATGATGAGCAGATGATTTCAGAAAAACCTGGAAAGACTTAATGTAAACTGATGCTGAGTGAAGTAACCAGACCCAGGAGAATATTGTACATGGTTAACAATATTACATGATGATCAACTATGATTGACTTACCTCTTCTCAGTAATGCAACGATCCAAGACAATTCCAAAAGATTAATGATAGAAAATGCAATCCACATCCAGAGAAAGAATTGTAAAGTCTGAACAGAGATCAAATTATACTATTTTCTGTTTCTTCTTTCACAGCAAGACTGATGTAGAAATATGTTTACTTGATTGCATGTGCATAATCTATATCAAAATGTTTGTCATCTTGGGCAGGGAGAGGAGAAAAGGAAGAAGAAAAAATTGGAAACTCAATTAGAATTACAAAAAATGAATGTTGAAAACTATCTTTTCATGTAATTACAAAAAATGAAACACTACAAAAAATAAATAGCTTACAAAAATATATTCTCTTTACATAGGAAATATATGTTTAAGACATGTTCTGATTCTTCCTAATTGTTGACTGAGTTATTGATTATTTGTTTATATTTTGATACGTTTTAAGACTTCATCATTACATTGAATATTCCAGAGGAATGTTACATGTTAGGTTTTAAGGATTATCAAGTAGTGTTTATTTTAGTTCCCTGATCCATGACTCATTTCACTGGAGACATAATTTATTAACTGTATTCTAGCATAACAGGATTTGGCCTAGAGAACTTTCCATAGAGGTAAGCATATGCTCTGACTCCATATTAAAAGACTTGCTGCTGGTTGGTTTATTGATCCTTGTGGTTTGAGGGATTATGTTGAAGATGATTGCTCTCTGGGTGAGGAAGAGCTATCTCCTAGATAATCTAAGGCTCTGCTTTATTCTCTCTTTTGCATACATTGATTTGGGAATGCTTATATTCCCCTAGGATAGATGAGATAGTCAAATTTCCTGCCCTTTCCTGTTATCACCCCAGAAGAAGTGGTGGCTCTGCCTGCCAGCCATTCCTGACACAATTCCTTCAGTTGTAAGGACCAAATGACCAATGATTGAGTTGGAATATATGTGCACATCGATAAGAGGCCAAAATCTATGTCCCATTGAAAGGGGCTAGAGTAAATGCTCATTTCTCTGGGAAATGTTCCAGTCTCCCCCACCACACTAATGGTCATAAATGCATTTTCTAGACTATTAGTATGGCCTAACTGAAATTATTGAACCCCAGAGAAAAATTTACTCCCTAGCTAGAAATAACTTTTATTTTTCATCAAATTTCTTCTGGAGCAGTGATCAGAATTGGTACCAAGAGTAGTAGTAACAAATGAAGACATATACATGCATACTAATTAGAGGACTAGTTTGTCAGGCTTTAAATTATATTTGTTTGTGCTCATATTTAGATATTGAGCTTTGTGTCCATCTCAGATTCTAAGGTAGATTTTTATTCAGTACTTAGTCTTAATTATATATTTTGGCATACCAATTAGAAACATTTTCCTCTTGTGGTATATTAATCTCTTTTAATGCAAAGAAGCAATTCTCAAATTAACATTTGTTTTTATTAAAATTATAATCTTCCAGCAGCAATATTTTAAAAAGCAGAAATTTAAAGCTTAACAATTTAGATTATAAAAGGATATTTTTCCAATCTAATACTACCTTATCAACAGAACAATATAGGAGCCAAGATGGCGGAGAAGGGAAACGTGACTTTCTAAGCTCTTCTCTTACCCTCTTTATCAATATTATATCGAGCCTCAAAAATAGTCTTGACTGCTACAATTCATAAAGATAAGAAGTATAACAACTCACCAGCTGAAGAAAATCTGCAGTCTCGCCAAAAAAGGTTTGTTCCTGGGCTAGGGGGGAGATCAGCGTAGACTGGGAGAGAAATTAGGTTCCAAGGAGAGCCTCAAACCGAAAGTGAGAGCACAGATCGCAGCACAAGCTCGCAGCCCCAACCCACAGTACGGGGCTTTTCCTTGGGGATTTAAAACCTGCCGGCAAGGGCTAACCCAAACCCAACTGGGGGGGCCCCTTGGGGAAGCTTTCCCAGGGTGATTTCCCCCCGTTGGGAGAGGGTCAACCAGAGACCTCATAAATCCCCACCGGGAAACCCAAAATCTCTGGTTGGGGCAGGGATTTACCCCGCCTGGGCCTCCAAAACTTAAAACAAATAAAAAGATGCAACCACCTCCCTTTGGGGAAAAAAGAAACTCCCCAAAAATAAAACAAAGCATTTTCCCCCCAGAAACAAACCCCCCAAAGGAATCCCTCCTTTTAAAACAAAAAAATGTCCTTCATAGAAAAACAAAAACCAAAAAATTGAAGACCAAAAAAAAGGGAAAAAGAATCTTCCCAAGAAAGCAAAAAATTCCTAAAAAAAGAAAAGAAAAAAAAAAAAAAAAGAAAAAACAAAAAAATTAAAAAAAAAAAAAAAAAAAAAAATAAGAATTGAAATTAAAAAAAAAAATTCATAAAAGAAGGAAAGGAAAAACAAAAACTCCCAAAAAGAATCTGGAAATTGAAAAAAAAATTCACTAAAAAAAAATAGGAAAAAAAAAATTTAAAATCAAAAACAACAAAAAACCTTTGAAAACAGAAAAAAAAAAAAAGCAAAAAAAAATAATTTTTAAAAATTGAAAACAAAAAAACAATGATTATTGAAACACAAAATCACCAACAAACCAAAAAGCAAACAAAAACCCAAAATTATCTACCAAAAACAATTGAAAATAATCAAAAAATTGAGGATTCCAAAACGAAAAAAAAACCAATATTATTTTAAAAAAAATATAAAAAATCCCCAATTAAAAACCAAAAATAAAAAAAAGAATTCATTGAACACCTTTAAAAACCCTAAAAAACCCCCAAAATAAAAAATTTTAAACAAGGTTTAAAAAAATTTACAACAGCCAAAAAAACCCCAAAAAAAAACCACAAAAAATCACCCAAACGGCCCCACATTAAAAATAACCAACTATATTCAAAACCCAAAACTTATCCAAAAAAAACACCCAGCAAACATTTTTTCCAAAAAAAATTTAATAAACAAAAGAATTTTTTTTCTAAGAAAAAACCAAAACAAACAAAAATTTTCAAACCAAAACTCAAAAGAAAAAAAAAAACTCTTTGAAATTTATTTTTTGTAAACAAAAAAAAACATTATAAGATTTACTATATAAATAAAAAGGGAAAAATAAAAAGGGAGGGAAAAAAGTGGGGGGACAAAAAGAAAACCAATCCCAAAGAAAAAAACATCATATCAAAAAGAAGGGGAAACATTGGGAACCTTACCCCTACCAACTCAAAAAAAAAAAAGACATTTTTTTAAAAATTTCCTCACCCTTAAAAAAGAAAAAAAAAAAAAAATAAAAAAAAAAATTAAAAGGGGGAAATTTAAAAAACATCTTATACAAAGGGGAAATTCCAAAAGGAAAAATACAAAAAAAAACATAATCTTTATTAATGGCAAAAACAATTTAAACAACCAATTGAAAAACTCCCCCAAAAAGGAAAACAACTTCAAAATCAAACCCTAAATTGTTTTTACAAAACAATTTAAAGAAAAAACAAAAGAAAGGAAAAAACTAGCAAAACTTAAAGCCTGCAAAAACACCATCCTTGCTCTCAAAAAAAATAAAAGCAATTAAAAAAAAAAAACACATCCCCTAAAGGGTCAACGGCAAATTCCAAAACCTAACTCGTGGTTGGCATCCAACTTCCTAAAAAGGTTGAAATCAAGAAAAAAGCAACCTGAAAAGAAATCCAACCCACCCAAAAACTTTCCAAAAAAAAAGTAAAAGTAAAAAAAAAAAAAAGCAAAAAAAATGGGAATAAAAGGAAAAAATTTTTAATTATAAATTCAAAAAATTGACCAAAACAAAAAACCAAAATTAAAGCAAAAAAAAAAAAGTAAACTTTTCCCAACATATCAATAAAAAACACATTCCAAAACTTGAAATAACCAAAAGAATTGAAACAAACCCATGTTAAAGAAGTTTGCAAAATGAACAATTAAACCCCACTAAGTAAAAATAGAACACAACCAAAATTTTATCCCAAAAAAAGAGGAATTTTATACCAAGGCCCACTTTAAATAAACAAAAAAAAATTAATGAATTCTTCAACTAAAAAACTAAAAAAAAAAAAAACCCCAATCAAAACTAAATTGGAAATTGAAAATTTGGGGAAAAAAAAAAATAAAAAAAACCATTAAAACAATTAATAAAACAAATGGTTCTATAAAAAACCAAAAAAAAAACCTTTAAACTATTAAAAAAGGAAAAAAAAAGTATTTAAAAAACAAGGGAAACTTTCCACCAAGAAAAAAAGAAAAAAAAAGTTTTTTCTCAACTTTATAATAAATTTGAAACCAAAGAAATGGAGCTACCTCCAAAAAAACTTCCCAACTAACAGAAAATAATTGGGAAAACCCTTTAAAAAAGAAAAGAAACAATTAAACAACTCCCTAAAAAAATCCCCACACCAATGGATTTACATTAACTACCAAACATTTAAAAACAATTGGCCCCCAACAAAAAATTTGAAAAAAAAAATCCCACCCCTTCTAAACCAACATGGTAAAAACCTAAACCATTTGAAAAAAAAAAAAAAAACAATTAAAATAACAAAACAAATAAATATTGCCAAAAAATCATCCCAAAAAACACAATCAATGGTTTAACAAACATTGGCAATTTGGAAAAACCATCAAAAATTCTATTTTTAACCTTAAAAAACCACAATCATCTCAAAAGAAAAATTTACAAACCAACATCCATTCAAAAAACCAAAGAAAAAATTTTCCTTTAATAACTCAAAAACCATCGCACATAAAACAAACGCCCCCCGTCAGGAAACAAGGTTCCCACACAACCCATTATAAAGATGAAAGCGCTTAAAAAGCAAAAAAGAAAAAAGGCAAAAAACCAAATATCACCTTGCCAAATAGTGGAAAAAACCCAAAATAAAAGAAAAATAACCAAACTTTTGCATTTTTTCCCCCACATAAATCGCATTTTAAACACAACAAAATCCAACAGCCCATTACAAAAACCTTTAAATAACACAAAATAAAATATTTAAAACCCATCTGCCAAAAACCAAAACTTTTACAAAATTACAACCACCCCACAAATTTTGCTAACCAAGAAAATAAATGCTCGGATAGGGGAGCAAATATTATGACAATATTACCTAAACTAATCTATTTAGTTTACCAATCAGACCCAAAAAATTTTAATGACCTAGAAAAAATAAAAAAATTCATATGGAAAACAAAAGGTCAAAATTTCAAGGGAATTAATGAAAAAATCAAATGAAGGTGGTTTTTAGATCTAAAATTATATTATAGAGCAGCAGTTATCAAAACTGGTATTGGCTAAGGAATGATTAGTTGATCAGTGGAATATTAGGTTCAAGGGACAAAAAGTCACAACTATAAACCTAGTTTTGACAAACCCAAAGACCCCACTTTTGGATAAGAACTTCTGTTTTGACAAAATTTTAAAAAATTGGAAACTAATATAGAAACGGGCATTGATCCACACTTAACACCAACACCAAGATAAGGTCAAAATGGATTCATGACCAGGCATAAAGAATGAAATTATTAATAAATTAGAGGAAACAGGAAAGGACTTCAGACCTGTGGAAGGGGAAGGAATTTATAAAAGCAGAACTAGAAATCATTATGATCACAAAATAGAAAATTTCGACTATACCAAACTGAAAAGTTTTTTGTACAAACAAAACTAATGCAGACAAGATTAGAAGGGGCAATAAATAAAATATGTTTACAGTCAAAGGTTCTGATAAAGGCCTCATTTTAAAATATATAGAAATTAACCTAATTCATTAAAAATCGACTCCAATTGAAAAATGGTCAAAGGATAGAAAAGACAATTCTCAGATGAAGAAATTGAAACTATTTCTAGTCAATGAAAAAGATGCCCAATCATTATTAATCAGAGAAATGCAAATTAAGATAACTCTAAGATACCCTACACATCTGTGATTTAAGATGACAGGAAAATAATGATGATTGCTGAGGGGATGCAGGAAAACTGGGACATTTGATTGTTTGGAGTTGTGAAACAATCAACCATTCTGGAACAGGAACTACTCAAAATGTTATCAAACCTTGCATACCCTTTGATCCAGCAAATTACTACCATATCCCAAAGAGACTAAAGAAGGAAAGGGACCTGTATGTACGAATGTTTGTGGCAGCCCTGTTTGTAGTGGTAGAAACTGGAAACTGAGTGGATGCCCATCAGTTGGAGAATGGCTGAATAAATTGTGGTATATGAATATTTAATATTTTGTTCTGTAAAAATGACCAACAGGATGATTTCAGAAAGGCCTGGGGAGAACAACTGATGCTGGTGAAATGGCAGGACCAGGAGATCATTTATCTTCAACAAATACTAGATGATGACGTTCTGATGGACCTGGTCATCCCCAATGAGATCAACAAATATTTACAATGGAGCAGTAAAACTGAAAGCTAACCCCAGAGAAAGAACTCTGGGTGATATAAAACCATTCATTGAATTCCAATCCTTATTTATCCCACCTGCATTTTTTCATTTCCCTTCATAAGCTAATTGTACAATATTTCAGAGTCTGATTCTTTTGTACAAAAATTAAAGTTTAGTCAATACTTATTGTGTATTAATTTATATTTAATATATTTAACATCTACTGGTCATCCTGCCATCTTGGGGAGGGAGGAAGTGGGGGGTAAGAGGTGAAAAATTGGAACAAGAGGTTTGGCAATTGTTAATGCTGTAAAGTTACCCATACATATAACCTGTAAATGAAAGGCTATTAAATAAAAACAAACAGAACAATATAAATTAATACTCTTGTGTACCTCTAGACCCTTTCATTCTTATTGGCCTATCCAACCACTCTTGAACCCTAACTATTTTAGAAAAGAGAGCATAATCACATTCCCCAAAGCAATCATCTGGCAAAGTTTTTTCACATAGTTTAATGTCACAGCAGTAATGCAACTATCCATGAAGTGAGCATCAGTTGTCTAAAGACAACTACCACAAAAGAAAACACTGTTGTATTTTGCTTTGCCCTTAAAGTTGTTTAATCTGTGATGATTGTGCAGTTGTATAAATGTTGATTTTTTTTTTAAAATTTGGCTACTTATGGAATGAGCAGAACCTGGAGATCATTATATAGCTCAACAATAATACTGTATGAGGATGTATTCTGATGGAAGTGGATTTCTTTGACAAAGAGAAGATCTAACTCAGTTTCAATTGATCAATGATGAACAGAAGCAGCTACATCCAAAGAAAGAATACTGGGAAATGAATGCAAACTGCTTACATTTTTGTTTTTCTTCCCAGGTTATTTTTACCTTCTGAATCCAATTCTCCCTGAGCAACAAGAGAACTGTTTGGTTCTGCACACATATATTGTATCTAAGATCTACTGTAACCTATTTAACATGTATAGGACTGCTTGCCATCTGGGAGAGGAGATGGAGGGAGGGAGGGGGAAAATTGGAACAGAAGTGAGAGCAAGGGATAATGTGGTAAAAAATTACCCTGGCATGGGTTCTGTCAATAAAAAGTTATTAAAAAATTAAATTAAATTAAATTAAAAAAAAAGAAATGTGGCTACTTATATGATACTTTGGTTGCTTTACATCATATGAAAATAATTGCTGAAAAGGAGTATATATAGTACATTTCCCTTTGCTTGTAATATTTAGAGAATCAGCATTCCATTTTTTTATTTTTATTATTATTATTATTTTTTGGCAAAGATACTGGAGTGATTTGCCATTTTCTTTCTCTAGGCATTCTGGTTACTGATATAATGAAATATAGTGATTATCTGTTATGAAGCATGTACAGTAATATACAGATTCTTGGATTTGGAGACAGGCAATCTGAGTTAAAATTTTGGCTGTGCTCCCTTAAGTTACTCAACTCTTTGAGCTTCAGTTTTCTTTTTGTCAAATTAGTGCATTGTACTAGATGATTTTTGAGGGCCATTCCAGCTTTTAAGTCTGTGATGCTATGAGCTATGATCTTTTACATAGATATAATCCATACTTCTCTAGTTTGGGTTTTACCACTTAATCATTTAGTGCTGCTTAATAAATCCTCAAGTTCTCTCTTAGTAATACTTGATTGATGATCCTTCATTCTATGGACACAAACAGCTTTTGCTGTTCCTCCTAATGCTGTGTAATCCATCCCTATATTTCATCTTATTCCCGTTGGAAACTAAAACTCATTGGCCAAGGCTTCCAAGAAGCCTCTGGGACCTTATCTTTTGTATTCTACTGCCTATCTTTCCTTAGAAAAGAGTAGTTAGAAGGGAGGTGGGAACCTTCTCATTGCTGTGACTGTGGTGGGAAAGATGTGTTCTAGGCACTCACATATAAGCATGCATTTTCTCATAGAAGTTATATTATAAATGGCATTTAGATCATGTAGTACCACGAGTTCCATGGATCAGTTTCATCATTGATTTATTTAGACTTGAGAACCCTGCTAATACGTTTTATTTTCTTTTCTTTAGAATGTGAACACCTTCAGGGCAGAAAAGAAGCATGTTTTGCCTTTCTTTGATTCTCTAGTACATAGAATTGTAGCTCACAGAAGTTGTGTAACAAATGGTTGTTGACTTACTGATATATGTGTACAGTTCTGGGTATATTTAAGCCCATATATTATATATATTTTTGCCCATTTTATAGGACTTGGAGCGAGTTTATCATTAAAAAAACTTGTTGTATCTAACTTGATAATATATTGTTGACCATATATGTGATTTATTTCATCCAGATACCTAAATGATGTAATATATAGAAAAAAATTCTCTATTTTGCATTTTAGACATAAGAATTCTAGAAAAATTTTTATTAGAGTTTAGATAATAACCTAGGAATGATAATAATTTTTTAAATGTTGGTGAACTTTAGAGGATTATGTTCATAGACCATTTAATCCTATGATCTCTTAAGAATTTTCTTTTCTCGCTTTATAGAGGTGAATTGAAGTAATCCAAAAATTCTCTTCCTTCTCTTAGCCTGATCACTTCAAAGAACAGTCACTCTGGGATTGTAATCATTTCATGGCGCAGGCCTGGACAAACTCGGGGAGAAATTGGTCTGGGAATGGGTTAGAAATTGCTTAAGCTTTTGATAAAAAATTATGTAAAAAAAAAAAAGTAGGGCATTATATCAGAATTGACAGCTAATACGAGAATAAACACATGTCTAATTGAGATTAATTAGTCCAGACACTTTTGACCAGAATACTAAGAAAATGTTTTCTTATTAGAATTTCTAAAAGAAGCTTTTAAGAAGTTATTACTGTCACTTTCCAACAGCCCCATCCCCATCCCTATCCCCCATGAAAATATTTAAAAGAAATACAGTTAAAGTAAAAACAAACTGACTCACTGACCCTATGTCTGTCAGCAAATGCCTAATTTTCCAATAGATGTTTTTCCTTTAGCTCGTACCCTGATCCTTTTCTTATTTTAGAGAAAAACAGTCAAAGAAAACTGACCATTACAGCAACCACTTGTGTCAGCATCTGACACATTGGATATCAAAAGTGTTCCCTCCTACTGAGAAGAGAAATATGACTTGATTTATGATATCTTTGTTAAAGTTAACAAAATACATTGTGACAAAAATCAGGGTGTACCTGAATATTATTTATAGGGTGGAAATTCCTAAATCCTTTGACTAAAAGAAAATATACTTAACATGAAGGTGACTGAATATAATTGAAACTTTAAATTGAGAATCATTTCAAAATTTTGCCATATCTAAGTCATCATTTTATATAGTATTTTCCTTGTATAGTGCGAGGGGAAAAATGGGACTAAATAATTAATTGCCTCATGGCCAGTCTTCTGGTGACAAGCTTCTGAAATGACCCAGGCTGTTAGATATATTTGCACTGTGGACAAGATTTCCATCACCAAGTCCATTTTTAGCTTTTCCAGTTGCTAGAGTTTGGAGTCTGCTGAACCCAAATTCATCTCCAAAGCCATAATGAGACAGAAGAGGACATTAGAGGAAGACAAATGGTATAATGAAATCAATTTATCTCATTGTTTTATTAGTAGCAATGAAAAGTAATGAAAAAAGTTTTCCATTTTCCCTCAAAGAATCAGTTTAAAGATGGATTTAGACAAATCCATTGTCTAAAATGCAAAATAGAGAATTTTTTTCTATATATTACATCATTTAGATATCTGGATGAAATAAATCACATATATGGTCAACAATCTAAGGTTGCTGTGCATTTGGTATTTCTCTGTACATTATGGGATCATCCTGGTGACTTGATCAACCTTTGCAAAGTTCAGGCATCCAGTAATGACAGCCACCTTCACTGCCAACATCATCACATTCTCTTTACATTTGTTTGCTTTGTATATATTTTAATTCATTTGTATGGGTTCCTGTAACTTCACAGAATGCAAGATCTTTGAGGTCAGGGGCTGGGTTTTTTCCTTTTAAGGAAAGGAAGATAGTTAAGACGTAATAAAGGTCAATGTTTGTCCCATTTAGTCAAACTGATAATAGTGGAGATGACAGAAAGTCTTTCAGCAATAGCTACAGCTTTCCCGGCACATTTCAGAACTAACATTGAGCCTTGACAGAAAATCAAAGGGCAAACATGACAGTGGCTAATGGCCAGGGAATTGGGAAACATGTCCCAATTGGGGACAGCACCTATTTATCCTATCATCTCTTTGGCCTGATTATAAGTGGCTTCTCAGAAAATGCGGAAAGGCTATTATTCCTGATTAAATTCACTCCTTGCTCCAGTCCCACTCTTTGTGTTCGAAAAAAAAAGTGGAAATAATACCTCTACAGAAACGTTTGTATGATTTAGTAGCCCTTTGTATGTAGATTTGTATGTAGTATGGAGACATATATATATATATATATATATATATATATATATAAAAGTCATATTTTTATGTAGTATGGAGATTTCATAAGAAAAGAGACTCTAAAAAATGATTTGTTCAGCAAGAAAGTATATCTGTTGAGTTCAGCACCTTAAATATGGAATGCTGCAGTTCCTGAAAGAATACCTAAGAAAGCCCTATTTTTTCCTCCAGCTTAATGTAATTTTTTTTGTCTATTAACTATTATTTTATTTATTTTTTATTATAATTTTTCATTGACAAAACTTATGCCTGAGTAATTTTTACAACATTATACCTTGCACTCATTTCTGTTCCGACTTTTCCCTTCCCTTCCTCAACCTCCTCCCCTAGATGGCAGGTAGTCTTATACATGTTAAATATGTCACAATATATCCTAAATACAATATATTTGTGCAGAACTGTACATTTCTCTTGTTGTACAGGAAGCATTGGATTCAGAAGGTAAAAATAACCTGGGAAGAAAAACAAAAATGCAAACAGTTTACACTCATTTCCCAGTGTTTCTTCTCGGGGTGTAGCTGCTTCTGTCCATCATTGATCAATTGGAACTGAGTTAGATCTTCTCTTTGTCAAAGAAATCCACTTCCATCAGAATACATCCTCATACAGTATCATTATTGACGTGTATAATGATCTCCTGGTTCTGCTCATTTCACTCAGCATCAGTTCATGTAAGTCTCGCCAATCCTCTCTGTATTCCTCCTGCTGGTCATTTCTTACAGAACAATAATATTCCATAACATTCATATACCACAATTTACCCAACCATTCTCCAATTGATGGGTATCCATTCATTTTCCAGTTTCTGGTCACTACAAACAGGGCTGCCACAAACATTTTTGCACATACAGGTCCCTTTCCCTTCTTTAGTATCTCTTTGGGGTCCAGTAGTAGCTTGGATCAAAGGGTATGCACAGTTTGATAAGTTTTTGGGCATAATTCCAGATTGCTCTCCAGAGTGGTTGGATTTTTTCACAACTCCACCAACAATGCATCAGTGTCCCAGTTTTCCCACATCCCCTCCAACATTCATCATTATTGTTTCCTGTCATTCTAACCAATCTGACAGGGGTGTAGTGGTACCTCAGAGTTGTCTTAATTTGCATTTCTCTGATCAATAGGGGATTTGGAACACTCTTTCATATGAGTGGTAATAGTTTCAATTTCGTCATCTGAAAATTGTCTGTTCATATCCTTTGACCATTTATCAATTGGAGAATGGCTTGATTTCTTATAAATTAGAGTCAGTTCTCTATATATTTTGGAAATGAGGCCTTTATCACAACCTTTAACTGTAAAAATGTTTTCCCAGTTTGTTGCTTCCCTTCTAATCTTGTTTGTATTTTGTTTGTACAAAGGCCTTTTAATTTGATATAATCAAAATTTTCTATTTTGTGATCAGTAATGATCTCTAGTTCTTCTTTGGTCACAAATTCCTTCCTCCTCCACAAGTCTGAGAGGTGAACTATTCTGTATTCCTCTAATTTATTTATAATCTCGTTCTTTATGCCTAAATCATGGACCCATTTTGATCTTATCTTGGTGTACGCTATTGAGTGTGTGGGTCCACAGCTTAATATGTTTTTTAACCAAGGATATTTAGTTTTCAGTCACAAATGTGCTGCTCAGTGACTCAGTACTTAAAGTTAAGATCTTCCTGCTTTGCTTATACCTGGACTACTTGAATGCAAGCAGACTTTGGTTTTAAATTGGAGTTTCATATTATAAAAGGGAGTACTGAGTGCTTATGTCCAGAAGAAAAGCAAGAGGACATGATACTGATAGCACCTGCTAGCTATAAAATGTAAAACAGTTATTTGAGAACATATATGAAACCAATCTAGCTTTGTAGACTTTCTTTTTTCTATCTAAAATTTAGAGTTGTCAATTTTCTTAAAAAGAAAATACAGTTGCTAGTATTTTTAAGAGACTATACATTTGTGAAATCCAAATCTGAAAAATTAACCTTTGCACTTTTTATCTTGTATATTTCAACTAACAAAACTTAGGCCTCAGAACTTTGGCTTTTCTTGTAGAAATAATTGATATCCTGAAAATACTTCTAATCCCACTGATTCCTAAAGCAGGACATTGGTCTAATTAGGGTTCCTCGGCCTTCAACTGGCTTTGACTTTATACTTGCTCGGAGAAATCAAGGCAAAAATCAGTTTTTCTATAGGTACAGGCAAAGCATGATTGCAGACTTTAAAAACTTCCCACTCTTTTTAGGGAAGAGGATTCTGTAATCATCAGTGAAAACTCTGTACTCTCCAAACCATTCGGGATGAGGTCCCCATAGCTTTCTGATTGCCACAACTTTGAAGCAGGGTCAGGCTTCAGTCTTCATTTGCTGTGATATTTCTGTAGAAATTGATAGCTTCGATCCCCGATGACTTGATCTGACTTCTGTCTTTATTTTCAGACACGTCCCTCCTCCTTTTCTAATGTGTGGTGTTGTATAAAAAACACTGGATTTGGAATTGGAGTCTGAATTCATCCCTGAAGAATCGTTGCTTCTTGCCAGCCTCCATTATCTTCTATGTAAAGGGGACATAGTTGCAAATATATCTGAGTCTCCCAACATTGTGAGGCATCTCTCCTTGTTTCTTTCCTGTGACCTCTAGTCTAGCCTTTCCAGTTAGCTATTACACATTTCTACTGTGCATACCTCAGACTTAGGATTCCTGTTACTGACTTCATCCTCTCCCCAATTTGCACTTTTTCTAGTTTTCTTTTTTAAATTGATCTTTTGGGTCACTCATTCTTGAAACCTTGGAGCTTTCCTCAGATTTTCTCTCTCCCTCATTCTCCACAGCCAGTCATCAACCCCTTTAGAGTTACTTCAACAACTTGCATGTACCTTTTCCTCATAAAATGTTATCACTCCAGCTAGGGCCTTTACTTCTCTGTCTTAGTATTCTGTAGTATTAGTATTAGTATTCTATGTGAGGTTCCTGTTTCCTCTCTCCACCTCCTTTGATCCTCTCTTCCTATAGCTATCAAAATAACCTCCTCAGCACATGGTTTAACTATGTCACTGCCCTGATCAAAAACTTTCAGTTACTTCTTATTTACAATAGGATAGATAAAGTATAATCCCTAGATTGGCATTTTAGAGTCTGGTTCTGACTCTTAGTCATTTTTCATATGACCACCTTTCATATACTTTGTGTTCTAACACAGTGGACTCTTAGTTGTGCCCTGATGTCCCCCATTCTCTTCTACCATCATGTGAAGACTCTACCATCTTACAGTTATGAAATATCCAAGATGACAAGGATTTCAGTGGGTCCAAATTAATACTGCACTTTTATTATTTCTTGACTTAAGTTCCAATTCAGGGGCCACTGTCTGGTGCAGTGATGATTTTCTTTTTAATGTCCCTAGCAACTTTTACAAATTAAGTGATTTTAAACTTATTTAATAATAACAACAGTTATCATATAGTGCGGGGTTTGCAAAACACCTTTCAGTATAATGTGCCCATTGATCCTCAAAATTTTATGCCCATTTATAGATGAAGCAACTGAGCTTGTGATAAGTGATTTTGTCAGAATCACATAGTTAATATTTATCTAAGGCAGGATTGGAATCTAGATCCTTATAATTCCCATATTCCAGAGTTGTATCAACCATATCACTTAACTGTCTCCTTTTAATTGAAGGGAGGGAGGGGAGTTACAATATAACTACTTCCTCTTAAACTGAAAATATACTTAAATTTTTTATATATCCAATATCTTGACAGACTTGGCATTAAGGGTACTGCCAAAGGTGAGGATGGGGAAAGAGTGGGCAAAGCTTATCCCAAATACCCATTAAAGGCATCTGATGGAATGGTAAAATGACTCATTTGTGATCAAAGGAATTAAACTTAAAATAAAAATAATGCATTTGTATAGGACTTTGTGTCTGCAAAGTGTTATACATTTTGAGTCTGATACCTCATTGAGTAAATATGGATCTGACTACTTTATAGACTTGAATAGGTTACATGGATTCTCCATGGTTTCCACCTCATGAATGGTAGGGCCATAATTCAAATCTAGATCTTGAGACACTCTATCCAGTGTTTTTTCCACAGTAGTTTACCCTTGCTCATGTATGACTCTATAGATTTAGAATCAAGGGCCTTGCATTCTAAAATTGGGGCAGCCAGGTGGCACAGTGGAGCAACCACAGATCCCAGGTAAACCTAAGCTCAAATTCTGTTCTAAACATCATCCATGTGGGCCTGAGCATGCCATTTAGCCTGCTTGTCTCCATATTCCTGGCCAACTTGAGTTAACCTTCCAAAGTTTCAGTTTGCTAAAATTGACCTCACTCACCAGGCAGTAATAGACTTTGTAAACTTAAATCAGCCTTGATAGTATCTAATAGGCAACTTATTAGTTCTGGGGATAGAGACAAAAATGAAAGTTTCTGCCCTCAAGGAGCTTACATTGCGTGGGACTATTTATCTGAAAGTTAACTATCACAGCAGAGGCTAGAAGCATGGCTCCCCACTTCCTCCTGGGAAGAGTAGTATTTATGCTGAAGATCTTTAAACTGCCATGGACAGACTGCCTCAGATGCACCCTGAAAGGCATCATGCATGTATGTGCAGTGTTAAACTTGCTTCCATGTTGACGAAGGCACACTTCCCTTCTGCCTAGTGAGTTGCTTTCTCATGTCAAATCATTCTGATGGAACAGTTAGAAAGAAATCTGTCCTGGCAGCTTCTGTGGGTTTGCCTTGGTCCCTGGCAGAAGGCCCTATTCCAGGTGGGGGGATTAAAAGGTGCTGAGAGGGCAACCACATTGTTCTATAGTATTTATTACCCGTTGATAAATAGAACCAGGATTAGATTTAGGCCCCAAAAGAGTGCTTAGATGAATCCACGAGCTTCAAATGACAATTTGTGTATTTGGTACTGAGGGAAAAAAAAGAAGAGCGAGAAAGGAAATGAAAATTGCTTAGTTAAATGCTTGCCAAGAACTGAAATGTAGTAATTTACTTTTAAAATGTGTTTTGAAATACCACCAAAACCTCTTATTATATTGGCTGTCTATTGGAATGGTTTAAGTAGTTTTACATTGTTGTTTCACATAAAATTTGATATCTTAGCAGTGACAATTTTTGATCAAAAGACCCCCACATTGATTTGATTGTATAATGTGGAATTAATTCTGCTTTGGAGAAATTTTACCAAACACCAATTTTGACTCTTCTATTTTTATCTTTTCCTTCTTATATAAAAATGTTATTCTAAAAAGGCCTTATTCTCCTTATGAATGACTTTATATATGATCTTTATTTTTCTGCTCAAAACATCACATTTTTTATATTAAAACAAAAGGAGATGTTTAAACAGGTTTTATCAGGATACCAGGACCAGCTTCACAGGTAGTTGTTCCATTGGTCATTTTTTTTATAGCCAAGGAAACTGAAAGATCATATGATCTCAACCTCTACCTCAAACTCTTTTCCTGTCCCTTTCTCCTCAATTGTTTTCCCACCTGTACTGATCACAGACAGTTGCATGGCAGAAATGTTTATGGTTATATATCTTATCAGGATCAAAAACAAATTGTTTTGTTTTGTGAAATTCAAAAACACTGTCCTGCCAGTGGATTAAGGAGAAGGTTCAATTATGAAAATATACTTCTATTGCTAAGAAACTCAACCAGATAGCATAAAAATCAAAGGTTCATAGATTTCAAGCTTAAAAGGACTTTATAGTCTATTTAGTCCATCCCTTCATTTTATAGATGAGAAATGGAGGCCAGGAAAAGTGAAGTTGACTTGTCCAGACAGGATTTTCCTTTCTTTCCCTTGCTCTCTCCCTCTCCTATCCCCTCTCTCTTTCTTTCTCTTTCTCCTTCCCTTCATCCCTCCCTCCCTCCTTCCATTTGTCTCCTTCCTCTCTGTGCTAGGGAGGAAATATATATATATATATAATATATGTATATACATTATACATATATATATATATATATATATATATATATATATATATATATATATATATCATTATTGACTCTTCACCCTGCTCCCTAACTAGGGGAGAGGGAAGGAAACCACTTTCAAGTTCATTTCCTATCACAACAGCCAAAGTATCCATTCTTCTGCAACTTCCTCCAAAACTCTTTTGAGTTGAAAAAATTCAAAAAAATTGAAGCACAAGAAAACTAAAGTAGTCTCACGCTCATACAGTGAATCAGCCAAATAGTCCTCTGCCAGCCACAGCTAACTCACCATTTGGTGAGTGACTATATCTATGTGGTACTTGCCCTTTGTTGTAATGAGCATCACTGATGACACTTTGTTTCTTTGCTCCTTCAGCTGGTACCTCCTTTTAAACCTCAAGTAACATCTGAGACAGACACCAGATATTTTGATGAAGAATTTACAGCTCAGACAATTACAATAACACCGCCTGAAAAATGTAAGTAAATAGTAAGTAGTAAGTATAGTAAGTAAGGCGCTAACTAGGATGGGGAAATAGAGCATGTTTTACAATACAAAGATATTTAAATCTGAATTCAGCAGCAGGGTGAGTCTATTCATCTTAAGAATGTAGTCTTTCGATGAAAATAGTGAATAAAGTAAAAGAGAGAAATAGAGAGCCAGACAGGGAGAGACAGTGACACACACACACACACACACACACACACACACACACACACATAGTGAGAGAGGCAGACAGACAGACACACATGGAGAGAGAGGGAGGGAGGTTTAGTTAGGTGTAAGACTTAATTTTAGGATGAAAGATTGTAATCTGAAATATATCTGTCACTGATGCCTTCTTACTTTCTAACCCCTCCTGACTTGCTGTTGCGCTACATTGCAGACCTCTAGCCAGCAGTGTAAACGTGTTGTAAGCTGTTGTGATGCTTCAAGTACCTTGTATAAGATTCACTTGAATTCTGTTCTGATGGATCTGGAAGAGAAGCAGGCCCTAAATAAATGTACTCTAGTGGAAGAAAGGGTAATCAGACCCATTTTATCCCTGTTTCCATCTGCTGACAATTGCTATTTCTCAGGGGTATGTGTATGTCACCATCAGTCCAGAAATGAAGCTCAAACTGTGATTGAAGGAAACTTTGAGGAAATGAAAGAATTTTCGAAGAGTTTTTTATTTTGCACATGTAAAAGCCATGTCACACTATTTTAAAAAAGAGAAAAAAAAACTTTGCCCAGACTATTACCATGTGTTGACTCTCTATGGAAGGGAATCCACATGTAGAGTACCCATCTCATTCATTTAGAGAGTCACAGAATTCCATAGGTGGAAAACATCTCAGAAAATGAAGTAGTCCAAGCTTTCCTTTTGTATGAAATAGCCACAGACTGA
The DNA here is from genome assembly GCF_902635505.1 of Sarcophilus harrisii. NCBI lineage: Eukaryota > Metazoa > Chordata > Mammalia > Dasyuromorphia > Dasyuridae > Sarcophilus > Sarcophilus harrisii. The sequence goes on along the minus strand of NC_045429.1, from coordinate 381,007,609 downwards.
AGGCCATCATCTAAGGTGACATGTAGAACAGGGCAATGTATCCTACTGTTGCCTTACTAGTATATCTGAAAATCCTGGAAAGGAAAGAAGAGTTCTAGAAAGAACCCCTGTGTACATGTACTACCAAAAGGAACCTTGGAGGGGGAGGGAAAGGGGCTGAGAGCACCCCAAGCAGCCCAGCTGGAACCTGCTTATGGCCCACATTTTCAGTGTGCTGTACATTTGTTGATTTCACAATAGCTCTGGAAGGGTAGGTATTTCCATTTTATTGATGAAGAAAGGGAGACTGAGAGTAGTTAAAGGAATCGCCCAGTGTCATACAGCATCCAAGATAGAATTTGAAGCCAGATTTTTCTGACTCTCAAGTCCCAAAGTCTCATCTACCATGCTAACCAGCTGCCTTTTACAATAGGATTTAGAATTGTAAGGAATCTAAGAGCTTTTCTAGTTTCTGCTCATTTTATAGACAATGAAGCGCTAAGTACCAGAAAGAGGTATTTAAATGCCAAGTTTATACAGATCCCAAGTAAGAGAGCCAAAATTCTCTCTTGATTCCTCTAACTTCAAATTCAGTGCTCTGACATCAAGGCATTTTTAATCATCTCTAGAAGACAATTTGAATTTTATACATTTGTGTTTCAGAAATTTTGGTTATTAACATAAATTATAAACTTAGAGATCTCAAAATCTTTAAAGATTAGTTAGAATCTCAGAAAGATAGACTATAATTTAGAATAGTGAGATACATGAAGCCACCCTCCCCCAACTATAATTCTTAGGTAGATTGTTCAGCATCCACCCCCACCTCTAAGCCTGTCCAAGGCCAAGCCTGGCCAGACGTGGGGTACGGGCCTCGCCACACGGCTCAAATTTCTGACGCGGTGTCCTCCCTGTAACATGGCGCTCAGAGATGGCCCAGAGACCCCTCAGATGAAATGGGCTTCATGTCGTCCAACTGACAAGTCTTGATGGGCACTTCGCTCATATCCAAGGAGATTCATGGAGGAGATCAAGTTGATTAGGTTCAGGAAAAGTTTTGTATCAATCCCAGATGAGAAAGAGGTGATTGCCTCTCTGGTTATGTTTTTTTGCTTAGCAGAGAGGGATTCGCTGAGTCTGCCCAGGTAGTGCTCCTGCTGGCTGTCTGGCTCAGATGCCAGTGCTGCTCTTGGCACCGGCTGTCAGATTATTTCTTGGTTCTCTGTTGTAGAGTAATAGTCTCATTGCTCGTTAACTCCAGCCCCTCCATTGTGAATTGCCTTTCCATTGCCTTCCGTGCATGTGCTGTAGTCGATGGGTACATGTACTAAACGATGTTGTAACTATAATCATTGGCTCTATCTTAGGCTCTCTCAAAGGACAACTGAAGGAGATTCAGAGAAACATTGAACTGTGATTACATGTAACATAATCTTTACTTCGTGCCGCTTTAAATAACAGAGCTGGTTAGAAATCCTGGGTAATTCTTCTGGCTGTGCAGAGGCAGGCACAGAAGCTTTGTTCATGAAAGTCCACAACAGTTCCACTAGTTAACGATTGTCTTCCCACTCACCGCTTCACTCTGAAAATGCAGAATATAGTTATTTTTTTTTAGTGCGGACCAGCAGTTGGAGAGGCAAACATGTTCCAGCTCCGACAAACAGCTGCAACAGCATGCCAGATTGTCCATACTGTTGTTAATTAATTGAACAGATTTTGAAGACAAAGTATTATGTTGTTGATTGATGGCCCTCTACCTTTATTATACAGAGGGACTTTCCTTGAGATCTGGTGGTTTGGCTTTTGTTGCCATAGAATTCAATTTGTTAAGTTGATCAAGAAAACCAGGTAGTTTTCCATGTGTCCAGATACTAAGTGAGAGCAGTTAATATTTCTACATTCACCAATCCAGGTATTTTGCCTAAAGGTCATCATTGGCATTATCTTTGTCAATTTTTTAAAATTACCAAGCTCACATAACTGTCCCTCTGAATCTTAAGGACAGCCATATCCACGTGTATGTACATACATATTTCATACTTATACATGTACATAATTCTTCATGAGGTCACATATGTCATTACAACATCCAGGCCTGGACACACAACCACAGTAGTCATTTTAAATTCCATGTAGTCTCCAATCCTACATTAGTACAGTAATTAATGTCTTGCCAGGGCCAAAGGACCTTTTCCTGCCTCCAGCTTCTCTTGAGGGCTCTCTTTATGTTTTTGCATTATCCCTCACTGCAGGGATGCCCGATGGAAGGTGAGCAAAGGGATAAAATGCTAAGAAATCACAGCCGTGTGACATCAGTCGGAAGCCTGGTATCCCAGTGGGTGAAGATGCTACAGATAATGTAGCATGTGGATTTTCTTAATTAGAAAAATATTTTTATGAGGACAAGATAGTTGCCTTCTCTGAATTCATAAGTAACATAGAACCCTGTTAGCAGTGATTTGAATCTTCAGCAGAAGAAGCTAGATGGGGCTTATTCACTAAATGCAGGACTCTTCCTGTCCCCTCATCAGAGGGACTGGCCATGCTGGAACTCTAAGGCTGCTTTCTGTGGAGGCCTAATAAGATTATGGCCTGTTTATGCTTCTCTTTGACTATGAGAGTTCAAATTACACCAGGCTTTGTACATCTTGAGAGTGCTTGAAATTTCTCAACAAAACAGAGCTGTTTATGTGGAAAAACTTTTTTAAAAATACGATTGACTCATGTTATAAAGATAACAGGGATTTTGGCTTCTATGTCTTTATAGAATGAAGAATTTTATACATTGTGTCTCAATAGATATTATTCCCTACCACTTATGAGTCAATAAATCCTGTGAAATCCAACAACTAATAATATATGTTTGTTACATAGTTTTCTTGGGAATGAACCATCTGATAAGAAAACAACATTTCCCCAACTAAAATAATCTACAGAAAATAAAAGTGGATTACTTCTAGGAAAGCAGATAGATGCTAATGGCACAGGCATTAGGTAGAAGGAAATTGACTCCTGCTCTAGGACCCTAGTAGTACTAAGAAACGTAGCCCCAAGACTTGGAACATTTTTGAACAAAGTACTAGTGTGTTACTACCCTATCAGGCCTATGAAATGCTTAATAAGGACCTGGTATCCCAAAATGATCAGGAATGGATTCTCATTCTTTTTGTGTTCACCCACTAGCTTATTTCCAACATTGTGCCCATTTGGCTTGTAATATGTTGTTGTTTGGGCTCAGTTCTGAATGCTTCATTACATCCTTCCTTGCCCTAGACATTTACTGTTAGATAACACACATGATGTGGAGGCGGGGCAGGCTTGTGCAGAGCTTCTCTGATGAGATGCTCCTCCTCTCTGAGATGGAAACTGAGACACAGAAAGAAGGAAAGGAAGGAAGAGATGGGCATCAGTAGGTCCCCAACAAGTGTTTGTTAATTTCTTGATTACTGCTTGATAGCCGTGCTTTGGGTACATTGTAGACACCCAGCTGTAGATAGTGTCACAATTTTTTGGATCTTCTGGATTGAGAATAAAAAAGAAGAAACAGAAAAATTGAGGCTTTATAAAAACTCTTTCCTATGTTTTAAGAGAATATAAAGCATTCTTTTTTCTATAGCAAGGCTATTAAATGTCATATTTGTAGAACATGCTGTAAGCATATTATGAAGTGAAGTGTCACAGTGGTCTAAAATGTGTCTCTTACTCTGTTTTTCCTGATATTTGTAAGAGAGGCAATAAAATGGCCAAGACAATAGGAGGGTGGGAGAATGAAGTATCCCTTAAATGGGTATATTCAAAGAATTGGGACTCACTTAATTAAAAGGATAAGTATGCAAAAGACTATTGAATAGACAATTATGGCTAATTCTTCCACTTATACAGCAGAAGGAATGAAATGAAATGTGCTTTAAGGATAGAGGTAAAATTTAATTTAATGCTATGAGTTTTTTGAATGAATTTGAATTTTGAATTTTAAGAATGAATCACTAAACCTTTATGAAAGAAATAGTGAGATAGCAAATCTCTGAATATCTTTAAAATAGGAATAAAAATAGTAATTAATAGTAATAATAAATTGTTATATTAATGGAAACAACAGAAATACTGAATATGAAGGACATTTTAAATGGAAACGCTACTTTTTAGTCATTTTGTAGATTATCAATATAGCTCTCCCTTCCTATTGCAGTTTACTTACCTCATGAGTAATATTTAATCTTTACTGTGTGTTGATCATCATAATAAGATGCTTAGAGGCTCTAAGTTTGTAAGAAAAAAAGAAATCCTTAAAAAAGTCCAGTTATAATTTAATGAAGAGCACAAGTGTACGTAAGCCATGTAGGTTGGAACTTGATCTCTTTTTTTTTGTGGGTATCAGGGAAAACATAATCCTTGAGGTAAAGAGAGTTTTTGTTGAAAAATTAATGTGAAGTTCAAAGTGTTATTTCATCCCCACAGATGATGAGGATGGTATGGACTGCATGGACAATGAGAGACGGCCACATTTCCCACAGTTTTCCTACTCAGCAAGTGGACGAGAATAATCCTCTTGAGTTCTGCTGCACCACTGACATCCTAGGTCTCTTACCAACAGTGATTCCTGGGCATCACCACCAGTCCTAGCCATTCGCTGAGATAGCAGGAGCACTTTCAGACGTCATCCCCAACCCAGCGAGACCCCCCCCCCCCGCCCCATCCCCCGTCACACCCTCTCACAGGCACGCACACACAGAGACACAGACACACTTGCCTTTTTGTTTTTGCATGAACTTTTATCTCAGTCTTAAGGTCTCATGCTATTGCTGCTACCGTCTCACTATTATAGCAACTCTAAGAAGTAATTCTGCAATCTTTGGAAGTCATGAGTCCTCCGTTGTACGTCTGTGCACCTGTTGTCATCTTTGGTTTCTCCCTCACCTCAGAGGTTAAAAAAGAGATAAATTGGTTCTAGATGCATTTCTTAACTTTCTAGCAGGTGATCAGAATATCAATTAGACTAAGAAGACTTAGTTCCTAATGTTTTCTTGCATCTGTTTGTGCTAGTCCAAATAAGCAATTTGGAGAGGGTGGTGATGTGCTTGTGCAAAGCTTGGATTAGGGCATATAAGTACTTGAAGCAGGTATATGTCATTAACATCTGGCTGGAATTCATTTGGAAAGCATTTGAGCAAAGGACTTAACTGTTGCTATATATACATATGTGCAAATATATGTATATATATACACACATACATACATATACATACATACATACACACACACACATATAGGTAGATAGATAGATAGATGTAAATTCCTCATTGGCTACTGCTGAAGAAGTAGAGGGGCTAGAGTTGCCCAGTGTCACACTTAGGCTTCCAGATTTCATGTGCAATCATAGACAAATAAGCGTCACATAGCCAAGGGATGAAGGCGGCATAAACTCAGCATTATTAAAGTCCCTTGAAAGGTTTAATGAAATGATTTGCACCAGAGAGCATTTTTCCATGTGCTTGGTTTTTTAAATTTTTTTCCTTCTTGATGTACATCACTCCTGATGGCTAAAGAATGTAGACAGGCGTAGGGATCCTGCTTTTCACCAAAACTTGTGCACCAAGAGAAACAGGTGTTTGCCTTCCATGTTTTTACTTTTACTTTGTTTTATGTGAATTATCTTTTCACAAATATTAAGATCTTTGAATGTCCTTTGGGGTTGGTTTTGTTTATATTGCAGTAGTATTTATTTTTTTAGTGATGAAGATTGCGTGTGTCCTCCTAGCAGATACAGCTGCAACTTACATAGATTAGGCTTAAAGCAGTTTAGTTTGTCCTACATGCAAAGGAATGTACAAGCTGATAAGAATCATGCACTTTTTTCTCCTATGTGGACATTTTGACAAGGCTCTGAAATTGTATACGCTGCATAGAATTTGGCTTCAGGGGAAGACAGATTGTCATTTAACCGCCTTGGTGCTGTCAATGGAGAGAGCCCAATCACCAGTACCAGGGAGTTAACAAAACAAACCAATGTTTTTGCTCCTTTGAGAATTAATGTATTATGAAAGCCAGGCAGCAGAATAGAAGTGATGGTCTCTTTGGGGCGAAGGAAACGCTTGCAAGTGGTTTGACACCAGAGTGAGGAGGAGAGAAGCACTTTACTTGGCGTACTGAACGTAAAGAGGGCGGATTGAAGACAGCAGCGCGGGCATGTACCAAGTAAGAAAGCCCGGCATATCTGGGCAGATCATGGTACATTAATCACTGAATTGTCATCAGGGAAAAAAAAAAAGAGCACCTCCAAGTTTTCTTTTTCTGTATATATTCATGTCCCCAAATCCCCAACACTTCTTACTGAATGGGGCATGTATGCAAACCTCATCTTTCTCCTTTATTAATGATCTTCAGATTTAAACCCTCTGGTGCTAGGAGCTGAAGTTTTCCACAGTAGCCTATAAAGCCTACAGGGCCAGAAGGCTGCTTTTACTACCAGTAGAAGGAAATCCTTGCTCCATAGGATTATCATTGAAGTATTCTGGTTTCACAATGTTAGCAGCTCCCACAGTGACAAATGGCAGCATTATGTAGTATTATGATTGTGTGTTTGAAAGAGCAAGTGACTTTTAGATAGGAAAAATAATATTCATATGCAGATGTCTTAGCTGCTTGATGCTGTAAGTGCAGATTTAATGTGAGACCACTGCTGGCAGTGGCTACACTGGGGCCGACAAGGGGGATAAAGGGCATTTTATTAAGGCAGCTAAGACACATTCAGACATAGACTTTATTCTAATTTTTCGTATTTCTGAGTGAAGTTCATATTTAATATTAAGTAGTCAATTTAAGCAAGGGATATCTCACTTTTGCTTATACTTATGGATTTCATCTTTTTACCTGGTGATGTATTATTGAGTTTTCATCTTTGGAAAAGAAAGTAGAAATAGTGAGCACATCCCATAAGTTGTTTTGCACTCATTGGAAAGTATCAGATGAATCGAGGACATGAGAGCTGGGGCCTGGCTGACTGACCATCCTGAGCATTTGCTCCTTTGAAATGCCCTCTGCGGACCAACAGAAAGCCTGTCGCCCATATGCAAGGCACATCCACTAGTTTTGTTTTTTTCTGTTTTGTTTTTTATTTTTAAATCTTGAGATAAGTGTTCTTCATGACCTTGGCACAGGACACTTCCTAAAGATTAATGACTGGCTCTGACTGAGCCCCAGGCCATCAGCTTCTCCCAGCTGGCTCTTAGTCTCCAGCAACAGCCTGTGGTTCTCTGAACCCTGTGCTTAGCCACTCTGCTTCTGTAATCGCATAGTAAAGTTTGCATTTGAGTTTGATGAAATATTGGAAAGCTATTTCAGGTTGAATTTGAAAAAGCATTGCTTTCAAGAAAATGGATGACTTATTCAGGACAAACAGAACATCACTCTGTTAGAGTTTGGGAATCTCTGATTTTGTGCCCCAAATCATGTAAGCTGGGAAAAAAAGGATGAAAATAAATATAAAATTACAATGTTGAAAAGAGATCGGAGGGACTTGTATTTGCTCACAATTGTAGTTTTAGAATTCTGGCAGGTGAAAAGGCTTTGAGAGACCTGGAACTCTTCAGTCATGGGATATTTCAGATGTGCTTGACTCCAGTTTGTACTGACTGTCACTTGAGAGTGCCCTCTTGTACTGCAGCCATCTTTGAGGAAGTCGGCTCTTTGTTTGAACTGGAGGCAGATTTGCACACAGCTTTGCGTTCTACACTAACTGCATCTTCCAACACATTCCTGTTGCTTAAAGAACATTATTCCAGTATTGTTTTCCATTTCCCACCCCCGGTTTCTAGCTTCTTAAAGCTGACTCTTCTTGCAGGGGCCATTGTGCTTCTCCTAGAGTACACAAGTAAGGTCCTTCCTTACTAACTGCAGGGTCTATCTATTACACCTCAATGTACACACTTTGCTGCTACTGTTTGTACTGTCTACAGTAGAATTTCCTTATCTTGCTCCTGGTAGTGCATTACAGGCAAGCATGAACTGTAAAGTATTTATTTAAATAAATAAATAAACAACCATAAATGACACCTCTAAATTGGTAATTGAATTACCTCCCTGTAGCTTTAGAGTTTGTGACATTTCTTGACCTTGCTAGTTCTTTCATTAGATCTGTGCAAGATCTAGTCATCTGGTTAAGGATTTTAAGCAGACGTGACTATGAACCCAAGGAACTGTATTACTCTTACTGTCGGTCATACTTAAACTGTTTATTTCCTTAAGTATATGACCCACAAGGATGTGAAATAACTACAAGAAACTGTTTTTGTACACTGTACATCCTTAGTATTTTTACACGTATATGATAGGGATGCACATTATTTTCCTTCGTACAGACAGCTTAAATAAAGCACTATGTCAATCTGCTACTTCTCTGTTTATTATTATTGGCTGTTGTCTGTCATTTCTGAAAGGTCAAGGTGGATATTTTTCTGCAAAAGAACTTTTTTTTTTTTTTTTTACAGTTATAATATTAACCACTGAAGATGAGGCTTCTCTGTAATAGGAGTGTGATAGGAAGACACGAAATTCAGATGTAAATTAGCCCCACCCCCCAAAAAAGAACTATTTTATTTCATTGGAGCAACTGCATTTTTTTACTTTGTTTTTCAGTGTGGGTTGCACTCAGGAAAGATAAATAGAAGTGGAGAACATTCTTTCTACAGGGATAATCACATAGCCAGCCCTGTTTACGGACTGTGGGGCAGAGTGTTCTCATTTAGGAACTCATCCAGTTCCATGATTTCCAAAATGTTGGTCTCCACATTCCTATGTAGAGTATCATGCCAGCTTTGTATCTTTGAGAATATTCTTGGTTTTCACTTTTAATTGGATGTTTAAAGGCTTGACAGATGATTGATTTGTATGTAAGTCAGCAGAAATATATTCCGGTTCACATGTAGACTCCTGGAAGGTGACTCTAAGGGATCTATAATCTTCTACCTGACTGTTTCTAGCATTATCTCATATGCTGAACAAAATAAATTAACATCAATATTGTGACTGGGCCACGAAAAAAGCATAGACTTTGGGGCCAGTAACATTCAAGAGTTGAAGGATTACATATTATCAGATCAGATCCAAAGATATTCTTATATCTGCTTTCTTGGAACCTCTGGAGTTGATATTTCAGCAGACCAAAATACAAATGAGTCTTATTAAGGCTTAAGAGTCTATTAAAAGAAGATATTTAAAGTGACTTTTTAAAACTATGTTGTTAAGAGTAAAATTAAGAATAATTGATATTCCATAGGACCATCTCAAAGGGGTTCCTCAGGATGGAGCATGGCTTTGACATCTATAGACACAGAGTCAGATATTCTCAGGACATGTTCAAGTCACTATCTGTCTCCAAACCTGATCTGGATCTATTTTTGATTAAACATTTCCTTATTGCATTATGACCAAAGTTTTTAAAAATTACTGATCAAGGATTAGGGGGTCTAAAAGAGAATGAATGACAGTCATCAGCTCTTGCCTTGTTTTCCCGTCTTGCACTCAGGTGCTTTATTTAAAAGAAGAAAAAGTGCTGGATTTGAAGTTGGAAAACCCATATTTAAATTCTGACTCTGCCAGTTAACTCTTGTGTCACCTCAGGTAAGTCATCTCTCATCACTGGGCTCCAATTCCTCAGCTGTGAAATGGAAGGGCTTTTCAGATCTAACTCTCTTTCTCCACCTGACACTTTTTTCATCTCAAAACGTCTGAAATATTGAGTCTCCAGTAATAAAAATTTCTATTAATATACCTAATATTGGACTGAATCATTTAATCTCTTTGGCCTGAATTGCCACATTTGAAAAAGGAATGGTTGTCTACATGCTTTCAGCACTTAATCCTGTGATGAACTCCACAGTCTTCTAAACTCTGTGTCCTGTGACTAACAGACCTTGTTGTTCTTTGTGTAGATTTCTCTCTGAGGTCTCATAGGAGTGCATGGATCAGCACTGTTATCATTATTATTATTAAATTATTAAAATTAATTTTATTATTGGATACAGAGTTTTCTAAAATGTTGAACAAGAGTAGCAAGTGGGAAAAATCTAGGCTATACTACAAAGAAAGGAGGCAGAAGAATGAGGTGGGGGATATGAGAAGTAAATTTTTGTCTTTTACAGTATCACTTCTTTGAAATGTGTAATTTTTTTTTTCCAGTTTGGTGTCTGTCAGTCACCATAGGTAAAAAGGTAACATTAGAACTAGAGGCTGAAAAAAGGTCGATTTTATTGAATTTCACACACACCCTAAGAGTATACAAGTGATCATTACAAAAGTAGCTTCAGAGCAGTGCCCAGAGCTGACCGGCCCAGGCGGAGCACCCACTCTTTAGCCAACATCAGACTTCAGTTTCAGTCCATCTGCACTGTAGGGAGCGTTCTGGGAAACTGACCCGACCCTGGCTCCATCGGAGTCTGGTGAGAGGCACGGCACGGACAGCTTCGTGATGCATCGCAGCATGGGGAGACACAGAACAGATGAATATAAACAGCTCTTTGCAAACCATTTATTTCTGTTTCATCCAGGTCTGCAATTAGATTGTGGTGCGCTCAGCAACTGGAAGACAAACCATAACCAGAGTTAGTTTAAATGACTTGTGTTCTGCTAATTGCCTTGTGACTCAACTTCCTGGTGTAATCACCTTTTCCTGCAGTTAAATTATCAGAAAGTAAGTTTCAGAAGTTAAAAGTGGAAATAGTATGTAAACAAATGCTATCTCAAAGGTTTATGCTTCCTCTTGACCTTGCTCTGTCTGCAGATCAAAGACTTCACTCCATCTGAGTACAAACTAAACTATTTTTAATGCTCCAAACCTGAAAAACAACTTGTGTTCTGGAAGTGTTTGTGCACCACATAAATCAGTGTGGTCTGGGAGTGGAACCAGGCCCGATCTTAGCTGCTTCCCCTTTCCAGGAATGAAGACTCTGGTTGGTTTGTACTAGACCTGTTTACCAAAAACTGTTGAAACCGTACAGAAGACAGTTAACGGGAGAAAAACAGGACATGGGGTGTGTGCAGCTAACCACACTGACTGACAGAATCTCTCTTAACTTTCAAACTGGGTCTCTAGGCATTTGCATTGACTTTGATAAAATTCACATGGAAACCTTTCCTGTGTCCTAGGAGAGGACTTTTGGGCATATTGTACCTTTAGCATCAAACAGTACACCGCACAGTTCCCTTCCATAGGCTTAAAATAACAAGATCCGTTTCAAAAGATTTTTTTAACCCCACTGAAAACAAGTTTAGTTCCATTGAAAGGGCTTCATGTTTGACTGTCTTTGCTGATATGGATGGGTTACTGAATACATACAAGGTATTACCAAGTGTGCCGTGTCCTAGAGTTAGTAGTGTAGAGGGGACCACTGACAATTATTGTCAATTCATTCAAAAAACATTCAGTAAATATTTATTAGGTGAAAAGCACTGTGGGGGAAACAACCCTCAAAATCCTTAGTAGTAGTTCCTAAGAAGAATGCACAATTGAAGAAAAAGGGTTAATTAAGTCAGTGGTAAAGTATTGCACTGCAGCTGGGATTGGCTGTGCTCCATAGTTAAAGTGGGAATAAATCATTTGCAGTGAAAGACGGACTGCGTTTCTCTGCATGAGCATTTTATATACTGGATTAAATCAACACCCTAGGCAACATCACAGATGTGGAGCCAATGCCATTTTATTTATTAAGCAATGCTCACTTATTGGGAGATTCCAAAATCAAGCAAACAATTAAGGATTTAGAATTTAACTCAATATTTGTGAACCAAAGATCATGAAAACCAACTTCCTGGGGATATTGCTTTTCATATGTTAATTGATAATATTAATAATAATTTTCATTTCATTTAGGGGACAGGACAAATTCTGCAGCCTGAACACATATTTGTTGTATTATTACTTTGTGTTTGTTTCAATTTAAGACACTATATCAAAACCTACTATATATGAAAAGGCAGTCATCTACATCATACAAAGACAAGGAATAACTGATTCTGTTCTCAAGGAGCTTAAAATCTTACAGAAGAAAAAGAATATATAGGTACATAACTGATATAAGAGAAAGATGATGTAAAAGAGAAGTGGGCAAAGGGCTATGAGAAATTTGAGGGGAAAAGTTGAAAGGTGTGTGAGCATGGGCTACAGTCGCATCCATACACTAGATGATTAAAGGAAAACCTCTGTCTGGTGGATAAGCCTGGTGGCCTCTGCCGAGGCGCTGAGCCCAGGAGCAAGCAGAGGCCTGACTAGCTTTTTCTTCATCTTTTTGTGCTAGGAAAATACACAAGGATCAACTCCCAGGTAAGCTTAGTTGGGTGTAGGAGGCAGAAACCAGTGAGTGCAAAACTTTGTGCAGAAATATTTCTAGAGTTAAGAACTATATTTTTGTTGTTTGTCATTGATAGGTTTGGATGCCCTTTTCCAAACAATTCTAATAGTTTGTGTATTTGGTAGCTCAATTCAGAAATAATATGCTCAATACTAATGAGATTTAAAAATATTTCTTTAGTAATCTACTGTTAAGCCCCATTAAATATCTTGCTGGGAAAAACAAAAAAGAGAAAAAGTGGCCCCATAAATGAAAGCCAGAAGAGGGCTCTCTCTGTGTGGTTTCTTGGTTTCCTTTTTTCTTCTTTGCAAAGGCAAGGCCTGTGCTCTCAGCAGAGCGCTCACTACTGCCTGTCAGTCTCTCGTGTGCCTGCTGACAGTCATTTCTCAGTTCTGTTGTTATGTGGGGTCTGTGTAACTTACTTAATTACACAGTCAAGCTACTCCACTCAGTCTACAAGTATTTTTCTACAACTCAAAGTGCAGACATGAAAAGTTATTTTATTTATTATGGCAAACACAAGCTGCATGGCTGTAACAACTCCCAGCCTCAAGTCTTTCCATGGAGCTCCCTGTTAAGAAAGCTTTATAAAGCGATGCCATGATTTAGTCTTGAACTATGTATTTTTTTCCTGGTAAACTGACTAGGTTAGTTGACTGAATGAGGAAAGTGTTGAACCAGGAATTGGTTCAATTTCCAATTTTAGTTCTCTTTAGAGATAAGAGAATAGAGAAGATATTTTTTTCATCAGGAATAGTGATTGATAGCTGAATAACAGAAGGCATGGCACATCAAATAGCAGGATTTTTAAATAAATAATTTTTTTAAAAAAATAAAAAATAAAATGAAAAGGACCTTCATAAAAAGTTAAAAGAAAATTCTATTACTTGACTCCAAGAGGGCTCTAGAGATTTATCATGTGTCCCATTCTGTGCCGGCATTCAGATGATCTTTCACATTGGTGAAATGATACTGGAGCCCCTTAATAACTCAGCAAGAACAAATGAAATTGAAATCTCTAGCCTAGTATCTTCTCGTGCAAATGTCTACTTTTTAAGGCAGATCCTGTTTTATTTGATATAAACTCATCTGCAGAGTGATGTACTTAATTAATTCCCTATTTAAAGATTCCCCCCAATATGTTGGGTCTTTAGAAGAGAATAAATATTATTGGTCATGGATCTCACCTTACCTTAGGGACACAGAATTCCATGGCTGACAAAAATCATTATCTTTTGCACTTGGAATCTATTAGACCAAGGTTCAGTTGCTAACTTAGGAATTTACTAACTCTGTAGCCTTAGGTAAGTCTCAGTTTCCTCATCTATAAAATGGGACTAATAGTATCTAGGTGTGTTATAAGAAGGATCAAATAGGAAAATAGATATAAAATTACTTTTCAGACCACTGAAGCATTTTCTTTTGTAAGCTATTGTCATGTGAGAGAATTATGTCCAAGATGATGATTTCTAGAAATCTACTTCTGTCCACTGCACTGTTGCAATTATCACAAGCTAATTAATTAGTTTCTTGTCTTATCAGAGAAAAGGGTACATGGACTTTGGAGGATAGGCATTATTAGTCATATCTAGAAACTTTCAGACCTCTTTGCTGCTTTACAGCACTGTCACTGAAGATGCTAAGAACAGAAAAACATAAAATAAATCTTGTTCTCTCTGCACCTGGCAGGTTGTTACCACCTTTTAGAGAGTGAAATCTCTACTCTAATACTGCCCTGGTGGTAAATTCACCCCCCCCCCCAGCTCTCTCCATCTACACATTGAAGAGAGGGGGGTGTGGATTTCCATCTGTACTGGGCTCCCTGATCTCCAGCCTCTGGTACAGAGAGGAGAGGTCAGGCTCAATGAATGATCTTTCCTCTCCTGAAAACATCCCCTGAGGAGGAGGAGTAAAGTGATAGGAGAGCAAAATGTCCGTGTCCTGCAGTACAGCTTCTGTCTCCTACTGCTCCATCTCCTATTCCCCAGACTTCATAAGGAAAGAAAGGGGAGAGACAGGGGCCTTCCATTTTGTACAGCATGTCTCAGTCTCTTGCCTTATCTCCAGCTTCCCCTAATGAATGAATACATACACACTCCTGGACATGCTCTATATACGTCCTGGGGATTAGGAATGCTTGTTTGTTGGCTATCATTTAAACCCTGTTCTCCATTCCTGAAAATCAAATTATTTCTCTCCCCTCATCTTTCCCACCCCAACATCCCAAACAAACACTTTGTCCCCCTTCCAATGTGCCCTCTGGAGTGCCAGTTTACCATCTTAAATCTTTCCACTCCTGCCCTCGGGCAATCACCAAGATTGCTTCCTGCTGCCTCCCTGGTCACTGGGGTGCTGGCTGCACTTTAACTCATTCCTCTTGGCCCACAGGTGGAAGGAGACAGGGTCACCTCCCCTCACTCAGGAACCTCTCCTCCTTTGAGGGCCATACAGTCCGTCTCCAGGACGGACCCCCTTCAAGAGGTTCTGTATCTGTCTCACAACCTTTGTCTCCTCCCCAGCTCTTACCCTCAAATTAATTTTGAGGCTTCAGAGCACACAGTGACACTTCCCTCTAACAAACACCCTCATCATCATCATTCAGTTCCTCAACCACCTCCCTTTTCAAGGTCTACTAATCTCACTCCCCCCCCCCCAGCCACAGTCATCCCTTTGATCTTACTTCAGTCACCCCAAGACACACCACCTTCAGGTTCAAGAACTCTTGAAGTCCTCCTATCTGACCATAATCTGTGTGTTGGTTTCCGACCCACCTCCTCTTCTGCCTTCCCATAAAACCTAGTTTTGTCTGTAACTGCCAATTCCTTAGTCTCTCACTTCTCTTCCAGGCTATCACCCCTGTCCTTACTCCGGCCTTTTTTCCGACCCAATCCCTTTGTGAACTGGCTCGATTCTACGCTATCCCCTTGTCTGGAGCCAGTGCACGCCCATCGTGTTGCTTATTGTGGCCTGCACAACCTAATGGGTCCTGTCACACAACCTCAACTAGACCCTCACGATTACAAGGCAGATCTTCTCCCTTATCTGCTCCCTGCCCCACTCTATTCGGTAGCTTTCCCAAACTTCCTTGCAACATCCCATGGTTCCCATTGCCTTGTCCCTCTCATTTGAGAATCCTGCCCCACACGTTGTAGGAAATAAAAGATGAGGCCATTCATGGGCATTCTTTGCTCTTCCTTCTCACCTATCTACCAGATGCCTTCTCCCACTACATCTTCCTTCACATTCCCCCCTTTGTCCCCCCCCATCTCACCAAAATGGTGGTCAAAAATACTTCTTGCCAAGGCAAGAACCTCTCTACCTGCACAAGCAATCCCATTCCATCCCATCTCATCTCATAAGATTCTTCCTCTGTCTTCCCCACTCTCTGACTTATCTTTTTTAAAATGATTTTTATTTTCAGTTCTACATATGCTTCCTTCCTCTACCCTTCCTTCTACGGCCCACTGAAGTCATGCAGAATATTCCCACAGTAGTCATGTCACCAAAAAGCAAGAAACATACATTCTTCAGTTGGGGTTCAGAGAATCAATTCTCACTTATTTTCAGTCTCTTCTGTATACTGGCTCCAAATACTCTACTGTCTACAAATACACCTATGTCTATCTCCTGCCTACCCCCAAAATCCTACTTGATCCTTCCATTTCCACAAGTACTCATATGTCTTCTGCCCTTTGTGACTGAACTTGAAGAGGACATGCACAATCAGTGCTTTGGCTTCCTCTCCTCTCCCTTCAGCCCTGCAATGTGACTTGTGATCTTATAATTCCACCGAAAAACTACTCTCTTTGATGTTCCAATGATCTCTTAGTTGCCATGGCATTTCTCAGTCTTCCATCCTTTATGACTTCTCTGCAACCTTCGACACTGAGAACCGCCCTCTCCTTGATACTCCCCCCTTGACTTTTGGGGCTTTTGGCACACTCTTTTCTCTCCAACCTCCTCCCTGCCAGACTTCTCTCCTCAGCCTCCACGGCTAAGTGATTATCCAGGTTGTGCCCACCCACGTCCCAAAGACTTTCTCCTTGACCTGCTTCTCTTCTCCCTCCATGCTAATTCACTTGATCTCATCAGCTTCAAAGATTCAATTATTTTTATGCAGCTAGCTTGGTCTACCTATCCTATCCATTCACTTTTCTGCTGACCTCCAGTTTTGTGTTTTCTCTAAGTGCCTTCCAGCTCAAACTGGAGATCCAATAGACTTCTTAAATGCAACAGGTCCAAAACCAAATTCACTGTCTCTCCCCCAACTCCCACTCCATTCTCTCAGTCCTGCAGGCTCACAGCCCAGGGGATGTCCTCAAATCACTCCCTTCTCCTTCGTATCCAAACTATTGCAAATCCCTCTCACACATCCCCTTCTCCCTTACCTTGCTGCAATGTCCTCATCATCACCTCCCATCTAGACTATCCCAATAGCCTGATATTGTGGTCTGCCTGCCACAAGCTTCTCCATGAACTATCTAGTTCATGCTCAATTTAGCTGCTAAAATGATTTTCCAACCATTTCATCCCCTCCCACCGATTCCCCATCAGTCAATCACCTCCAGAATCAAATGGAGAATCTTCTCTGAGGCATCCAGAGTCTGTGGTCAAGCTCCTGCCCAGCCTCCCACCCCAATATTCTCTGATCAGTGATCCTGGTCCCCCCTTGCTGTGGCACAAACAGGTTACTCTTGTGGCAGTTACTCTGGCTGTCCCCCCCCCCCCCAAGCCTGGAATGCCATCTTCTTTTATCTCATCTCGACCTCTTGGCTTCCTTCAAGTCCCATTCAAAATGCTACTTTCTACAGAATGTCTGTCTTTCTCCACCCTTTTTAATTCTAGTGCCTCCTCTTTGTTATTTCCCTATTTTCTTTATTCCCTAATATAGGGGATGTTATTTCCCTATTCTGTGAACAGAATACTTGTACATTTTGTGGCCCCCTCACTGGACAGTGAGCTCCCTGCAGATGGACATTGTCTCTCACTTTTCTTTGTAATATCAGAACTTAGTGTAGTGTCTAGCAGATACTAGGTGTTAAATAAATGCTCATTGGTGGACTGCATAGTCAATATTATATGGGGGATGGGCAACTAATTACTTCCATAGCTTATTACTTTCCTCCTCATGCTTTTGGCAAAAATGTTGGACCTAGTCATGAGGGTACAACTATATTTATTTTAATTTTAGAATTAGTAACAATCTATTGGGAATTTTATCATTTTCCTTCATTTTCCCTTCTGGTCATTTGGGATTCTTGAAATCAGTATGAGCATGAACTTCCCTCCTGTTTTGTTTTTCTATTTCATTACTAATCTTAAAAGCCTGATAATCCCAATTGTTGTATTTTATAAGTAGTTGGTAAAAAGAACCCAACTGGCCATGGTCAAAATGGACTCAGGTCATCCTCCAAATCTTGGTTTAAGAGTTCTGTTTTCCCCGTTCAAAAACATAAAAATCTGGGTGCTTTTGTGCAGAGAATCTTGCTCAATCTACCTCCCGACTTGAGTCCATGAGTACCAGAGAGGATCTTTGGCATTCTCCCATTGCCATTGTATGTCCCTCGAGGGCAGCAGCTGCTTGGGGAAGGGAGGACACAGAGCCTTCTGCACCTTCCTTAGCAGTCACTATCCATTCCATTACAATCTGCTGCACCAATGAAAGCTTCTGCTAGGAAGAAGGCATCCCATGTTCCAGGTCTTCAAGACCTGAGACTGGGCTCTTTATATCTCAAGGAATTACAGATCTGCAGCAGGCAGAGAATTGCAATTACCAGGGACTGAAAAGATTTCCTTGCACATAAACAGAAGATTGGTCTTTTCTTGGCCCTTTTAATATAGCACCTTGACCGAGGACTTTGTGCTTTCGATCACAGCCCAAAGCCAGAGAGAGATCATAGTCCAGTTCTCTTGGTCTATATGCTGTGGGAATGGAAATCCAGGCAGTGCGGATCAGAAGGCCGCACAGCCTTTGCAGAGGAGAGGCGGATCACACTTATTGATGGATGTTCCGCTACCTTTGTGTCTCACAGTACATGCCAGCCGAAGAGGGCTCCTCCAGCAGCTGGTAGCATCCCGAGTCTGGAGTCTTGCAGGCTTCCTTGAATCACAGAAGTCACGAGAACTTTCTCGGCACACGGGCAGGTGTCTGTGTTGTTATATGAACCACGTTTCCATGGTAAATAGATTTTCAGAGCTCCCGAGGGCTAGACAGTGTCTCTGACAGCAGAGTGGTGCCTCTGGCTGCCTCATGTTTGAAAGCGTTAAAAATAAAGGCAACGTTGACATTTGGGGTTGTAATGTGATGGAATTGCAGTCTTTTAAAGGCAAGAACCACTTATCTCGCTACATGTAATATTCAGTGTTTTGTTCACTTGTCTAATTGGATTAAAATATTTAGCTCCCTTTAAAATCTTGATTGTGAATTTATATCGCAAAATGTAATGTCTGACTTGGGAAGCAATAGATGGAACAAATGTATCTGAAGCAATATAAAATTCATTTTCCTTGCATGATGCTTGGTTTGAAATTACTCACTCTTGGGCAAAATGAACTGTCAAAGGAAGAGCAGGTTTGGCTTAAATGGAAGCCTCTGTGCATTTCAATATTAATTATGCATAAAACCCCAGTTTAAAAAGTTGCTAAAATACACAGTATTTGAGTTATGTGTGGCAACTTCTCAGCAGGTCAGAGGATCTTGAAATTTGAAATGCAGTGTAGGGGTCTTATTTCTGCCTTCAAAAGCACCCTGGCAGCAGGGAGTTAATGACATTTTAGCTGCATATGTTCAAGTTTATTTTAAAAAATATGCAACAGTCACTTTGGTTGACAGTGTCTTGTACACAGTTTTGAAAGAATCAGGGCAAACTTTAACAGAGTCAGTTTTTATTTGAAAAATATTTTCTGGGAATGTATCAGTGTTTATTTTTGAGACTGACAATTCGGGTGAAAATCAGGATAAAAACAAAAAAACAACAATTTGGTTGAAATCAAATTGTTTGTTTTCATCTATTTGGAATTCTTTCCAAAAAATCTTGATTCAGGAGGAGGCTTTTTTTGAGTTTATTCAGCGTATTTGCTGTTATATTCAGGCACCATCTGTCCTGCAGGTAGCTAACTTTGTGAAAGATGATTCTAAGGCAGCAAGGTGTAGAGCTGAGGGCTCCTAGAAAGAAAGCCGATCTAAGTGTGGCGTGGTGTAAAGAAGCTGAGCCATGATCGCCTAGGTGTCCAATGCTTGTGATAATTCTCTCCAGCCAGGACCTCTCCAGCTGAGTTTCCTTATCCATAGCTTCCTCACGTGCCATCATCTAAATCCTATGTCCTGTTAAAATTGTAAACATCCCCAATAAGTCTCCCTTTTTTCTTTCATTGGTTAATTTTTGGATCGCCCATTGATTGGTTTGTTAGCGTGAGATAATGTGGATCATTTTCAAAGTGGCCACGTGTAATTGTCAAGGCTATTTATAAACCACAAATTTAGGTGACTGTTTTAAGACAGTTTCAGAATCCTTTCAATAAAAACTTGTAAAAATGACTAAAACTGAAGAGACTTAAAAGGGAATGACTTCCTAGGATTAACACTTTAGATGGGATCAAATATCCTGTCTGGGATATTTATTGGTTACCAGAAAATGCAAAAAGCAAAATAAGTAAAGCCATATCCAAATTAAATTTTTAAAAAGCAAACATTAAAAAAAATCCTATAAATGTATAGATCACTTCTGTTCCCCTCCCCACCCCCCCTGCTTTTCCAGATGTCAAACTCCCCATGAAAAGACCCTTAACTCCCCACCAGCTGGCTCCCTACTTCCTGCCCAGCTGTTAAAGCCTCCAGGCTTTGAGTCACAAACCTCTGACCCTGCTCCCAGCTGTCAAGCTCTCCAGATGACTCTCTTTCCCTCCCTCAGCTGCCAAAGTCTTCCTCAGCTCCAGGACTTAAGTACTTTAAGATAAAATATTGTCCATTCTAGAAAGACCGACCTTCCTTAAGAGGTCATAAGAGGCTGTGATGGTTCATATTTTGCTTAGAGGAAAAGATAGTAATAATATAGTGGTAGGAAACAATTTCAGGATTGTAGTGGTATAAGAAGTGGAAATAGAGAAACTGGTTTGTAAGTATGTTGGAATGTTTCCAGAGATAGGTTGATTATTGCTGCAGTTAACTCATACAAGAACTAATGCAGCCCTTTTTATAATATTTAAAATTTCTTTTGGAGGAGGTAAGATCTTGTGCTCAAAGATGAAAATCCTAAAGCCCTTCCTGTAATGAGAAGCCCCACAGGATTGAACCTGATCAGCCCTCACTAGGCTTCTTAGCCATTCAATAATACCACTGAAGGGAAATATGGGAATTCTTGTTGCCAAAAATATTACTGACGTGGTTAAGTCTCTGAATGTCTCTCTCTGTTAGGTATTTTATTATGGTTCACATTTCAGAATTTAAACAGAAGTAATTTAAGATAATATAGCCTAGTTCTACGCTTTTACACTGGGCAAAAAAAGAAATCATTCTCCTCTTCCTGAGCCCAAATTCTATCCAACAACGGCTATGGACTTTGGTGGTATAAACCCATAGCTATAGGGCCCACTGGCACCCAAAGCTTAAATCCATCCAAGTGACAGCACCTCTATTTCAGAGCAGAGACATGTGACACAAACACCTGGATTCTTGGGTGTAGAGATGGACAGAGATTTGGTTCAATTATACTTTGCCTACAGGATGCAGATTTTTATATAGCCAAAAGACATCTCAGTTTGTTTCTGGGTGAAAACTTGTCTGCTAATGAAATGACCAGGTGGACAACCAGGACACTACCAGTAAAATGTAACACTTGGCAAAATATTTCAAATTATTGTAGAAATATGGATGTAGCCTCTGGCTTTTTACTTTTTAATGTGTAGTGGTGTGTGTATATGTGTGTGTATTTTCATGTTCATATGCTACCAGCCCACATTACTCTAAGGTAGGGTATGTAGAGAGAGAGACTAGAGTGTCTCATCTGTGACATGGAAGGGGCCATTCTCTGTAGGTGACATTTCAACTGAAATTTTAAAATGTAAAAATCATAAATTACTTGAGTTAAGTGAAAGTGGATTCAATATCATATAACTATCCGATAGTTATATGTAATTCACCTGACTATATCCAACCATGAACAGAGAAGATGATTATTACTGTTGTCATATTGACATAAAACTTTCAGGTCTACACTGTAACTCTGTAAAGTGTTATTATTCTCAATTTACAGATAAGATAATTGAGTCAGTGATTTGTACAGAGTCACATCCCTAGCACCAGAGCCAGAATTTAATTCTCCTTACACACACACACACACACACACACACACACACACACATTCTTTCTCCTGTCTCCCTTTGAAATTATGCTCTTGAAATCTTAATTCTGTTATTCACTAACTGCAAAGAGTGTAGAGTTTAGCTGTGCACCCAGTAAAAATAAAGAAATAAAAAGCCAGCATTCTTGATAACAATGACTGTATCTTTCTTGTTCCAGGGCTGTCATCCTGCCTTCAAGGAAAAAAAAAAGGGGGATCTTAATATACCAGAAAGCAACATGGTGTGTGCTGTGCAGTCATATGTTTTATGTTAAATAGCTGTCTTAGTTGTTTTAAATGGTTCAGTGGAAGTTTCACTAACATGAAGCCCTTCTGCACTCTAGAATTCAACGAGCTTGTTCAATTGTAAAAATCCATCACAAGAGGTTGAAGCACACTGACACCGCCTGAGTCAAGTCTGGTGCCATTCCTGGGTGACAAACAGCCCTTCAGTTTATGGCTTCAGCTGAGAGCTTTCAAACCTGGATGGCTGCCTCCTCTTTGAACGCTCAAGTTTGCTACAGCACGAAGCCAAAATTTATCTCTCCCAAATTTCTTTTGTCATGTTCCTATTAAAATAACTCCAAATGTAATATCTGAATCTGAAAGGTTTCTTTAGAGATGAGCCAGATGGGCTGGTATCAGATAGCAAGAGCTGGTCAAATCACTTCTGTTGCTTTAGGCAGGGGAAGAAAGCCCTGCTGGCTGCTTCCAGAGGACGTGCTAGTTTTTTCTGCTGCATCTTCCTGAGAAGCTCACACAGTCGTCCACAGGGCAATTAGGAGATTCTTAAAACCTTAAGAAAAGTCCTTAAAGCACAGATGATTTTTACGTTTAAAACTGACAGTGCTCAGGAGGCAGGAGGGGACTTAAAAGGCAACTCACCTATTGTCATGATCAAGTGAGAGAATGATTTTTGAGGTCAAAATTTGCTTCTGTGGAGCCTCTCCCCATTTGTTTGTATGAGTGGGCTTTCAGCTGCAGAATAGCTAAGAGTTTTTAGGAACTGTACTCTTAGTTTGGACAAGTGTTCAGTCCTACAAGGGTGCACGTAACCTGGTAGCCTTCCCTACATTATCATAGGGCCTAGCTCTGGCTCTTGAGGTTAATTGAAACCTCTCTGGCTCCAGGCCTTGGGGAAGACACTGGGAATGATGGCTGGTTGGGCCAGAGTCAAAGGAGAAGGCCTTTTTCTTATTCCTGTTGGCCCTGGTTCTGTGCTTTTTTCTCTCCTCCTTCATCTTTGTCACTAGCTCTCCACCCATAGAGGAATTTGGGGTTGGGGGAGTGGGCCAGTGAGGAATTCTGTAACATTTCATGCCTTCTATATAAAAGGGGGAAAGATACAGAAGACCACCTGCAGCTCTTAGGGAAGGGCCTCCTCTGTGCAGGATCTAGAAGCAGAATGGGCACAGGTGGGACTGTACCAGCCAAGGGATTCCTCCACAAAAGAAATGATAGATCCATTAAAGTAGAGCAACAGATTTAGAGAGGGCATGGTTGTTAGGATGGAGAGATTAACTTTCACAGATGAGCCTGAGGTTGAGAAGAGAAGTATTTGAACTCGGGTGTCTGGACTTTCAAATCTGTGCACTCCTGGCTTTTGTGCTGCACTTCCTGGGACAGATTAGACAGTCCCTAGAAGAGGGGATCACAAAGGGGAGGGAATCACCTCTGTGCCGTGGAGGTCTCTGGTTCCTGAAAGGATGGAAGAGTTCTCGTGACATGTTAGTTTTCAGTTATACTGTCCCTATTAATAACACAAATCTACTTACTTTGATGAGAGATTAATAAGAACCTGTGTGTAATCCTATTCAATAAATGAAAATGACTTTCAAGTGGTGATCTCATCACCCTCAAAAAAAGTTCTAATGGGGTGACAAGCACAGCTACTCAGAAAAGAATATGCCACAGGACAGCCTGGCATAGGATTGGGAGTCCAAAGCCTCAGATTCAAATCCTGACATCATGGGCCATTTTTTGTTGTTGTTGTTGTTGAAGTATCCTTCACCTTTCTGAGTCTCAATTTCCCCAAATGTGAATTGAGGGATAATAACTAAACCATAATATCATTAATAATAAAAATAAAAATAAATAAGGGATAATAAATACATCAGTTTATATACTTTCCAAGGTTATTTTAAGAAAAGACCTTAAACAATGAAACTTCATGTAAAAATGAGCTTTTGTTATTCCCACCCCATATCTTCACTCAAGCCTCCACCTGCCCTCCTCTTCCTTTTGTCTTTTCAAATCCTCCCAATTTATAAAAGGACCAGTCCATGTATTTCAAGAGTATAGTGATGGGAAACATTTTAATTATGTGTGATAGTCTGCCGTTATACAGTGATGTGGAAAGAGCACCAAAACCCACTATGTAATCAGGAGACTTCTCAACATATTCGATGAGCCTGTAATTGTAGAATGAACCAATGAGGTTTGATCCAGCAAATCCAGATCGGCAAATCGAAAAATTTCCTTGAGTACCTGTGGTGTAGAACAAAGCTTCTTAAACTGTGAGTCATGACCTCTACATGAGGTCATGTAACAACGTAGGGGTCATGAAATTATGATTTATCATCAGTAAATATTTGATTTCTATATCTAATTTATATACCTATATATCCAGGGTCATGTAAAAATCTCACAGATAAACAGGGATTGTGAGAGGAAAAAGTTTCAAAAGCCCTAGAATACAAAATAGTATTTTCATCTGGTAACAAGAAAAGCACAGAATACAAGAAGATTTAAATCCTGGGATTTTTCACTCAGCACTTTTGTGACACTGGATAGGTCACTTTAATTCTGTGGCCCTCAGTTTCCTCATCAGTAAAACGAAGAGTTTAGATTAGATGCCTTCTGAGGTTCCCTCTAGCTCTAAATCTATGACACTAAAATTAAGTGGAACATAGTTCAAGGACTGATTTTATGTGAATCAACAAGCATTAAATGCTTAGTGTGTTTAGCACTGTGCTAGGCAGAGGGCCAAAAGTCCCAACATAGAAACTATTTATTTCAGTGAGATTCTGTCCTCTTAAAATGACACTGATCTCTTCTTCCAAACTCAACAAAAGCTTCTGGTCATCAGCGTTTTTAAACAGCATAAAAGTTTTACAAAGCACCTTTCCCAAAACAAAATTATCAGGTTAATGATGGATGATTGTAGCCATTTTCAATATAATGAAATGAACACAGGGAAATTCAATGACTTTGCCAGACACTGCAAGGAAGGCCTTCCACCTATTAAGATCCCTGTTTTTTCAATTACCAAGCTTCTCCCTTAAAACACCAAATTTAAAGTTTTAAATGATACTACCTGATAACTGTGTCCTGTTGTTTCAGTGGGGTACAAAGGAGGAGAACGGACTTAAGATCTGGGTTCAGATCTCAGCTCTTACACTAATTGTGTGACTCTTGGTAGCTTCCTGTTCTTGGCCTGTTTCCTAATATGTAAAATGCGGATACCCTTTTTCACTACTTACCTCAAAAGAAAGTGCTTTGTAAACCTTAAGTGCTATGTATTTTTGAGTTATTCATTTTAATTTCAATGTAATTGGTTTGGATTCTAATTAGGTTGTAAGCTCCTGGAGGGTAAAGGACCTTGCAATTTGGTTGTAAGATCCTGGAAGGTAGGGTATTATAATTAGGTTTAAGCTACTGGAGGTTAGGGGGCCATATAATTAGGTTGTAAACTCCTGGAGGGGAGGGGGTTATATAATTAGGGTTAAACTTCTGGAAGTGTAATGGACTATATAATTAAGTTGTAAGCTCCTCTGGAGGCTGGGGGACTATAATTAGGTTTAAGCTCCTGGAAGGTAAGGAACTATAGAATTAGGTTGTAAACTCCTGGAGGGTAGGGGACTATATAATTAGGTGGTAAACTGCAGAAGGTAGGGAACTATAACTAAGTGATAAACTCCTGGAGGATAAGGGACCATAATTAGGTGGTAAACTCCTGAAGGTAGGAGACTAAGATTAGGTTGTAAACTCCTGGAGGGTAGGGGACCATATAATTAGGTTTCAAGATACCGGAGGGGACTTTATAATTAGATGGTAAGCTCCGGAAGGGTAGGAGACTATATAACTAGGTGGTAAACTCCTGGAGGGAAGGAACTATAATTAGGTTGCAAGGTTCTTTCTATCATTAGCTGGTGAGCTCCTAGGGTAGGGGACTATATAATTAAGTGGTAAACTCCTGGAGGGTAGGGGATTATATTTAGGTTGCAAGATCATGGAAGGTAGGGGACTATTATAATTAGGTTGTAAACTCCTGGAGAGTAAGGAACTATAATTAGGGTAAACTCCAGAAGGTAGAGGACTATAATTAAATGATAAACTCCTGGGAGGTAAGGGACTACAATAAGGTTGTAAGCTCCTGGAGAGTAGGGGACTATAATTAGGTTGCAAGATCCTGGAGGGTAGGGGACTATATAATTAGGTTTCAAGATACCGGAGGGTAGGCGACTTTATAATTAGATGGTAAGCTTCTGGAGGGTAGGAGACTATATAATGAGATGTAAACTCCTGGAGGGAAGGGACTATAATTAGGTTGCAAGGAGACTATCATTAGCTGGTGAGCTCCTAGGGTAGGGGACTATATAATTAAGTGGTAAACTCCTGGAGGGTAGGGGATTATATTTAGGTTGCAAGATCATGGAAGGTAGGGGACTATTATAATTAGGTTGTAAACTCCTGGAGAGTAAGGAACTATAATTAGGGTAAACTCCAGAAGGTAGAGGACTATAATTAAATGATAAATTCCTGGGAGATAAGGGACTATAATAAGATTGTAAGCTCCTGGAGGGTAGGGGACTATAATTAGGTTGCAAGATCCCGGAGGGTAGGCAACTTTATAATTAGATGGTAAACTTGGGAGGGTAGTTAGGTGTAAACTTCTGGAGGGAAGGGACTATAATTAGGGGGTAAGCTCCAGGAGGGTAGGGGACTTATTACTATCTGAAACATTTCCTAGAATTCCTGCAGGGCCTGGCACAGTGCAGGGCGAGGTGGCCTTCAAGGCTTTGGTCTTTGAAGACTGCCTTGGTTTCTAAGGCAGTAGGGATTGGAGGAACAGAGAAAAGGTTTGGAGAAAGCTGAGAGAACTGGCCTAGAGGGAGGAGAGGAAGGGAGAACAAGGCAACAAGGAAGGGGAAGTGGGGGGCAGGGAGAACCCCCAGCCATTGCTCTATGTTGGCTTCTTCCCTGGCAGTCTCACGCTGGATGCTTTCTTCCCTTTGGTGTGGGGGCTGGGGGCGCGTACCTGGGATTTCAGACTCTGCACCTCTTCCGTTAGCGTCTGCCGCTCCATGAAAAGCTCGTTCTGCTTCTTGAGGAGGAGAACCAGCTGTTGGGCAGTGGACTGGCAGTGCCTATCCAGCTGGTTTAACCTGGAGAAGAAGATACCATGGCGTCAGAGGGGCTTCCCAGCATGGAGCACTGGCCTGCTTCCCTGGAGTTGGCACTGATGCTAATGGGCCAGAAGCTTCCATATCACCCGCAGGTCCTCCCACAACTGGAAAAATGGGATCTCAAAGCACACGTTACAAGCTACGGCTCCACCAGGATCCTTCTCATTGTCAGAGCTTTATCCCCTTTCAAGTGATCTTATCTTTAGTTAGCTGGGTAAACTTTTAATGATCCCTGAAGAACATCCTGGAGAACCTTTTTTGTTTTGTCTTTGTATCTCCAACACTCAGCACAAGGTCTTACGTAGAATAGGAGCCAAAGGGACCCATTATAAAGTATCCCACTGTTTTCACTTAGCTTTTTCGTGAAGATCTTTCTTTAATAAGAGAGAGCCTTCCAGAACAGAGGTTCCTACCCCTTTTTATCAATATTAATTGTTCTGGCAATCTGCTGCGGCCTGGAGACCTTTTCAATCATTATCAATATCATTTCAAAATAATGCAATTGCCTAAAAGAAGAAACTTAGCACTGCAAGGGAAATCAGTAAAAGAGTTATCGAAATGTTTCTTGAAAGTTCCCAGACCTGCTGAGATCTATCAGCAAACTTCACTTAAGAACTGCTGCTCTAGAGGAAAACCACTTCTGGAAAATTGTGATTATTAAAAAGTTGATAGGGCATTGATTGGACTTGGAAACACAAAGACCTCGATCCAAATCTTGCCTCAAACACCTACTAGTCACTCTCTGTGCTTTAGGTTCTTTATCTGTAAATTAAGAGAGTACACCTGAGGAGGAGGTCCCTTTTGCCTCTAAATCTATGATCCTTAGCTTTAATTTACTTTTCTGCATTATCCACTGCTCCTGATTATGGCCTCTTGCTCCAAGTTGCCCTTCCCATATCACTAATGTCCATCAGGTACTTGGACTAAACTTTTTTCCCTCAGAAGCACATACTCACGCAGACACCTCAACTCTTCTCTTCACAACCCAAGCACCCCAAGACCTTTGTCATTTGGAACGACCTAAAGGCTCTTCACTATCCTAAGCCACCCTTTTCTGGCATTCATATAGGACTGAACACAGGATCCCATGTGGGGTCTGACCAGGACAGGGGAATATCACCCCCTTATTCCCTGGACAGTGTGCCTCTCCTAAGAGGTGGTCTCCTAATATAAGTAGCCTATTGTCACATCAGCATTTTGGCCAATATCACACAGTTAATTTGAGATTTTAGTCCACTAAAGTCCCTAGATGTTTTCACAAGTTGCTATCTGGTCCTATTTGCTCAAAAACTGAACTTTTGAACCCAAGAATAAAAATGTAGTTATCAGTAATAAATGAGACCATATTTGGTTTGGTCTGGTATTCTAGTTTATCAAAATCTTTTCAATTCCTTCAATATATTAACTATCTCTTCCAGTTTGTTGTTGTCAAATGAAAATCTGATAATTATGCCATTGATAGCTTTATGCAAGTCTTTGATTAAAACATATTAATTATAAAAATTATAAAGTATAAATTATACATATAGCAGAGATTTCTAGAGCATTCCTATCAACCTGACCTGGCAGTTCAGCCAATTCTGAACTGATAGGAATGGGATATTCAACTGATATTCATCCCAGTAAGTTTTGAAAGAGTGGTCTGGGGATTCCTGAAAGCCTTTCAGGGCGCTCCAAGAAATCAAAAAAATTTATAATAACATTAGATAGGGTATTTTAATTTCCAATACGGTAAGTATTCAGAGACACAACCCCCCGAAACAAAAGATGGGGGTAGGGTGAGAATACTCAATAATTTTTAAGAGTGTAAAGAGGTTTTGAGACCAAGATAGTTTGAGAATCACTGATTTAGCCCACATCTGTCCATCTCTTCCACAAGAATATCATGACATAATTTACCCAATATTTTGCAGAAATTTAATTATCAATAGAATTCTCTTAATCTGCTAGGTTAGTAACCCAAAGAACAACAACAATAAAAAAAAGGAATTGTTGAATCTCATTTTACCAATATAGAAACTCGGGTAATGTAATCCATGCAGAGACAAAAATCTCTCGTTTACAACTTTGCTGACAGAAATATCTAGCCTTAGACTATAGACATCAGTGAGAAAGAACTTCATATCTTTCTTGACATTGCAAAATCTGCCATGCTGCATTATCATGTATGTGTGATGGAAACCTCTGATACTAAACAGATGATGAGCTAATATTCCCTTGACAGGCTATCAGCCAGCAGTTCAGAATCGCCCTCAGGTACATGTGGTTCTTGGAGAAGACATCAATCAACCTGACATTTGTCTCTCTTCACAAACCTCCAAAATCTGAGGGTAAATTATGGCCATTCTTAATGAAACAGCAATTAGGAAATTTACAGTTGAGAAAAACATGAAATACTAAAAAAAAGAAAAAAGTTGATAGGAAAACTACTATTATTCTTGAATTTATATGCTGGAGGAGGATGCAAATCACATAAAATCTTAAAGGTTGGGGGTGAGGAGAAGATGCAAACTGTGAACTAAATGTTTTCCATTATTAATCATTTAGTCAATCATGAGCTCCAGGACCGATGACCAGATGTCTTCAAAAATTTGTTATTTGTCATTTCTGCTGCTTACAGTGTTCTACTTTCTAGACTTGCTAATTCAGTCAAACTCTTAGCCTTATTTATACATTGACTGCTTCCTCCTGCTAAAAGGAGGAATTTCTCACCCCTTTCTTTTATATTGGATCAGAAATGTAGCATTTAGGTAACATTAAATTACATTGGTTTTTACTCTTCAGATTCCAACTGGCAAATCCCAAAGCACTGTTGAAAAAGGGCTCCCTTTATTTTGTATTTGAAAGTAAGTTCACTTTTTGTAGTGCAGTCAAAATATATTTTAAAATCTGGTGAATGGAATTAGAGGCTTAGAAATTTAAAGGTAGAAGAGAATGGGGTGGCTTTGTGTACAAAGCACAAACTACAAATCCTGGCCTCAGTGAGTCTTCCTTGAAGGTGTATTTAACATTTATTTTTAATTTTTTCCCTAATTACAAGTAAAAACAATTTTTAACATTCATTAAGTTTTGAGTTCCATATTCTGTCTTTACCTTCCCTCTCAATGAGATGCAAAGCCATCTGATATGTTATATATGTGTAATCATATAAAACATCTATATTAGTCATTTTGTGGAGGGAAAAACTTGAACAAAAAAAGAATGTGAAAAATAGTGCACTTGAGTCCATATTCAGATGCCATCAGTTTTTTCTTTGGAGGGAGATAGCATTTTTCATCATGAGTCTTTCAGACTGTCTTAAATCACTGTAATGCTGAGAATACCTAAGTCGTTCACAGTTATCACATAATAATTGCTATTCCTGTGCACAATATTCTCCTCACTTCATTCTGTATCAGCTCATATAACTCTTTCTAGGTTTTTCTGTAATCATCCACTTGTCATTTCTTATGACACAAGAATATTTCATCATCATCATCATCATAAACTACAACTTGTTCAGTCATTCTCAATTGATGAGCATGCCCTCTATCACCAATTCTTAGCCACTACTTTTTTTAGAGCTAGTAGAAATGTTTTTGTAAAAAAAATAGGGTTTTTTCCCTTTTTTGGAACTCTCTGAGATGCAGACCTAGCAGTGGTATTGGTCAATCAAAGGGTACGCAGTTTTATAGTCAAAAAAAGAGATTAAAAGTTCTTTATGAGTTGATATTATAAACTGGCCCTGTCTAGCTTAAGCTACAACAAAGATCCCTGACAGTTTTCCACCTTGACCACCTAAACTGAGAGAACTGGCAGCATAAGAATAGTATTTCAGGGAGGCAAAAATGGTTTAAATGAGAATTTAAGGATGTCAAGATTAAATGACCTAAAATCACCATTATATTTTACAGATAAAGAAACTGAGACCTAAAGAGAAGTGCCTTGCCCAAGATCAAATAGCCTGCTAATTATACCCAATTATAGATTTCTATCTTTTCACAGATAAGTCTTGTAATTATAATGTTCTAAATTAAAATTCGATTATATTTTCCTGGATCTGCTTTTCTGTTTGTAGAAGAAAAACTAGTAGCCTTCTAGGGAGGCAGTGGACATTCTCAAACTGTTTTGTTTCTCCCTAGTTTTCTGGCTTGAAATCAATCAGCTTTTTCCTTACAGTCGTTATGGAAACCAAAGGCTAGGAGAATCAATGGACTTAGACCTGAAGAGGACCTTAGAAAGAGGCTATTGGTCCTTTGGGAAGCACAGACTAAATAGAACAATAGAACTAAAAAGAACAAAAACTTCCTTCTTTTAGTCTGATACTTTTCTTTCCCTTCCAAGCATCCTTTTACCTCATGTGAGTGAGGGTGGGAAGGATAATGGAAAGGAGAGCCTTCCCTTAGTCTACATACCTTCCATCTCCAAAGGGAGTCAGATAAAAATCACATCTGACCCTCCCCAATATGGAAATTTTGGTTTGGGGTCCTCATCTCTCTCACTCTCTCTCTAATCTGTAAAACCTAGACACTGAATGGAGCTCCCTCTGCTTAATTTCTCAGCAACAACATAATCAACCGAGCAGCCTGCACTTAGGTTTTGGGCACTGAATCATCCTACCCTGAGTTGATGAAACAGTTTAACTGCTCTGCCTCCAGTCCCCACTTCACCCTCATACCTCCACCCATTTCGTGCAATTCTGTCTCAGGGGATCTTTTCCTAAAACTTCAGTGGCAAAAGACTAAATTCATTTGTAACCATGGGTTAAAAAAAAAAGATTTGTGTATATACATATACATATACATAAATATATACATGCGCACACATATATATGTACTCCAAACTAAATTTTTTTTTACCAAGTTTCCTAATCAAATATAAGATACACTAAATCCCTGTTGTGATTCTCTAAGATTCATTCTTCACTCTAGCCCAAACTAATAATACCCTTCTTACCCTGTGTTATGTTTCTCCCTAGTTTTCTGGCTTAAAATCAATCTGCTTTTCCCTTACAGAGTCATTATGGAAAACAAAGGTTAGGAAAATCAATGGATTTAGACCTGGCTATGTTAATTCCCTCATTTAAGAAGTGTGAGAGCAGTTGTGATCAAAATCATTTGATATTAATCAATAATAGAGGAGTGGAGCAACAGAATAGGCAAGACAAGGCAAAATCAAAAACAATGAAACTCAATAACCCAGTGTTTAGTAGATCAAAAAAAGAAATTATTTGGGTAGGAAGATATTATCTGATTAAAAATGCTATCAAAAAAAAACAAAAAAACCTGACAAAAATTAGGCTTAAGCAAAAAAATCATGTCATATTCCATAATCAGTTCAAAATAAATGTGACTTTTATAGTGAAAATCATAACATAAAAATAGAAAGAGAAACAGATTATATATACCTTTTCTTAGAGCCATGGGTAGGAATGTTCTTAACCAACAAGAGATAGAGACAATTACAAAGGATAAAAACATTATTTGATTATATTAAATTTAAAAGCAGCAGCAAAATTAACCTATTTAGAACATGAAAAAAGTAGTCAAATGGAAAAAAAAACAACTTTGAATCAAATTTCTCAGACAAGAGTTTGATATCAAAGACATATAAACAACTATCAGGTATGTGGGTATATGAAAATGCTATTCCCCTATAATTTATCTAAGTCAAAGAAAAATTTAAAAATAAAATAGTTCTTTAAAAAGTTCCCACATATTCCAAAAGTATTATAGCAGCATTTTGTGGTAACAAAAAATTGAAAACAAAGTAAATCCTATTGGGTGGAGAATGGCTATACCAATTATGGTATGTTGTTATATACCAATGTAATGAAATGTTAACGTACTGTATGAAATGAATATGATTGATACAGAGAATCATGGAAAGCTCCCCATGATCTGCTGCAGAACAAAGTAAGCAAAGCCATTAAAACAACATACACAATGGCTAAATCATGTAAATGGAAAGAACCACAAACAATAAAAAATAATAATGAGAACATGCATAGCCCCACAAGAGTGAAAGGAGAAGATTTCTCTATCCCATTCCTTTGCAGAGATGAAAGGTATGCAGGTTTTATACATTGTATATGTTTTAAGATTTGATTTTTGCCGATATCTGCTCTTCCTTTCTGTTATCTGGAATTGCTCTGGAGGGGAAGCGAGGGGAGAAGGGGATAATGGGAGAAATGTGATGATAAAAGATATCAGTAAAAAAATGTATTTTAAAAATGAACAGACCAAGGAAGGAAAGGCAACTTGTCCAGAGTTACATAGCTGCTGAGCCAGGATTAAAACTCCACTTTCCTATTCCAAATCTAATGCTCTTTTTATCACACCAAACGAACTCCATCTTATTTCACTCTGAAGCCACAATCAATTATCAGTAGAAGCCCCATGCATGCTTCCTCCTGAGGCTTCATTACAAAGGCTAAAAGCTCAGCAGCTCAGGGACACTCATTATCCTTCAAGCCTAGGATGATGTTGTGGGGATAAATGCAATGATTTGGAATCAGAAAACCCGGCATCCAACCCTCATCTGCTACTTACTACTATTAGAAGACTGAGCAAAAACTAATAAACTTAACAGAGATAAGTCTAAAATTGCATATCTGCGTTCAAACAAACATTTTACCAGACTGGGGAAGTGTGAGTAGGCAAGAGAGTTCACTCAGTTCGGATCTGATTTGTTTTAATGGCTTGGGGGGCAAGCTGAGACAATAGTGATATGGCATCCCCAAAAGAGAATGTAATTTAAGATGACATTAAGAGAAGTCTCATGCTCAGGGACGAGATGATTTCTGAGGTCCCCTTTAACTAAAGTCTTTACTTCTCTGATCTCCATGGACAGAGTTTAGAATGTTGGGGAGAAAGACACTGATGATGCTGGAAAACAAAGAGATTTCTACTCCCCTGGTCTATGAACTGAACATATTTATTTACCACTTTTATTGTGTACCAAGAGGGATAGAGAGCTAGCCTTGGAATCATGAAGATGGAGATTCAAGCCAAGAAACTGACACATAATGGATGTGTGACCCTTAGGCATGTCATTAATCTCAGAGTTTTCAAGGCAACTCTCTAAGACCATGAGATACAGAACAAGTTCCACTTTAAGGCAATGAAGGGAATTTCTCATTATCATATCCCTCCATCAATGGAAGCAAAATCTAGTAACCACCTCCTCACCCCCATGCCCCTCAAATTAAAAACCTCCTCTGTGGAAGACATTGGGCTAGGTATGCAAAGAAAAGGTAGATATGGTCTCTGGAGCATTTTTTTCCAGCCAGACATTTATATTCATAATTCATCGATTTGTGGCTTTCAAGTATTACTAGATAGATATGGGATAAATTTTTTTCACTCTTGTAAAATATAAAGGGTTAGATTATGCCATGAGCAGGGCAACCAGTAAGCAAGAGCTTCTTTTGAATTAACAAAACCAAATTACATGTGTGACATTCTCTACCAAAAAAGGGCTATCTCAGTCCCTGTGGGTATCTGTGCACTGATTAGGCAGGAAAATGGTCTCATGTTCAATATAGTTTTGGGGTTTCCAGAAATGTATTTGAATCCAGTAAGTTCATTAAAGCCCCAACTGTTGAAAAGAGCCAATAAAAAAGCCCATTCAGGGAATCACTATACCTTGCTCTGTAATTAGAAATGTGTCTGAACAATCTCTGTAGGAGAATACAGGAAGAGTCACTAAGAACTTCCTTATTCAAAGACTGAATAATAAGGCTTGAAACATTCTCGAGGGAGAGTGACACTGATTATGTTTTGATACTCTCTGCAATATCTCTATCACTTACTGATTTTGCCTCATTTTTAGAGAGCTGAATGGGAGTTTACCTTAATTATTTTTTAATCTGTTTCCAAACCTTTTCAAAAATTCAATGATGTCATTTATCTTAAAAAAAATTCTTTCTATTGGTCACTCAATATTTATATCAATTAAAGCAATGGTAGACACTGAAAAGAGGGGAAAAAATACTGTTGTAATGAAACAGATTTTGGGAAAAATAGGTCTTGATAAGGAAATATATTTTATCTAACTGTTTAAGGGTTATCACCAAGTTTAGAGAAAACTGATTTTTTTTTAATGACAAAAAATTTCTGATAAGTCCTGCCATGTATACTGAACAAGGCCAGGCTGCATTTTCTAATAAATATCACATCATTACAGTACTAGCTCCTTAAACACAATCTTTGTTCCTTACCCCAAATTCTTTCTTAGTTCTCCATTCTTCCCCTTTTACTTTATTTTTTGATATAGCCAGTGATGAATCACACACAACTCTAATCATATACCCTCTTAAGTCAAATATGCACTGGCACCTCTCCCCCTTAATCCTCCTATTTGACATCTAGACCCATATCTATTTCTGCCCCACGTTAAATATCCATATCATATCCATGATCTCTTCATATTCATTCTTAGTGATT
The DNA here is from genome assembly GCF_902635505.1 of Sarcophilus harrisii. Classification (NCBI taxonomy): domain Eukaryota; kingdom Metazoa; phylum Chordata; class Mammalia; order Dasyuromorphia; family Dasyuridae; genus Sarcophilus; species Sarcophilus harrisii. The sequence continues at coordinate 380,972,114 of NC_045429.1, read as the reverse complement.
CACAAGCTATACTACAGTTTTTCCTTCCTTGTTCCACCACCTAACCAAACTCTCACATGTGGATGTGGATCTACTATAGATGACTTGCCTGACACTTTTGTTTTGAGCAGTTTCACTTACATGCCAAACTTATATTTAAACAAAAGGTCTAGTAATAATATCAGGAAATAGAAACACACACAATAGTAGTGTGACTTTTATTGCAAGGAAATTCCATAGCTCTGGACATATGCAAAAAATGTAAATGAACAATATGCACAATTGGTTACAGAGAATATGATGGGCTGAAATGGGTATATGGGATACAAGAGAAACACTGATTGCCTATTTCTTCTGCTTGCTTCACAGCTATCAAACTGTCCTCTCCTTAACCCTTCCATTGCCATGATCTTGTATTAAACATTTATTACCTCTCCCCTACTAATCAAATATTCTCTCTAGCATTTTCCTTTTCTCATTCATCCTTCCTGCTATGAAGCTAATCTTTTAATTTAACAGATCTGATCATATCCCTCCTCCATCACTGAAAACCTTTGGTGATTCTCCCCATTACAAACCAAAAAATAGTTTCAAACTCTTGCCATCAGTCTTGCTCCTATCACCTTTCTTTATATCACTTTTTTTTTTCACGCACATTTCCTGCACCATTCCTCCTTTCTACCATATCTTCTCACATGACAGGAATGCTTTTCCCCCCACTACATCTACAAGCTCAAATCTTATTCATTCTTCCAATTCCCCTTAAAGAACAACTTTCTCCAAGAAATCTTCCTGAATACTCTGACCCTCCCTTTAACTTGAATGATGCTATGTATTTATTTATTTATGATGCACTTATCTCCTTCCATGCTCACTCTAAGACCCCAATATTTCCTCAACCAACAAGCAAGTCCAGGGACTGCTCATGTGCTCTCCCCCCTTTCTGTCTTCACATCAGCCACCTGTCTAGACTCAAGGAGCCTCCTGCAATCGATTCCGGGAAAGATACACCTTGGGCAGAGGTAAACTGGCTGGTGGTTGGATGATCTTCCACCTGTTATTCAGGAATTGAGCAATCGAAATTACCTTTACTTCTATGAAAACAAACAAAACACCTCCCTTCCCCCCCTCCCCTTCACTGCTCTATGGCTCCACTCAGAATCCTAGAGGTTCTACATCTTAGTTGTCAATGCCGCTGAACCCACGCATCCATATTGGTCTCATGGGTCCTTGGTCTATTCCGCCCTGTCTGTCGTGCTCTGGAACTCCCAATCTGTTGTTTTTAAATGCATTTCATATCAAATGCACATGTATGCATGAGAGGCACATGCTGTCACAGACATGTCTGCTTGACTATATGTCAAGATTTCCGTTCATGTCCCAGCTCTGACACTTAGTATAACTTTGAGCAAATCTCTAAAGATTAGTTTTTCTATTTGTAAAAAGAGAAGATTGAGGAGACTGAACTCAGTTCACTCCAAGTTCCCTTGAATCTCTGAATCTATGTTTCTGTATCACAAGTTGAATTTTCTACATACCTGTGGTTCTCCTGCCTCCTTCTATCCCCAGAAAATGTAAGCACTTTTAGGGGAGAGATGGTTTAAGCTTTGTCTCTATGCCCCAACACTCAGGACAATTCTCACACAGAGAAAGATGGTAATAAAACTTTTCATATTGAATTGAGCTCCAGATTAGGAAAATAAAAAGATCATCAGATCATCCAATGATTCCACCACTGCCCTCAATATCCCACAGGCCATAGCCCTGGGCAGCCATCAGCTCCTGGCCCATTGGGCTTCCCTCACAAGACACTGTCTAGCAAAGTACAAGGTACAACATCAGTGCAAAATATCAGACATTTTCCATACCACTGTACTATGTACTAGAGGCCTGGCTTCTCTAATTCAAGGTATCTGGTCTGGTCATTTTTTTTTTCTTTTTTAAATTAAAAATGTGGAAGCAACATTGCATATAAAGTAGCAGAATTGTGAGCTCCTAGGAAACCACAGTAGCCAGTCTAGCAGGGGAGTGTGTGGAGACCAGTCAGGTCTTTCTCTGGGAAGGGCATCAACATCAAAAAGGAAAAGATTGAAAAGACTGCATCATGTGCTGTTGCAAATGACCCCAGGCTTTGCAAAATACACATGTGGATGAAATAACTAAAAGTCATGCAAGGATCACTTCAAGGATCACAAAGTGATTTCTTTTCCTGTAAGGTGGTCAGTAAAAAGTAATTTCCTTCCCCATTTAACAGGTGAGGGAAAGGAAAACTTCAGAAATATTAACTGATCAGCTTGAAGTCATGCAACTTATTTCCTCAAGGTGAGTGCCAGATTCTAGCTTAGGCCTCTTGATCCCCAATACAGGTGATGCTCACATGTTCATCCCTAGGGACAATGATGAAGAAACCAATCACAGATAATTCCAAATACTGGATTCTGAAATCACAGAATCTCCGAACTAGCAGAATTTTGAGAGTTTGTCTGAGCCCAAGTTGCAGGTGCATGTTCTGCCAAAAAAACACTTGTGCACATGTTCATACGCCCTGCAAATTGTTAAGACATGTATGACCTATAGCAAAATTCCATATAAATCAAGTCATTTTACAAATGATTTCTTTTTGAAGGCACAAAAGGAGTTTGCCACTTCGTTAAAAGAACCCTATGGAGGATTCATTTTTTGGTAAAGAAAACAGTCATCCCCATTTGGCCAGTTCCATAAGTTTGGACTTTGTCAACTGTAAGAATGTCCCAGCACTAAAATGATGCTTTTTGGCAGGAAGAAACAATGTTAAAAGAATGGGAAAAAGAGATCTATAAACGTCACAGAAGGTATTTTCTCCTACAAAATGCTTTCCTAGAGCTCTATTTTGGAAACAGAGTGGGGTAAAGAGGCAGTTGGCCTCATGAAAATGAAAATTTTCCCCACATCTACAGTATCCCTTTCTGGAGGACAAAGAACAAAACTAGTAAGGTGTCTAACAGTTCTCATTTAGGTATTAAATCCACAAGGTTTAGCTTCTTCTTTGATGTAACTGTGCTTTAATTCATCGTGGATTACAGGTTTTAGTAAACTCCATATTCAGCAGAATTAGAGACATCTGGCTTTCCTCCTGCCAGTAGAAAAACTGCCTCCATGAGCTTTTGTTTTTTTTTTTTTTTAATTTTCAACTGAAAATTAACTTTATGGTAGATAAACAGAAAGGTGAATCATTGTGCTCCCTTTTTGTGAAATGTCCTTAACCCCTACTCTATAAATTCCTATGGCTCCCTGTAACTTCTAGAGTAAAACAATTTTTTCCACTAAGCATTTAAAACCTTTCTCTAGATTACTAGACTCACTCTATTTGAATAGCCTACAGAGGTTGATTTCTAAATGAGGAAAAGGGGAAAAACTTTAATTCTAATTCAATTATAATAATATATTAATATAGGAAAGAAACAATCATTTTCTCTTACCTATATGAAGCCTTTCCTGATACTTTCCCATTCCTAACTGGCTACCTTACTTTGAATTTATTGTGTATATAATATCCCTGTGGGTAATGCTGTTTCCAATAGAATTTAAACTGCCTGAGGGCAAAGACTTTTGATTTTTTTTCCTGTATAAATCCAGTGCCTAGGACACAATAAATAGGTGTTTAATACCTTAAATGCTGCTTAATTAACTGACTAATTGGTTGCTATCCTGATTTATTGCCAATATTGAAATTCCAGTAGATATAAAGGCCCCTGATTTGTCACTTTTTCATGTGATGAATTTCAATTAAGAAATCACATTAATTTAAAATGTATTTTACTCTGAGACTTGAAAATTGGTATCGTTTTACATTATTTCAGATAACGAATTAAAAACCATGCATAACTAGTGAAGGTAGATAAGGATAACTATTACTTCACTATCTGAATTTAACTACTGCTCGGATGGTTACTCGAGACTCAGAGCATCCATCATTTAAAGGTGAAGGCAGTTTCAGATGGTTAATTTTAGATTTCCCAATGCCCAGATCTAACTCTGCTCAATGATTACTTGAATAGCTAATATGTGGTGGGCAATTCTAGAAATCATTTGCTCTTTAATTATGAGAAATTAGATTCTACTTTCATTTGCTATCCTATCAAATCCTTCTATTCACCACAGGCAAAGCCAGTTTTAAGTATCTGTAGATGGAAGTATGTATGTTTGTGGTGTGTTTTCTGAGGAGAAAAAAACCTTTCCCCTGATTTCCAATACCTAACTATTGAAATAACCTCCCAATTGGTCTTCTGGCCTCCAATCTTGCTCCTCTGCAATCTTTCACAGCCGCTATACCCATACTCCTAAAGCTCAAATCTGATCATATATTCTCCTATTCAATGACCTCTAAGAGCTCCTAAATGCCCCTATAATCAACTATAAATTCCTCTGTTTGGCACTTAAACCTTCCCATCCTAATTCTAACATACCTTTTCCATCATTACTTCTTTTTGCACACACATTCTTGCGATTTCTCAGTCGTGACATTTCCATTTACTGATTTGGTAACTTTGCAAGGTTGCAACTCAGCTAGAAGGTGCTCCTTCCTCACCTCTACCTCTGTCTCAGAAGTTCCTAATGCCCAGATCAGATTCTGCCTGCCTGCCCCCCCCCCATATCTATCTCTCTCTTTCTCTCTCCTCTCTCTCTCTCCTCTCTCTCTCCTCTCCTCTCTCTTCTCTCTCCTCTCTTCTCTTCTCTCTGTCTCTGTCTGTCTCTCTCTCTCTCCCCTTCCCCCCCCACATACACACACACACACACACACACACACACACACACACACACACTCCTTAACCATTTAACCTTATTCTGCATTAGACCTTTTTATTCAGAAATGGGTCCGTGGTTCTGTGGATAGAGTACTGACCTGAAGTCAGGAAGACTTCAAATTCAGCTTCAGCCGCGTAGCAGCTATGTGACCCTGGGCAAGTCACTTATTCTCTATTTGCTTTAAACCACTGGAGAAGGGAATGGCAAACTCCTCTGGTGTAATTGCCAAGATGCTCCACAGTGTCATGAAGAGTCAGCAATGACCCAAGGACTCAACAATTGCCCCCTTTCCATCCTGTTCCCTGCATTCCCTGACAGCAGGCATAAGCTCCCCACTTATCCCTGCCTCTCAGAATCCTTCTCTTCCTCTAAGCACCAGCTCCTAATAACACCCCTCCACAAAGTCTTCTTTCATCTCTTCAGCTCAATGTTGTTCCATCTTCAAAAGAGCTGGCCAGTGTCACACAGGCTGTCAGAGGCAGAACCTGAATACAGCTCTACCTGATTCCAAGTTCAAGTCTGCATTTGCTTTCCTCAGTAAGGCTCTCAAGGTCACAATTGCACTCATCACTATCTCTCTGCTATTAATACATATCCCTATGTATGTCCTCTCAACGAGGCCAGAAGATTCTAATGGAGAGGGGAGTGTGTTAGTAAATATACCTGTTTTCCCAGTGCTTCCTATATAGTAAGCTGAATTGAAGCACTGTGATCCATCTCCATGAGGACAAGTTATATTTTCTTTTTTTAATCAATAGTGAATGCGTAATTGAGACATAGCATGGTGTAGTGAGCCCTGACTGGGGTTGTAGTCTAGGCACTTGCTAGCTATGTATTAATACCAGAAATATGGTACCTCCCTCATGGAACTATAGTAAAATGAGCTTTTCTATATACAGTATTTGGCCAACTTTTGAGGGATACATGCAAGTATATATAATTATCATCATCATCATCATCATCATCATCATTATTATTGTCATTGTTACAACTTCATACACCTGTGAAATTTTCATCTTGCAATATAACCACCATTTAGAGACAGAACTCATAAATTTGGATTAATGGGTAAATTTTCACAAGTAGAAGCACAAATACATTTGTGATTATTGTCTCATGTATTTGCATTTGAATCCTCACTTGGGACACAAAAATGCTCAGAGCATTTGGATTGGACCTGTGATTTCATTGATATGGGGAACTCTCAATAAAGAAAAGACCTCTACTAATGCGCATGGTTGCTTTGTAACCCAGAAGGAAAGAGCATTGCCTAGGGGAACAGAGAAGGTAAAAGTGCTCAGGGCCAAACCAGTAGGTATCAGAGAAGGATCTTGAAATCAGATTTTCCTACTTTCCAGGCCCAATTCTCTATCCACACTACCTCCAGGATCAGATGTGCTTAATAAATTACTTGTTGACTGATAGATATGATAAAGTTCATTCAATATTAATTTCTTAAGCATTTACTGCATGCAAAGTATTGAGGGCTGCAAAAATTACTACCAGATACCTGCCTTTGGAGAGATTATAATCTAGAAAAATCAAGCCCTGATATTTCATATAATTTTTTAGAGTTGATAGAACCTTAGAGGTCATCAAAGCAAATCTAAACTCCAACTCCAGTTCCATTTCTCAAGAAATTCCCACAAGTCAAAAAAGAGAGTGAAAATAGACCTGAAGCTCAAGTAAAAAACTAGTAAACATAATCTTCAATGAAATGAAAAAAGCAGAATGAATACAAAGAGTAGAAAACGCTATTATATAAGTCACTCTTATTAAGTTACATATATGTCACTCACTATATATTAAGTCACTCTTACTATAAAGTGACTTAAAATCATAACCTCACTGTAGTTTTGTCAGTGCTAAGTGTTGGAGTTATGACCCTGAACAAGGATGCTTGTCCTAAAGGCGGTGCTGGTTGGGTTCTAAGGGAGGATGCAAGGCCATTGAGCTGCTCTGGGCTCTCCGATGCATCACAAGTGTGTGTCGGAGGGAGAGATGCTGTTGCTTTTGTGCAGCTGGGTGATGGCTGTCGCTGCCCTTGATGCCGCCCAGCCCACCTGGCTGCCGTGGCCCAGTGGAATCAGAGCAGACCCACAGCCTCTCAATCACCAGGCTCAATCACCCGGCTGCCTGCCCTGGCACACCTCTTAATTGGGTTTTAATCGAAGTAATCTGATAACTAGTCCTGGCTGTCCACGCTGGGACCGTGGGTACCGAAAGCTTCCCATTTAGCTCCTCTTGGAGTCTACACTGAGGCAGCCTCCCTGCTGACCCTTGTCAAAGAACCCCATCTGCTGGTTGCCACGGTAACTGAAGGGATCCATTGAGCTAAGCAGAGAATGTGTCTCAGAAATAAAACAGGCAGCCAAAGGAATTCTGCTAATGAGTACTAATCACTTAGTAAAAAGGGGGTCCTTGCACAACTCTAAGTGTTACGGTAATATGATTGCACAATTTTTCCAGACAGAGGGTTCACGGTAGATCATGAGGATTGGCTCTGCTCACAGGCTTGTCTGAGAATCAACAGAATCCAATAGCTAAAGAGACAGATACCTACAGAGCAATGTATGTGGAAGCATGGGGAAAGAACACCTCTATTAAGTTACTTCCTAAGATTTTCACAGAAAGCTGCATTTAAGAGAATTCATTTTGGAAAAGTGAAAAAAAAGCCCAGCCCTGCCAATGTGTCCTGTTGCAGAAATTCCTTCAACAATGAAGATTAGAAACTCATTGGTAAAGTGGTATTGGGAATTCACTTGGGATGTTGAAAGGATGTCTATGGATCAGACTCCCAAGATAACCCCTATCTCCCATATCACATTGGCTCTCTTATGCTCTGGGTGCTAGAGAGACATAAAGATATTTTTCTGGATGGAGAAAATGGACAGAGACAAAAACATGTTGTGTATATTCCCCCCAAATCATAGTAGAAATCAAGTGGTGTGCATATGTGTACATATACATACACAGACATATACATATATTTTTCATGAATATTAGGCTTGCCTCGAGATGAAGACTACAATGAAAGCAAGCAAGTAATTAACTTATTAAACATAATCTTTGACAAAATCAAAAATTAGAATGAATATAAAAAGAGTAGAAAAATTTCACTCTTACTATAAGGTGACTTAAAATCATAACCTCACTTGTAGCTTTGTCAATGCTAGGTGTTGTAATTATGATCCTAACTAGCATTCCAGGAGAAATAACTGGTTGTTAAGTGCATAATATTAGGTGTTCCATAGGACCATCAAAGAGAGAAGGGTAGAAAATTATATAATTATATATAGTCAATGACCATAGCAAAATAGTATTTGACAAACCCAAAACCCCCAGCTTTTGAGATAAGAATTCACTATTTAACAAAAACTCCTAGGAAAATTGGAAATTCGTATGGCAGAATCTAGGCATTGATCCATACTTAACACCATACACTAATATAAGGTCGAAATGGGTTCATGTTCTAGACATAAAGAATGGTATTATAAATAAATTAGAAGAACATAGGATAGTTTATCTCTCATCTCTCAGATTTGTGAAGGAAGGGATTTGTGACCAAAGAAGAACTACAGATCATTACTGATCACAAAATAGACAATTTTGATTATATTAAATTAAAAAGTTTTTGTACAAACAAAACTACTGCAGACAAGATTAGAAGGGAAGCAATAAACTGGGAAAACATTTTTACATTTAAGGGTTCTGAAAAAGGCTTCAAATTTATAAGAATTCAAGTCATTCTCCAATTGATAAATGGTCAAAAGATATGAACAGACAATTTTCAGATGAAGAAATTGAAACTTTTTATGGTCACATGAAAAGGTGCTTCAAATCACTATTGATCAGAGAAATACAAATTAAGACAACTTTGAAATACCAATAAACACCTCTCAGATTAGCTAAGATGACAGGAAATGATAATGACCAATGTTGGAGGGGATGTGGGAAAACTGGGACACTAATACATTGTTGGTGGAGTTGTGAACTGAATCTGGAACTATGCTCAAAAAGTTATCAAACCGTGCATACCCTTTCATCCAGCAGGGTTACTACTGGGCTTATATCCCAAAGAGACCTTAAAGGAGGGGAAGGGACCCACATATGCAAAAATATCTGTGGCAGCCCTCTTTGTAATGGCTAGAAACTGGAAACTGAGTGGATGCCCATCAATTGGAGAATGGCTAAGTTATGGTATATGAATGTTATGGAATATTATTGTTCTGTAAGAAACGATTAGCAGGATGATTTCAGAGAGTCCTGGAGAGACTTACATGAACTGATGCTGAGTGAAATGAACAAGACCAGGAGAGCATTGTACACTGCAACAATAAGACTATATGATGATCAGTTCTGATGGACATGGCTCTCTTCATCAATGAGATGACTCAAACCAATTCCAATTGTTCAGTGATGAAGAGAACCACATGCATCCAGAGACAGGCCTGTAGGAACTGAATGTGGACCATAGCATAGCATTTCACTCTTTCTGTTGTTATTTGTTTGCATTTTGTTTTCTTTCTCAGTTTTGTTCCCTTCTTGATCTGATTTTTCTTGTGCAGCAACATAACTGTATATATATATATATTGGTTTTAACATATATTTTAACATATTTAACATATATTGGACTACCTGTCATCTAGGGAAGGGGAAGGGAGGAAGGAAGGGATAATTTGGAACAGAAGGCTTTGCAAGGGTCAATGTTGAAAAATTACCTATGCATATGTTTTGTAAATAAAAAGCTTTAATAAAATTTTAAAAAGGAAAAAAATAAAAGAAGAGAGAAAAATAAAAATAAAAAATGAGGCTCAGGGAAGTGATATGATTTGGCAAAGAGTCTGGTCAGTGGCTAAGTGCTCTTTTAACTAAACCACAATACCCTCTCTGGTCATCAATCAAAACTAGGAAATGAATTTTAAGAAAAATTACTCATAAATTCTCCTGGCTTCCACTTAATCCTGTCTATCAGCATTTCTTGGTAGGCCAGGAGGGTGACCTGGGAGCAACTAGCCCTGGATGTCATGTGGTTCTCTTTTTCCCATTCTCTTTTTTTTTTTTTTTTTTTTCCAGTGAGTACACTAGGGACTGAGGAGCGAGGGGCAAAAAATCACATGAAAGGAATACACAAGAAGCTGTGGTGGCAACCATTTATGCTATACACCCCTTCCCCTGAAGCACCAGGTTCCCCCATTAGCAAAGGGTAGGCAGTGAAGCAGGGTTTCAGTTTTCCCTCAACTTTTTTTTTCCATGCTCAAGGGATGCTCTTGGATAGAATCATCCATTAAGACTATTTCCTGTTATTTTTTTTTCTTTTTTTCAGAGCAACTGCTACCCAGAAACACATTAGAGAAAGAGGAAAAAATTAACATCTTTGATGCTGGCAATAAAATATTTCAGCTTCAATGTTTCATCAAATTCTATCTGTTCAAAGAAAAAGGGAATGGTTGTGTGAACAGACTAGAAGCCCTTTATATTTTTTGCGGGATAGAAGCACATCCCTAAGGATCACTCATTTCTTATTTCCCTAATCCATACTTTTCAACAGCTGTGCTACTTATTAAGCCTTTAACAGAAAAAAAAAAATCTACCTTTCACAAATTAAAGATTCTCTATTGACCCATATCTTAAGAGTTCCTTATGATAGAACTGAGGAAAAATCAGTTAACCTTTTCCCTAAATCAATTCCCCTTCTGCTCTGCAGCAATTTTTTGCCAACACTTTCAGCATGGCCAGTACTGTGTACCAAGTCAAATAGATGTTTTCCTGGGGCTGTTTTACTCTTCCTCTATGACAAGCCTTTGCCTCCTTTTCCTTTTAGGCCCACAGGCTGGGTGGGCAATCCTGCTCCCTCCCAGGATACACTTGGCAGGGCTTTGAACCAGAGCTCCTTGTTACTGAGGGAGAGTGCTGCTGGGGGGAGAGAGATGTGATGAGCCTCCCATTTGGGAGGGGGCTGGGGAACAGAGCATCTGGCTTAGTTAGACATCATGGGGACTGTCAGAGGTCTGGGGTTTTGGCAGAAGGGAAGGGATTAAACAGAGAAGGTGGCAGTTGAGAAGAGGAGATGAATGAAGCCTTCATTAACTCACTGATTGATATTGTAAACAGATAATGTGAGTAAAGGGAAGTTTGGTTTCCCAGTGATGTGAAAGGTGCTGGATGACTATATTTGGGTTTCTTGCTTGTTAGTAACTTACTTATAAATAAATAAATTAAACCATCTTTGTTGATGAGAGTGTTGGGTCTCAAATTTCAGTGAAAAGAATATAAAGAATACATTTCTTTGTTGATAAAGGTGTAAAGCAATATGATAGGCAGATTTTTTAAAGTGTCTAGCCTACAATTTATTTCTGTCTTTGAAACCATCAAATTCTATAACTGCTCAAATGAATTTGCTGATAAATTGTGAAAATTTAATTCAAGGAGGATGAAAAAAGGAACTGTCTTTCCCAGCACCCAAATCAACACAGGAATTTTTTTTTAAGTGGGAAGAAAGGGTGGAGAAATCAAAACCCAAACCCCAAAAAACAAATTAAATTTGCATTTGTCTCTAACTCCTAGAAAACTGGACTCGCAGGTTCCATGCAAACACTGTGTAAAGTTTTGATGAAGTATCTTCCTAAATAGTTTCCCATGCATTGCTGACCCTGCCCCTTACAAGGTCACATTCAGTTTCCCTTATATATTCCGACTCCAAATGCTTTGTCTCTGTTCACCATCCCTTTCTTTTTCCTTCTTCCAATCCTCAGACACTGGAACCTTTACATACACTGCCACTCTGAGACAGCACAGAATAATCAGTATATTAATTCAACTCTAACACAATCTGCCCAACCTGAACTCTTTCCTTCAGAAACAGTTTGCCTTTAAAAAGAAACTCCCAGCATGAACCTCATAGCGACATGAAGACAGTGCATGTGGTGCTAGGGCACACGGCGTAGAATTAAAAGAGAATTTTTCACTTTGTTTCCTCAATGCCATGTGCGTAATGTACATGTGGACCAAACTGACATCAGACATTTAAAGAAAGGGAGAAAAAGGAGGGAGGAGGAGGGTGGTAGGGGAGGAGGGGTGCTGATAGGAGAGGGAAGGAGAGGGAGAAAATATGTTGATAAAAACAGTAACTTCTGTTAATCTACATTTTTCAGTCACTGTCTTAATTAAAAATGTTAAGAAATATGTTGCAGTTTAATTGTACTGTTTTGGTAAATTCTAATGCAGAAAAATTTGGACTTCAGCAATTTGAGTGGCAGCTTCTAATCCCTGTGGCAGTGGTTCTTCCTATAGGCAGAGAGAATAATTCAAACACAATCAAAAGAGAAAAAAATTGGGGCAGGAGGATGTCCCATTGTGTAGTTTACATGTTAAATAATCACAAATGTTTTCTTTATAACAAGTTTCTCCACACAAAACTCCAGTATGAATATGTTACAAAGACATAATAAAATCCTAGTTCTTAAGATAGTGAGTATGACATTAGCCCTGGGGAAACAAGGGAAAAATGTTTGCTAAAATATGAAGAAGATTGAAAGATTTGTCCAGTCCCCAACTATAAAGAATTCCAAGAATAAAACGACACTATTTTAAGTTTTAAATGATAAGATTGTCCTATGGAAAAGAGAACTTTTATATTTGAAAGAAATCTCTGCTAAAAGTCTCTAAACTGAACTGACCTTTGTTAAGATGACAAAAAGAATGTGCCTGAGCAACAAGTGCATTAAAAATGCTGTGGTCTTAAGCACGAGTCAGACATGAAAACTGAATTTGGATTTCTGGATTCTGTACCATTGTTCAGGAGCAGAGCTGAGTTGTATAGTTACCAGCTTTCATTACTCTGCACTGGAAAGGCAACTTTATTATAATGATAATCTATTGTTTATACATTAATGAATGGCGTCATTCACAAAGCAAAAACTCAAGATAGTTCTGCTCAGCCCAAAAGAGTTTCAAGAAGTGATATATTCTGTAAGTTTCCTGGTGTTTTAGGAGATGACAGTTGATTCACAAGGTGGGGGGAGGGCAGATGGCTCCAAGGACTGACACAAGGACATTAATTTCATTTCTATATTAGCAACTCATTGCTAACCACAGCTCCCAGGGACTATATTTTGGGTCAGCTGCCTATGTCAAACCAGGGGGTGAACACAGATGAGATTCATAATATAAAATGATGTGCCCTGCCAGTATTAGCTTAGGTCAGGTCCCTAATGGTTTGGGGAGATATAATCTGAATGTATAACAAATGACTGGGTTAGTTTAACCAACCAACTGGTTCGACTCATTTTGTTCCTTGAAATGTAAATGTTTTTTTGACCAAAATGAGCAAATCAACTGATCATTTTGCTACTTTGAAACTATGACTCAGAATATATCCAGAACATCAGATCTAGTCATTTATAGTGTAGGGAAATCAGTGTCAGCTTTTCACTGATCAAAAAGGTATATTTTTCATGGACAGTCACCCTGAAACTGTTACAATGCAAAGAAATAACTTTGGAAGATGTTTTTAAATTGCCTACAAGCACAGATGAAATCAAACTAGTATCTAGCTAAGAAAATAAATCAATAAGGTTTCTAGTAAGTTCAGTTTTATTTAGTTTGAGAAGTCTCACAGCTCCTTCTCCCTTTACTCTTTTAAAACAAGAGACCTGAACCTAGAAACCTTACTGATGACAAATGACATCTAATTGGTATGATTTTGAGATTTAAAAATAAATCTGTCTACATATCTATTTTTTCCCATTAGGATGTAAGTGAGAGTGGGTTAGGATTTCAAATGGACTCCAAATCTCTGGTCTCAAGGTTAAGGGATTCTATTATTTCAACTATATAGTCTAAGTGCCTTTTTTTTTTTTTGGCAAGTGATCAGAATGTAAACTCTGCACAAGAACTCAACTATCCAAACTCTTCTAAAACAAACAGCACAGGTAAGAAGTGATGGATTCTCTGAAATTCTTTTCCTTTACTACTGAACTCTATTTCAAAGTTGATATTTAACTGCAGATAAGGCTATGACAAACAGGGTCTTCCTGCAGACATCGTCTTTTATGGATCTCAAGGACAGTAACTAATCTTGTTCCTATTCCACTCCTATTCTCTGCTGGGGCATTTACTCCTGTGTGAGCAAAAAAACAACTTTCACCACATATGCAGTGATGATCAGTGTAGCTGCTTTTGAATCCTGGGCTAACCTAGCATGGAACTCAAAACCATTTGATTGCGCTGTGGTTCGGGGGAATGAAAAGTGGGAGCAAACACCCCAAAGACCCGTCAGCTGCTGGGAATACGACAGAGTGATCCAGAGAACAGGACTTCGGACAGCAGATTGGTAGACTGAGCAGAGACGATTAGTTCGTTTTCATTAACAACCGACGAAGGAGAGAGGATATGGGTGCAAGAGAGTTAGAAGCAGCCAGGAGCTTAATTATTAGTTAAAAAGTTCAAGTCTCCAAGTTTCCAGTACATTAGAAAAAGAATGCATGATAATGGGGGGAGAAAGAAGCAGTACCCGCCTGAGGGCCAATTGCCTCTCCAGCAGCGGTAAGGCTGTTCCGAGGCTTGCAGTACCATTTGTTCCATTACACAATCTCCTGAAGCCTTTTAGAGAGAGCTAAAACAACTGCCTGTACCAAACACGACACATGGCTTTCCATCCCGACTCTGCGAATCCAGACGCTCCAACCATCTTTCTTTAAGATGCCATATGGTTGGCAGAAGCCTGTAGATCTAACAGCACATCTGCTTGCACGTTACTTCTCCCTTCCATCCCCCACTGAAAGAGAGATGGAGAGAGAGGAGAAAGAGGAAGGAAGAAAGAGAGAGGGAAGATCTATGTCTATCCATCCCCTGAATACCGGCATTCACGTTCGCATGTGTGTAAACGCTGTAGCCAACTTAAGGTCTGTTAGAGGAGGGACGGCAAAGAATCTAGGACTGGCTCCTTCAGAAGTAGTCTCGGCCCAGCAGGGATTTAAAAGTAGGTTAGAAAAACAAAGGGATGGGAGACTGTCTCTCCAAAGGGGATTACTTGAAAACCATTTCATTGCACTCTCCTAAGAAGCGTATTGAGTGCTTTCTTGCCACGGAGAGGAAGAGCGCCCTTTTCTTCTTGGTGTGTGTGGGTTTTTTTTTTTTTTTTTTTTTTTTTTTTAGTTGTTCTTTTCAGTCAGAGGTAGCCAGACAAGCTGAGAAACCGGCGCGTCCCAAATCCTGCTTTGTGAGCAAGTCCAGAGAGTCTGAGTGCTAATGAGCCTTCGGGAGCACGCCGACACCCTGCTTTTTGGGGATGAGGGGCAAAGATTACTGACACTGCTGAAATCCTGCTTGTGCTGGCAGGTAGGCGCCCCGCCGACCCGGCTGGGATCTGGCCCCCAACGAGACGGGCTGCAAAAAAGACAAAAAGAACAAAAGGGAAACCCCCCCCCACCCCCCACCCCAGTCCGGGTCCCTGCCGACTCCATTATTCTGACCATTTATAACTTCATGCGCTTGGCGGCTCCAGCCAATGGACGAACAGGTCTCTCCGAGCCTCCCCCGGAAGCCTGTTCCCCCGGGCCGCAGTCCGAGGCTCGCAGCTAGGACCACCCGGCAGGGGGCCCAGCGGGACTGAGGCTGAGGCACAGCCGGGGTCAAGTACCAACCTTGTGGTCGCAGAATCAAGTGACATGTGGTAGTTGGGAGGTGAGGCTGGCCATCTCTCTGATCTAGCTCCAGTCTCTGTCTCTTCAGGTCTAAAGCAAAAAAAACAATACTTTGGCTAACTACCTGCAGGGGTGGGAACATTAAAGCTCTAAGGGACCCCGAGCTGCTGTTGTGATCGGTGTGATGGCAGCCAAGCACTGAAGGCTATGCTGAATAGCTCATTAATCAACAAGTGTTCATTTAGCCTTCACGGTGGGCCCGGTACTGGTCAGACTAATACATCAAATGAGTAATCTGCAAGAAAGAAGCTTAGGACATGATGGGATAGAGATGTATTCATATGAGGCAGCTAGAGTTCTACAGGGATATCCATATCTCTATAAGGACATAGGAATCTCTAGAGATAGCTATAGATAGGTTTCTATAAAAGAGATGGGTATCTCTACCAATATTACTGAAACATGTGGCTCTATCCTTGTCTTGCCCATGAGATTATAAACTCCTTTTTTGGAAATAGCGATTGTTTCATTTAGTAGAGGGAGTGTTTGTATTATGTGTGTGTGTGTGTGTGTGTGTATACATACACACACATATATATCATAGTAGTCTCTTTATGCCTGTCACGTATATGAGACAAATATGAAATTAAATGAACCAGTCATTATTTGCATATATGTGCATACACACACTTAATACATACACACATTATACATACACATACATATATTGTTGACAATGCACATACACACATGTACATATGGACAATATACATGTGTATCCAAAACAGACATAGAATACAAATATATGTGAAATGATTCTATACAAAGTATCTAAGGTAATTTGAATGGAAGGCAGTGACAGGATGAGCTGCATCAGGAAAAACGCAAGAGGATTTACAAATGAGGTAAAGATGAGAAGATGAGAGACAGCCAATACAGAAGCATGAAGACAGGAAATGGAGGCCGTATAAGTGTCGGGGGGAGGCCAGTTTGGATAAATTGCAGAGTGCTGGAAGGAGAGTCTGGAGTGAGAGATTAGGGGAAGGCTGTGACAGATTTTAAAAGCTAAATAGAGGAGACTATATTTGATTCAAGAGCCAACTGGAAGTCACTCAGGTCTCCCGAGTATGGGAGTGACATGGTCAAGACCTGTTCTTAATGACCACTTTTTGGCAGCAATGTGGAATATGGATTGAAGAGAGGAGAGAGACTTGAGTCAGGGAGACCAGTGACCAGGCTGCTGCAATAATCCAGGTGAGATGTGGTTAGGACCTGGCAAAGGTGGTATGTGGGAGTAGAGAGAGATGGTAGAAAGGAAGATGGACAACTGATTGGATAGTAGGATTACGCCACGCCACAGTGATTCACCCAAGAGACTAGAAATACAGCGCTGCCTTGACAATGCCTCTGTGAGAGAAGGAAGTGGGGAAAACAGGTCAGTTGTGGGGTTGGAGGGGAAGTAACAAATTCTTTTTTGAACTTGTTGAATCTGGGATGTCTCTGGGATATCTAGTTTGAAATATCTCTTAGAAAACTATCATGTATATATATATATATATATATATATATATATATATATATATACACACATACACATACACACACATACATATATACACTTTAAATGAAACAATCTCTTTGTATATATGTATGCATACACACACTTAAATATATGTATATACAAACACACACATATGTATATATACATGGACAATAAACACATATATATATATATATATACACATGACAGACAAAAAAAAGTAGGCAAATACATGTGCTATGGTGGGATAGAAGCTCAGGGGTTAAATATATCGATCTGAAAGACAATGGCACAGACATGATGAGAGAGAGAGCCAGACAGACAGACACAGAGGGAGGGAGGGAGAAGTAAAGGTCCTAGGACAGAGCAGGACAAGTCTGGAGAGGAGAGAGTGGTTGACAATGTCAAATGTAGCAGATGGTTTGAGAAGGATGAGGAATGAAAAATGGTCACCAGATTTGGAAATTAAGAGATCACATGACAACTGAGAGAAGAGATGAGGTCAGAAGCCAGACTGCAAAGGATTGAGGAGAGGAGAGGAAGTAGAAATAGACAGTTGTTTCTGGGAATGACTAAAGGATGAGAGGAGATATATAGGATAAGAGAAAACTTCTCATCTTCTAAAGCCATAGACCCTAAAAAGCACATAAATAAAGATGTATATCTGAGCACATGAAGAGCAAACTGATATGCCTAAAATCTCAAAAAATCATCAAAGCAGATTAGCTATAAGAGAACTCCTCTGTAGTGAGTTTACCAACAAGAAAGTATAGATCTTGAAGAGTCAAGTCAAAGTTTAACTGTGATCTCAAATGCAATTGAAAAATCCAGGTGACTAAATTAAAAACAAAAGATGAATTTATAACTTTAACATGAATGTATATATGTATATATGTATTATGCAAATAAAAAACATCTTAGCAAAAAAAAAAAAAAAGCCCTAAATTTTGGGCCTCGGTACTGCTTTTCATGACTGTCTTGTCACTCCTTGCCACTCCCTAATTTGCCAAACCCACCATTGTTGCTGTCTTCCATTAGTGCACCATTAAAATGTAATGGAGCTGTTAGGGTAGGAACTGTCTTGTTGCCTCTATTTGCATCCTCAGCAGGAAGCAGAACAGCACAATGGATTCTTGTGTCATTCATTATGTCATTAATACAGACTCTGCCCATCTATCTATCAGAAGAGCTGGCTCTGAGTCATGGATGTCCAATCTTGAGCAAGTCAATTAAATTCCCTGTTTCTTTAGCTATAAAATGAAGGCAACGGACTAAGTACATTTTGCAAATCTGTTATCCTAATGCTGATAGAACTTTTAAGTGTCCATAATCGCTAAAGTGAGGAACTTATCCCTTAGTTTTCAAATCAAGAAAGTTTTACTGAACCAACAAAGGCTACCTACTAATGATACACACAACACACACACATACACACACACACACACACACACACACACACACACACATCTGCATGTGTGTGTGTAATTACCCTCAAGTTATGGGGCTGATATTTGAACATATCCAACACAATGGGAATGCAAACATCAAAATGAGAACTGTCTTTCTTCAGAATCATCATGGTGGCAAGCTGGTCACTTCCAATGTTGTTCAGGCTCTTTTTTTTTTTTTCCCCCTGAATTGTTTTCAGGGCCTGTGATATTTTCTTTTGAATACTCAACCATGGAAAAGCTTCATTATTTTGAGCATGAATTTGATTTCAGGGAAAATCTAGAAAGTCAAAGGTTGTGTGATGTGGTGATGGTGGTGAAACAGTTGCCTTGGAATGCTGGACTTAAGAGTCAATGGATCTAAATTTGAATTCTGAGTTCCAAAGTTACTCCTCACATGACTTCAATCATTTCACCCATCTGGCACTTTTCTCATGGGATGGAGAGAGGCTGTATTCACAGACCTGTAAGGCCCATTCGAGCTGTCTACCTTCAGGTTGATCCTGTGAATCTTAAGTCTGGTGAATAAGACCAGGCTAGTTAAGAAGATATTTGGTTAGGAGGAACAAAAGATAAAACAAAATTGAGATGTTACTGCTTAATTCTGGAGCCAATACCATAAGAAGAGCTTTTTAAAAAAAATTATTATTATTTTAAAAATAAAGGCCTCCTTTTCTGGAATAAACCTTTCATCTCTTAAGGTGACTATTTGAAGGAGACAGCATGGTGGTTGTTGTTTTTTTAATGTATATATTATGGTATATTTGTTAAAATATCATCCTATTAACTTATGTCCATACTTGTAGAGGAAAGGGAATAAGTATTTACACAGTACCTACTATGTGCCAGGCATTCTTCTAAGCACTTTTTACAAATACTATTTCATCATTTGGTCCTTACAACAATCCCAGGAGGTAGGCGCTATTATTATCCCCATTTTATAGTTGAGGAAACTAAGGCAGGTGGCAGTTAAGTAACTTGTCCAGTTTCACATCTACTAAGTGTCTGAGGCTGTATCTGAACTTAGGTCTTTCTCATTCTAAAACTGGCAATCTATTCACTGTGCCACTTTAGACATTATCTGAACAGTACAACTTGCTTGGATTGGATCTAAGGAATAGTACTGTGATAACAGATATGAAAACTCAAGAGTTCTAGAAAGCTTTTCAAAATATTGTTCTTTGAAATACCATAAAAGTTTAAAGTGCTTTTAATACCAACAAGTTAGTTGTTCCCCAGAGCTTCTCGAATGCATGAGCAGTTGGGGACATACTCACATGCCATTATCGTTGTTAGATCATTTCTGTCACATCCCATTCTGACTCCATTTGGAGTTTTCTTGACAAGGACACTTCCTTCTTCAGCTCATTTTACAGGTGAGGAAACCAAGGCAAACACAGTTAAGTGACTTGCCCATGGTCACACAGCTAATAAGTTCCTGAGGCTGGGTTTGAACTCAGAAAGGCTCTTCCAACTCCAGGTTCAGAACTCTATCTACTGCACCACTAGTATATGCTATATGGATCCAGGTCAACCTGTGAGGTCTCTCTTACATTTCTTGCAGCCAGCATTGGAAAGGTCTCTTTGCAACTATGGCTCTAGTGTGTGCATGAATTTCAAAAAAGAAAAAAAAAAACATAGTTTGATATTATGTTTAAAGAAAATAAATGTTTAAAAATTTAAATGAACTGCATACATCATGGATAGGAAGGAAGGAAGGAAAGGAGGGAGGTAGGAAGGAAGCTAAGAAGAAAGCTAGGAAGGAAGGAAGATGTGGCAATGATGATGATAAAAAGGATAGGAAGAATGAAAAAGGGGAAAGGAAGCAAAAACTATGTTTTTCTTTAGGGTTTGGTTAGTGAAGAAAGGGTTTTATCAAAAAACTTGAAACTTAGAAACTTTGTTCAAAGCAATAACCAACCACAATCTTTCAGAGGACTCATGATAAAACATCAGAGTATATACTGAGCTTTTGATACAGCCAATATAGGAATCTGCTGTGCTTGACTATATATGTTTGCAAAAAGGGATTTTCTTTTTCTTTCCTCTTCAGTTGTAGGAGATAGGTAGGATGTGGAGAAAAGAAAGGAAGAGGAGCAGGAGAAATGGTGATTTTCCTTAATTAAAAAAATACAATTTATTTTTAAAAAAGAAATGTTTTGTTGCTGTACTACCAGGGGTATGATTCACTTTCAGGGGTGATATTTTTATCTCAAAAGAACAATTTTTCTTGGCTAACAATGTGAAGAGCACTGGAAAGATATCTTGGTACTAGTCACTAGTTAGATGTTTTCTATGTATGTAGACCACCTTGTCAAAAATCTTTCAATTAGTATTATATTCAATTTTAAAAATTAGACATCTGTAATTTGTAAGATCAAGAACTAAACTTTTTAGGATTGGGTTGGTTTCAATGTTAAATCTTTTATTTCAATGTAATTTACAATTTCAAAGTAATTTTGGAGTAACATCAGGATATGATGATGTTGTGCAGCCAAACGTCATAATAATGCGGTTGGAGACATAGTCAGAATTTAATGCCTATCACCCTGGGCAAGTCACTTAACTCTATCTGCCTCAAAAAAAAAAAAAAAAAAAAAAAAAAAAAAAGAACGTTTAATGGCTATCTCTATTATAAGATATTTTGTACAGAGATTATATTTGAAGATGGCATGATTTGGCTCATGGTATATACAAGTTTGTTTGATATATGGGCTAGGCTATAGACATGAGATTTCATTACTCTTAAATAGGGGAATTCCCCCTACCAATGCAAGCAGGTCAGTATCTTCTCAGTATCTTAGGAGCTGCCTATTTCAGAGAGATCAAACTAATTGCCTATAAAAGCTCAAGTGCAAAATATAATTGGGAAAAAAAATGTTTAACAAAATGGATAAAAATGCAATACAACAAAAATAATGTTAATTTGTGTTTTTTAAATCTATATTCATTTTAATATGACATCATTAGCTTAGCACCCTGAGAAGTCAAGTGATTTGCCCAGAATACAGAGTCAGTAATTTTCAAAGATGGACTTACACTCTGACCCTCTTGGCCCTGAGACCAGTCTTCTATCCACTATACCACAGCTGCCTCATTTATAAAATGTAGCATATCTAAAATATAAATTATATAGGTTTGAGTGTATATATATGCAGGTAAGAGTGTGTGTATATATAGATTGAGAAAGCGAATGTGTGTGTGTGTGTGTGTGTGTGTGTGTGTGAGAGAGAGAGAGAGAGAGAGAGAGAGAGAGAATACTGTATATTCCTTAGTAACAGAATTTTAAACTATTGTGAAATTCTTTGTAGGAGAGTCATACATGGCATAATAAATCAATGTATAGCATATGTAAAATTTATAGGAACAAAATTACTGGTACATATTTAGAATCTGATCTAACATTAAAAGAATAGTTAGAAATTTTCTACCAAGAAAATATTGCTAAGAAAACATCACTTAGATAAAAATTAATAGTCTAGAGAAGGCTTCCAAAATAAAAATTATTTGTAAGATGTTGGAACATTTGGAGATCACTGTTTAGATGATGACACGAAGAAATGTGAGTGAATGTAACAGAAATCTGGATTTATGGTTCACATATGTGCAGAAGTAGAGCAGTCTCTTCAAATAAAGCCACTGTGTTTCTGATGCCAAATCTACCTTTGTTACTGATATCACCATAAGAGAATGTTATATTCTGGGATGGTTTTCTTCAACAGACTTTGTTCTCATACTGCCTCATGTCAGGATTAAAGTCTCCTTCATCTGATTCCTTCAAGATCAATTTCTACAAGTCAAGACTGTCTGCTCCAGGATCTCCTGCTCTCAGTTCTTTAAATTCATTCCTGTCACATGTAAATTTAGGCCAAGAGAGAAATTAAAAAAAAAAAAAAAACCAAAAAAAAAAAAAACAATCTTGACAGGCAGTACAATTTCTTATATTCCTTTAAGTCATCTTTTATCACTTGGCCAGCGGCTTCTAATGTGGCCATGAAAGCACACCTCAGTCAACCTTTCCCAGTTCTGTTGGGGGTCCAGAAGAGGACATGTAACTTGTTTGGTGTTAGGAAGGGGCTTTCTATTTACATTCATAAAAATCTAGTATATACTGGGTTTTTTGGAGGATACTTAATACATGTCCCCAGCAATCTTCTTTAGTACTGGTGCTTTCTTTCATGCTCCCCACACACTGGAGAAGCTAGCATACTCCTTTCTCTTTACTGCTATTTCCAGATCCACTCCTGTGCACCATCACTTAACAACCTCACCTTTGTGGTTCAAGCAAACAATGATCTACCTGCATCCAGGACATGCTGCCTCCTTCAAAAAGGTTTGTACATGTCTGAGAATCTTCTGCTCTTTTCCAACCCCTGCCCGAATATCTGGAGAACTCCAAATACAAATTAGTAATTGAAAAATTCTGGATTCTCAGCTTATCAACCTCTGCAAAGTCCGGGCACCTTCACTCTACCTCAAGCATACACATGAATTGTCAAACTCATGTTGGTCATCCCCTATAACTGTGTCATTGCCATAATCTAGGATGTGGTTTGATAAACTACATAAAAACCACTGTTAGCTCACAGGTCACACTAATTTAAGATGGCAGGCTACAGTTGACCTGTGGGCCACTGTTCTTTGCTCTCTGATTTAGAATTCTGAAAGTCGTTTCTATGATTAATCTCTTCTGTTTCTTTCATTCTGCCTCATATTTCCTAAACCTAATTTTTGTCAGCATTATTTCCTC
Source organism: Sarcophilus harrisii (assembly GCF_902635505.1). NCBI lineage: Eukaryota > Metazoa > Chordata > Mammalia > Dasyuromorphia > Dasyuridae > Sarcophilus > Sarcophilus harrisii. Next base: position 380,948,965 of record NC_045429.1, on the reverse strand, counting down.
CAGTCCCTCTACCCCTCCCTACTGTCATGGTCCATCCCCCTTGATCTGGTCTCATTTTTCTTCTTCCACTTGTTCATGGTTGATCAATCCAACTATGGACTTTCCTCTACCCAGTGGCAGATTCTCCCTTCCTCTTTTATAGCCACTCTCTGCCTTGCCAAACGTCAGCTTCGTGCTATTCTTGATCTCTGCTCTCTAGGTTGCTGTGTGCCAAGTTCTCTTTTTACTTCTTCCCTCCTAGATCTTTTCTTAAGGGGACTTTGTCTTGAGTCTTTATTCCTCTCTACACCACGGTTAAAAATCCCTTATTCATTATCTCCTTTTTTCCCTCTCTCTAATAAAAGCCTTTCCAAGATTGGCCTCTCTACCTGTGCTCATATGCCTCCAGGAGTTTGCCTCTTCACTTATTCATTCTTGTTCATATGTTACCTTTCCCTTCTTTTTGCCCACCATTTTCATAAAGTCATTTATTTAGAGGTTCAGAGGTCATCAAATCTATCTCATAATCCCCTTTTGTAACTCAGGAACTGGGACTCAGAAATATTGTCACCTGACCAAAGTGACACAGTCCTCTGTCTCCAAATCTAGTATTCTTTCCCCCATGCTACTGTACTTATCACTGCTTCTTTCCTGCTCACTACAAAGTGAAGGTGTTAAGGTTACAAGACCAATTAAGTCTACCAGTCCTTTAAGCTATTCTCCTGTATCTCTTCTTTCACTGCCGCACTTCTTTTCCATTCATTTAGTCAGAATTTCAACTCCAATACTTGAGTGCTTGAGTTTAATACTCTAAGGTTGCCACTTGTAGCTGCTAATAAGCTCTTGTCCCTTTTCTCATTCTCCACCTTTCTGTGGTTTTTGATAGTTAAAAACTCCTTTCCAGAAACTCCTCTTCTTATTCCAAGAGACTGTTACCTCATGATTTTCGTCCTATTTGTCTGACTGCTCCTTCCCAGCATTCTCTTTTTAAGAACATCTATCCATTGCCCGCCTACTAAATATGAGCATCTCCCAATGCTCTGTCCCTGTCTTTTTCCTTTTCTGTTTTTACGCTCTTTTTTGATTTTTTTTTTTTTTTAGCTCTCTTGGGTTTAATTACCATCTCTCCACAGATGACTCCCAAATATCTATATCCAGCTCTGAATGCCAGTCTCACATTGCCAACTGTCTGCTAGACATGTCCACATGGATGTCCCACTGGTATCTCAAATTCCACATGTCTAAAACAGACTTCTCATCCAACCTCCAAACTTCCCTATTCCCCTATTTCCATTGAGGGCACACTATCCTCCCCGATGGCCAGGTTTTATAACCTCTGAGTTATTCTTATCACTTTTCTCTTCCTCATTCTCTTTATTCAATCAGTTTCTAAATTTCACTGGACTCTGTAGCATCTTTCCCACATCTCACTGTGACCCATTCTCTTCATTACTAAAGCTACTCTCATAGTTCAGGTCCTTGTCTCCTTTGTATTTGGACTCTTAATTATGCTTTATACTTTCCATCTTTCTCTTCTCCAATTTATCTTTATCAAACTGCCAAAATAATCTTCCCAAAGCATCTGGCCATGTTACTCTCCTACTCAAGACCCTTCAACAGTTTCATTTTTGTCATTACAATAAAACATGCACTCCACTGACTGGCATGTAAAGCCTTCCATGACCTGATTCTTAAGAAGTCTTCCAGACTTATTTTATATTACTTCTCTTCATGCACTCTATATTCTAGACAAACTGATTTTATTAGCTACCCAAACGTTACATGCCCAGATTTTCTAGATCTATTTCTTGGAATTTCTGGATGCCTTTTAGATTCAAGTTTGGTGCCACGTCCTAAATGAAACTATTTCCTTTCCCCTCACTTGACTGTGTTCTCTCTTTTTAAATTATCTTATATTTATCTGTTTGTAGTGTTTGTATTTTCATACCTGATTCTTAAGTATATGCAAGACAGTTTCTTTCTGTTTTTATTTGTAGTCCTAGTGCTTAGTTAGCAAAGTACTTGGCACCCAGTAAATGCTTAATCAATGTTTGTTAAATTGAACTGAATGGCAACCACTATTTTATGGGTGCAGAATATCACTGTTATTAAAAAAATCAATGATCTAAATGATGTTATGCTGTGATCTTCCTACATAACTACAAAATGGGATAAAACAGAAAACACTGAATTTGCTGTTGGCATATCTTCATTAAAATGAATTAGGAACAATATTTGGTTGTTCCCATTTAGCTATGTCTATTATCATAGCATAATATGTCATAGCTTCTTATTCTGTCAATAAACCTGATACTAAATAACTTAAGATAAAAAGCTGTGCTATCTTCTTTACTACTAGAAGACTGACAATTCTATGTTCTCTACTTTCATATATCATATACACATATCACACATTTAAAGCTGGAATGAACCTTGGAGATCATATAGAACAACTTATTCATTTTTACAGATGACAAAAATGAGGAATAAATAGATGAAATGTATTGCCCAATTGGGCAAGTGGCAAGAGGCAAATGTGAAGGCAACCCCAGGTTTAAATCCAAAGTCTCTGATTCTAAATCTGCCCTTTTTCCTACTCTATAAGAAAAGATTACTCAACAAAATGAGAGACACGAGAGACAGGCAGACAGACAAACAAACACAGAGACAGAGAAATAGAGACAGAGAGACAGACATAGAGAGAGACAGAGACAAAGAGAGAGGAGGGAGGGAAGAAGGGAAAAAGAAAGAGAATGACAATGATGAGATATGGTATTTATACATGAAATAAAAATATTGGTTTTCCATAGATGACAAAAACTGACAATACAAATGAAGAATTGTTTGTGAAGAAAAGCAATTATCCTATTAGAATATCATTTTCAAAATCTAGACAAATTTCAAACTAAATTTCAAATATACATAAATGATAGTGTCTGAAAAATATCTATGGCTACAGATAAAATATATAGATAAAAAATCTTGAGATAAAGACTAAATCATGAGACTTTCTAGATTGACGCCTTTTACAATTCTTTTTTTTTTTCTTTCCAATCCCTCTCTCCCTTCAACATCAGATCAAGGATATTAATTTGAAAAATAAATAAAATTCCACTGTTGGGGTGTAGCCTCTTTGAAATCAGATATGCTTCTTAAATCTGATATATAGCAGATTCTAAACAATCGAATATATAATTATACAATAAACAAATAAATAAGCAGATATATAAACAATAATAATTTAATAAAATATACAATATTTTATCACCCCAAATGAAAGTATTTTTGTAGCTATTAGTTCACTAACACTCAATTTTTCTCTTTTAAATTGTTTTTCTACGTTTCAGATCCACTCTAGATGACACTCTTAAGTCCAATAGTTCCTTGAGTTACAGTATCCAGCAGAAACTTAATTCTACCGGAATTAATTAATTCCAGTTAATTCTAGGCCTGCTGAAGAAGCTTTTAACAGTTTTCTTGGTGACCCTTATTTGGATGTTATTATTCTGGTGGAAGTTCTCTGATTGTCTCAGAAGCTACCCTTTCATTCATGCCTGCTATGATAGTCCAAGAGTTTTGTGGTGACTGCCTCTCAGTCTGGGAACTGCCTGGTGTGTTCCTGTCAGTGCCCAGCACCATTCCATCAGTCCCTTTCTCAGGGGTATAAAGTTAAAGGATCGAGGTTCACATCTCAGTTTTAATACATTTCCCTGTGTGTCCTTGACCAAATCACTTCATTGCTCTGGGACTCAAGTTTCCTCATCTACAAAATGAAGGATCTCTAGAATATTATCTCTACTTCTCAGAATTTAGTTCAAAATTATATAACCCCATTATCTCGTTCAGGCTAGGAAAAGTCATGAAATGTAAAGATAAAGGAACAATCCATCAACTTCTAATGTGGAATAAAAGCTCGGAAGAAATGTACTTCCAAACATTTCCATTTAACACATTAGCCGACATAAGTTAATAAGCAAAGATCCTAACCCTAGACTGGAAAAAACAACAACAATATGAAGTAACATATAGTACACGAAAGTTTTACCACTAAAAATATACATCTAGACACATTTGTATCCTCAATATCCCAAATATGGTATGAGCAGAATTTGAATGAAAACAGACTTGTAGTAGAAGCAGGTATCACCCCCTTGGAATGCACTTGCTTGATCTTTTTCATCAATTTCTTGTTTATTGTTCTACCTTACTTCCTACACACCTCACAGGGTGTTGTGAGGATTAGTTAAGTCAGCGAAGGCTTGAGATTTTCTAATGAAAGGTGTTATGTAAATACACAGTATTATTTTGTTTTTATTCCAGCATTACTGGTTTGAAATAGTTCAGTGTGTGCAAATATGTTTAATAATGTGTATTAATTTGATTTCCATAAATAGGGATCTCTAGGCATCTGAAGTAAGGAAGTGTCTGGTACTGGGATTTTACTAACGCAATGAAATAACAGATCCTAATCCCAACTGACTAATCAATGCTCTTTGGCCCTTTCTGACAGTCAAGAAACACAATCCAGATGCCAAAACAGCCACTCTAAGGTGGCACTCCTGGGATGCCCTTCAGTGCCAGAGTATGTACCTCAAAAAGTTACACTAAACTCTTATCTCAAACAGAAACAGGAATCAAAGAGTGTGCTGAAGCACTCCTACTGCAAGCAATTAGGCAAGACTTTCAATGACACCATTTTCACAAATTCAAAGAAAAACGTTATTTATCTCCATACCATTTATAGTTGTAAAACCACTTCATTCTATATAGGTGCCACCAATCTTTTGATTTATACAGTTATTCCCTCTGATCTTTTGTGATATCTCAACCCACTATATTAACAAACCTAAACCAAGGAAAAGGGTCAATCTTCAGCCCTTTTTCCTAATAGCTAAAAATGCATCTATTCTCAGCCCAGCCACCTACAACTGCTGATTTTGTATCTAAATAAGGCAAAACTGATAACTCCCATCAGACTGTGGGACAAGTCTTCCTATCAGAGATAATTTTTTAAACAGTATGTGTGGGAATGTGAATACTTGGTAAAATGTCCCTTTCTCTCCTCCCCCATCACAGATGTTGAAGGGTCCTTTTCCATGAAAAATGTATTAAAAAGAGCAGCCTACAGCTCTATCATGTAGATGGATATCACGGAATTGCTGTCTAAATTCACAGCTTTTACAAAGTGGTGAGTTTAGTGAGAAAGTTTCACTGTTGGGTAAATTTAATATCTTCTGTGTCTTCGTTTTAGCTCCTTATACACGAATCAGCTTAAAAACATCCCGCCCACAAGATCTGCCACATGGACCATCCAAAAAGGTTCAGAGGATAGAAGGATTTCAGGGGCAACTCTTTAGACAGATAGCAGGAACTTTAATATCTAAAATATTTTCCCTCATGAAGACAGAAGAAAAGAAGCCCCTTTGCCAAGAACTCTCCATCATCCATCCATTCTGTGCTTAGCCACATGTCTGGCACATATTGGACACTTAAGGAAGGCTAGCTCTCTGACCAATATTCTTATTTGCTTTCAGACCACTCTCCCCTCCGTTAAGTTGTATACTCCTTGAGAACAGAAACTATGTTATTTTCTTTTGTATGCCTAAGCTCTTACAGAGTTCCCTGAGCATTTTTAAGTGTTTAATAAATATTTATTTAAACTGAATGGGAAGAGTGACCAAATAATTTCCTTGAATTTTAGTTTATCTTAGGATAATTTAAATTTTAATCTACTATTCACAAATATCAGAATCTGATGATGCTGAAATCTTCCAGTGGTATTCATTATATACCAGGTCCATCACAAAGACTATGTAATGATTCACTGGCTATAATGCAAAATTATAATGAAGACTGAAAAACTTATATATGATCAATAACTCTTTCTATAATCTTTCCTAGGCTTTTTTTTTTTTTTAATTTTGCTACACACTCCCCAACCAGACATTTCCACTATGAAACAGTATACATCTTCCACACTGATATGATGTGGTGAGTTCCTAGTTAAGAGAATGGGAATGTAGGATGGGAAGCATGGGCATCCAGATGGAAAGGGGCCAGAGGATTTTTCTTCTTATGAAGCTGGAAACTGCTCTTTCTGCTTTTTTTCATCTGAAAGCTATATTTATCAGCAGTGAACAGGACAAAAGGGGCTACTACAGGATAATCACTTAAAAAAAGTAGGGTCTTGGGATTTTTCAGATTAAAGTAAATTCATAGAACAATGATCCAGGCCATTAGCAACACTGGGATGCAAGTCTGGCTGTAGGTACAGAGTAGAGGAATAATATAGCACAAACCAATCTGAAGACCATGAAATTGGAAATCCAACAGGTCAAAATTTTATTCACTTTAAAAGTTATACATGTAGATATGTAGATATGTACAAGTTACATGTATACTTGTATATGTATAAACATATATTTAATATAATTCATATTATAATAGCAAATTTTTACATGAAAAAGTGATGTAATCAAAAGGATCTTGGATTGATAGTCAAGAGACAAAGATTTTAGTCTTGACTCCGTCATTGGCTTGCTACATGTGTGATTTTGGGTGGGTCTCCTAGCCTTTTTGTGGATTCAGTTTCCATATTGATAAAACCAAGTGATTGGGCTAAAATATCACTGAGGCCCTTTCCAGCACCAAAATTCCAGGGCAATCTGAGAATTCTGTGCTGTAAATCTTTCGACTTTGCATACTGGACATTTCTCAATGCTGTAATGAAGACTAAGACTTTAGGTTCTACCCTGTGAAACACTGTACTAATAGGGACCAAAAGGTTAGCAATTTCTTTCAGCTCACATACTAGAATGATCAGACTGACCCTACACACATTCTTTTTGATCAACCTTATATTTGACTGTATTTTTAGTAAATTATCCATGTAGTTGTATTTTGACAGCTCTCTTTACAGCAGTAAAACAAAATGTGTGCATCGCAAATGGCAAAGATTCAAATTTCAGCTCTGTTTATCCAAAATAGCACTGAACTGCTTCTGTACTTATGCTATACTGCCTACAGATTTACGGAAGGGGAGACAGATGGGATGAATTTAGCAGGGAAACAGCTGTGCCTTGAAGAAGAGACAAGCAAAACTTTTGCTATCAGGCTTCATTATGTATCAAGGTACGAGTAAAATGTGTATCCGTAAGGCAGCCAAAAAAGTGTTTTTCATTTGACTAGTGATAATTACCTTTTCTCAACAGCTGACAATGTTCTAAATAGCATTAAATAGGTATAATAATTAAGCAATAAGATACAACAGGCAGTAACTTGCTGGGGATTATTGCCCCCCTCAGGTGTATTGTGGGTTATAAGGCCCAAATGGCAACTGATTTCAGCTGCCTAAGAAATAGAGCCAACCCCAAGTCATCACTGCTGAGAGGGAGAGAAAATGGAAAAAGAAACCATGTTCATATAGAACCTTTCTGGAAGGGTGGGTGGCTAGAATTGTAGTAGAGGATTGGTATAACAGGGACAATATTAAAATGTAGGGAAGATAACATTTTACCATAAGTCTATCACATGGTTTCTTAGTAATGGACTTAAATCATTTTATCCCCTCTCATTATCATTCAGCTACAGATCAAATCCTTTTAAATTTTGTGAAAACACAAATGCAAGATATTCTTTTGTGCATGGCTTCCATTAATATTAAAATGCCCAAATAGAAACCTAGATCTCTTCAAAATAACTTTCATCTTACTCTGCAAGAAATTCTTGGAAAGTTTATTATTAAATACTTAGAATGAGTGATCCCACATATTTCTTCACCATAATTAGGGCTTACATTCCAATGTATCAACGATCTGATACTTGTGACAACCTTCTCAATGGTTGACACAGGCTAAAAGAACTTAAAAACATTGCATTCAGCCTAACACCTTATAGACTCGATCAATAAAATGGTAGTTACATTATTTAAAAAAAAAAAAAAGCAGGGGGGAGAAATAATTACATTTTTAGCAAGAGAAATGATGCTCTGCTTATTAACTGCAATTAAACTTTATAAAACATGGTTCCTTGGGAATGAGGACTTTGAAACGGATAACCAAGAAATAGAAACATGTAGACAACACATGTGACTGTCATAACCACAGTGTAAAAGGCACTATTTCATGAACTATGATAAAAATCCTCTTTCTGCTGCACTAGTGGCTAACACCAAGCTCCACCCATATCAATGACATTATTGTTGCCATGGCAACGAAGGGGAAAAAGGCAGAGAGCGCCTAAAAAAAGCACAAAAGGCGAATGAAATAAGACGAGTATGTGCCATAAACATCGTATGTGATCATGAGATGTGGCGCCACAAAGCTTTCACTGACAAGCTGGGGATGACCACATTCCTCGTGAGTGGTAATACAATGCAAAGCGCTAACATATTCAAAAACATGTTCAAAGTGTTCAAAAGCAGCCGTGAACCCTTTCCTCTCAAGTCAAAGCTGTCTCAGTTTACTCTAAGCCCTGTGTCCTTATGTGTTTCCTTAGACATGACCATCCACTTTTGCAAATGTGGACATAGGTTGGATTACCTACCCTCTCCCCACAACAGGTGCATACAACTTTTTAATTTTCACCCTCTTTGTATATCCTTTCTTCTATTTTTTTTTCTATAACCCTAATCTCTACTCATGGTAATGTTTTAATTTGACTATTCCTCAGACCCCACCAAGTATGTCTTACCTTCTTCTTGACCTCCAATTTAGGATTGTTTGCCATTATTTTCTTCTTCTTCCTCTTCCTCTTCTTCCTCTTCTTCCTCTTCTTCCTCTTCTTCCTCTTCTTCCTCTTCTTCTTCTTCTTCTTCTTCTTCTTCTTCTTCTTCTTCTTCTTCTTCTTCTTTTTTTGCTGAGGCAATTGGGGTTAAGTGACTTGCTCAGGGTCACACAGCTAGGAAGTGTTAAGTGTCTGAGACCAGATTTGAACCCACATCCTCCTGACTTCAGGGCTGGTACTCTATCCACTGTACCACCTAGTTGTCCCTTGCCCATTATTTTCTAATTCCAACTGAAACATTTCCTCTTTAGAATTAATATTATGAACTGTCTTCCTATAACTCTCCGGTGACTGCCATTTATTTTCCCTACTCCTCTTGTCTCTCTACTTTATTTATTACTAGGATAAAATTATTGATAGCTTTTAATATTCTATTGCCACTATCATTAATTTTTCCTTGGTTAACTACTCAACATCTCTTACTAATTCACTTTAACTAAAATGGTATTGTATATTTATTTACCAGATGGAAAGTACTATGTTAGGCACTGAGGGTGATACAAGGTTCTGGTTAAAACAAGAGGACAGAATTCCCTCTTGAAAACTTGTAATCATGTTGAAGATTTTTACTATGATATTATATCTTAGCATGAAGGTACCATGAAAGTTATCTGTGAAGTCTAAAACTAAATATTTTAGCAAATTGTTTATTCAATGGTAAGCATTGAATAAACATGTGGAAAAGAATGATGTATACTCTCCTAAAACAACAGGAGATTTTTGAATTTCATGTTCTCTTCCTCTCTTCTTTCCCTAAGTCCCTCCTTGATAAAGCAAGCAATTTGTTATAGATTAAAAATGCGCAGTCATACAAAAACATAATTTCCATGTTAGTTGTGTTGTAAAAGAAAAAAAAGACCAGAAACCCCAAGAAAAATAAGGAAAAAAAAAGAAAACTTTGTTTCAATTTGCACTCAGACTCCCTCAGTTCTTTCTGGAGGTAGATAGTATTTTTTCCCATAAACCCTTCAGAATTGTATTGGATCATTGCATCACTGAAAATAACCAAGTCATTCGCAGTTAATCATCATAGAATATTCCTGTTACCGTATACAATGTTCTCTTGGTTCTACTCACTTTACTTTGCATCAATTCACGTAAGTCTTATCAATTCATCTAAGAACTTTCTAAAAGCCAAGAACTACCTGAGCAAAAAAAAGCTCAAATGGTAAAAGCAACTTTCCTTTTGTTTATAAAAAGAAGTCTTAGTAACAGCAAGAAGTTTAGTGCAAAGGTCAGTGGACTCCAAATTCTTAGAGTGAGGGAAAGGAAGGAATTTCCAGAAGAACCCAAGAAACCTGGGAGCAGAGCACTAGGACCTGACCATGAAAGGATAACTGTTTCTATGTCAAATTTCCCTAATACAAATGTTACATAGTGGATGATGACAAAAAAGCAGAACAAAAGGTCTTACTGTCTATGTGCATTATCCCTGTGAATAGCACTACATTCTGTTAGATCATTAGTCTTCATCTACTTGGATATGTCTGCCTAGAAGAAGATACACAGAAGTCATTTGGAGGCTATTTCTCCTTATAAATGTTTGGAAATCTCATTTCAGACAAATAAGTTTTCTTCATGCTTATGAATCTGCAGAAATTATTTAATGACCAACTACAGGCAATACTTCCTCATAGGATAAGTTGGTTATCATCACAGTCTGGGGATTTGTTAATGTGATAAATGGTAATAATAGCTTCTGATTACTATCTAACAGAGTGGGTGTTAAGTACTACATGAAATTAAAAAAAATATGCTTGAGGTTATAATTATATAACCACAGAACCTGCTGTCTCTTTGAAACAGAAGTTTTGAATGACAAATCAACTTGTCTAGGACAAAAGCTTTATAATGATAACCACAAAACATTGGATTACATACTGCACTTTGACATTGTCTGTCAATATTACAAATGTCATTTCGGCACGAGAACAGAGACTAGCAGAAGGTTGAGAAACAAGTTCAATTTTTAAAAATGGATTTTGCGGGTTAGCAATACTAAGTTTTGTTTTTAATTTCAGGATTTAGGTCCTGATAGGCAGAGCAAAGCAGATGCCTTTTTATTTTAAGGATGAATTCTTCTGTACATTTTGCACATGGCTCCTACATGACGTTTGGAACTCTTAGGCCTGAAGGTCCAAGTAAAATGAGTGGGAATTTGAGAAATCTTTCTATCCTCTGCTGGATGCCTGACAGTGAATTCTGTGCTTTGAAGCCAAAGCCAATTATGAAAAGATGTGGAAATTCAAATTAATTACATTTTGCTTTTTTATAATTTGCACTGTTGATGTGACACCCCCTTAAAGTCAGCAGCACACTGGGAACAAAACCAGTATCCTTAGTGTCTACTTGAGAAACAGTGCTGACAACTGCTGTATAAAAGCATTTGTAAGGTGCTTTTCATGAGGAAGAGTTATGAAGTAAATGATAAAACACTTGCTAGAAATGAAGATGCATTTAACAAAAAGAGAATGTACAGTTTTATCGATTAATCTAGGAACAATGGCAGATACTGTATTTGATTATGGTGTTGAAGGAATCAAACTAGAGAAGTGAGGAGAGCTAGGTACTAACCATATGCCCAAGGTCATGTCACATTAATGCTCTCAGCTTTAATTCTTCAGAAGAGATTATATACATCCATCCTTTCTACTTAACAAAGGACCCAACGAACAACACATGCAAAGAGCAATATAACAAACATAACAATACAATGATCTCAAAAAAAAAAAAAAAAAAAAAAAACAACCTTGCTATGTTGCCCTTAACATAAGGCTGAGCCAAGAGGCATCTAATTTGTATTTTTTAAATTAGTCAAAACCTTTCATCAGACATTGGGAAGAAGATTGTGCCTATTTTTTAAAGAACAAAAAATATTCAGAAACATCTCTCTTTACTAGTATATTACAGTTATGTATAGATTTGAGAAATAGTTGCTTCCATATAACAAATAGATGCTAAAATTTTTTTTGTTCAATTAAATTGCTGAATGAATGAAAAGAGTTCAAAAGCACTCATCTTCTTTTGGCAGTGACATAAATACAGGCAGTATTAATGACTCACTGGCTATTTTTTATATTAAATGTTTTAATAGGATTACATTACAGCTTAACCCGATTACATTATATTACTACAAATTTGTAGCTATCATTTTCTTTAGAATTCCTTACTCTTTGACTCTTCCCTATCTTATTGGGATTTGGGATATAGAAGTGCTGAAGCCCCAAAATATATTTATTTGGGTTTCAGGACTCTGTGTACAAGTAACAAAGTGTTGGGGTTTCACAACCAAATGTTGGGATGTAGGAGTATTGGACCCAAAAAGTATATTGGGGTGCCATAAGATGTCTCAAAAGAATTTGTAGGCTTAGACCATCTCCAAATCAAGAAGCAAAGATTTTATTATGCTGCTAAAAGCAGGTTAAATCCCTATGCGGTTTTTAGCAAGGAAAAGGAGTTTTAGCATTGAAGAGAAAGACAATAGCTAAGTTCCCTAGTGGAACTCACAATTAACCTAGTTTCTTTGTGTAGGAAGGAAAATGAAATCTTATAATGTTTTCAGATTCTGTTGTTAATGTCCAGCTTGTTGTTTTGCTTCTTTCTTATTTATTACCTGAGGAAAGCTAGTTTTCTTTGTAGGAATGTTTTGAAAATCTCTTTTTTTATTCAAAGTCTATCTTTGTTTATCATTAACAGTTAAGGATGGGTTTGCAGAGTAGACTACTAGGATTGTACTCTTAAGGTACTCTGTTCTTTGGACCACATTATTGTGTTCTTTCTAATGGTTCCTGATAGGTGTTATTCAAATTTCCTTCGTTTTTATATTTGAAGGTCTTTCTTCTGGTTGCTAGTAGAATTTTGTGTTAGTAGGATTATGAATTTAATCACTAAATGGTTGGAGTTTGCAGCAGAGGTTTTTGGTTTGGTTTATTTTTCTAGTAGTAATCTGTGGATTCTTTTGACTGGCACTTTCTTTTCATTCTTCAGAAATACTGGGTAGCTAGAAGCTGGAAACTGAGTGGCTGCCCATCAATTGGAGAATGGTTGGGTAAATTGTGGTATATGAATGTTATGGAATATTATTGTTCTGTAAGAAATGACCAGCAAGATGAATACAGAGAAGCTTGGAGAGAATTACATGAACTGATGCTAAGTGAAATGAGCAGAACCAAGAGATCATTATATACGTCAACAACGATACTGTATGAAGATGTAATCTGATGGAAGTGGATTTCTTTTACAAAGAGACCTAATTCAGTTTCAATTGATCAATGATGGACAGAAGCAGCTACACCCAAAGGAAAAAAAAAAAAACACTGGGAAATGAATGTAAACTGTTTGCATTTTTGTTTTTATTCCTGGGTTACTTCTACCTTCTGAATCCAATTCTCCCTGTGCAACAAGAAAACTGTTTGGATCTGCACACATACATTGAATCTAGGATATACTAGGACATATTCAACATATATAGGACTGCTTGCCATCTAGGGGAGGGGGTGGAGGGAAAAATCGGAACAGAAGTGAGTGCAAGGGATAATGTTGTAAAAAAAAAAAAAATTACCCTGGCATGGATTCTGTCAATAAAAAGTTACTATAATAAAAAAAAAAAAAAAGAAAAAAAAAAAGAAATACTGGGTAGCTTTCTTGTATCATTTAGTGCATTGTGATGTTCAAGTTGACTTGTGTTCTTCTAGAAGAACTATAACCCGGGGAGCGGAGCCAAGATGGTGGAGAAGGCACAAGCAACTTTCTAAGCTCTTCTCTTACCCTCTTTATCAATATTATATCGAGCCTCAAAAATAGTCTTGACTGCTACAATTTGTAAAGATAAAAAGTATAACAACTCACCAGCCAAAGAAAATCTGCAGTCTCGCCAAAAAAGGTTTGTTCCAGGGCTAAGGGGAAGATCAGCGTAGACTGGGAGAGAAATTAGGTTCCCAGGAGAGCCTCAAACCGAAAGTGAAAGCACAGATCTCAGCACAAGCTCGCAGCCCCAACCTGCAGTACAGGGCTTTTCCTTGGGGCAGTTGCAAACCTGCATGGCAGGAGGGCATAGCCCAGGTTAGCCTCTAATCTGCACAGTGCCGGGCTCAGCTTGGGGCCATAGAGCTTTCTTAGGGCTGATTTGTCAGGCAGAGACGCTGGGGCTGAGACTTTGGGGCAGACCTCCAGTAGAATCAGCAGTTTTTGGTCAGCTGCTAATACCCATAGCCCCACAAGAGGCTCTGGCCTGGGGCAGTGACACTTTCACCCCTTAGTCTCTAGCCTAGGGCAATCACTAATCCACACAGCTCAACTGGGCACATTGATAGCTCGACCAGTGCTGAATCTGCTTCCTGTTGGGGGAAGGGAAAACTCTCACTCAGAGCACTCCCATACCTCGGAGCCAAAAACGGTTTACATCTCTCCTGTTCTGCAGAGGAAGCTGGTAACCCCCTTGCCTAGGAGGCATACCCTAAAGGCTTTAAAACATGAATAAAAAGATGAAAAGAACGATTGACAGCTTCTATACAGAAAAAGAGCAGGTCAGCAAACCTGAAGAGACTAATAACAAACATGCACCAGACTGTCCTCTTTTACATGATGCTCTCACAGAAGAGCCCATTAAAAGTCTCAAAAGAGAGTTAGAAGATAAATGGGGAAAGGAAAGAGAAGCCTTACAAGAGAGCAACAACTTCCTGAAATACGAATTGGAAAAGTTAAAAAGTTCCCAGGAAGTGCAGGGAAACAAAATTGGTGAATTGGAAAAAATAAATAACTCACAAGAAAATAGGATTTGCGAATTGGAAAAGACAAAGAACTCGCAAGAAAGTAGGACCTGTGAATTGGAAAAAGAAAATAATTCACTAAAAAAAAAAATTAGTGAAATGGAAAAAAATTCCACAGACCAAAACAATACATTTAAAAACTCAATTGACATATACAGAAAGAAGTAAAAAAAGCTAATGAAGAAAATAATTCTTTAAAAATTAGAACTGAACAAATAGAAACTAATGATTCATTGAGACAGCAAGAATCGGTCAAGCAAAACCAAAAAAATGACAAACTGGAAAAAACCATGAATTATCTACTTGAAAACGTAGACTTGAAAATAGATCTAGGAGAGATAATCTGAGGATTATTGACTTTCCAAAAATTATGATGAAAAAAAAAGCCTAGATACTATTTTACAAGAAATCATCAAAGAGAACTGCCCAGATGTAATAGAATCAGAAGGTAAAATAGGCACTGAAAGAATTCATCGAACACCTTCTGAAAGAGACCCTAAAAAAAAAAAAAAAACCCAAGGAATATTGTGGCCAAATTTCAGAACTACCAGATTAAGGTAAAAATTTTACAAGCAGCCAAAAAAACAAAACAAAACAAAACAAAACAAAAAAAAAAACAATTTAAATACCGAGGTGCCACAATAAGGATCACCCAAGATCTGGCTGCCTCCACATTAAAGGATCGAAGGGCCTGAATCTGATATTCCAAAAGGCAAAAGAACTTGGGATGCAGCCAAGAATAAACTACCCAGCTAAGCTGAGCATTTTCTTCCAGGGAAGAAGATGGACATTTAATGAAACAAATGAATTCCATTTGTTTCTAAGGAGAAAACCAGAACTAAACAAAAAGTTTGATCTCCAACGACAGGACTCAAGAGATGCAGAAAAGGTAAAAAGAACTCTTGAGAATTGTATTTCTGTTGTGGATATACAAAAAGAATACATGTATAATTTGATTTTACTGATATAACATAAAAAAGGGAAGTAGATATGGAAAAGGGATGATGGCAGAATAAGGTGGGAAGGGGATAAAAAGAGGGAAACCACATCCCACGAAGAGGCAAAGGAAACTTATCATATCTGAGGGAATTTAGAGAGGGGGAGGAACATTGTGTGAATCTTACTCTCATCAGAGTTGGCTCAAAGAGAAAAATAATTGACATTTGTTTTAGAGAAAATTCTCTCTCACCTCATTAAAAAAGGGGGAGAGGAAAAGGGAAAGAAAAAGAGTAATAAGGGAAGGAAGGGGAAAAGATTCAAAGGGGGGGAGGGAGGGATTATAAAGAGGGTAATCATCGTGATACAAGTGGGGTACATAAGTTCAAAAAGGGGATAGAGGGTTGGGGGAGGCAAGAAAAAGTAAAGCATAATCTGGGGTTATTAGGATGGCAGGAAATACAGATTTAGTAATTCTAACCTTAAATGTGAATGGAATGAACTCCCCCATAAAGAGGAGGCAGATAACAGACTGGATCAAAAGTCAGAACCCTACAATATGTTGTTTACAAGAAACACATTTAAAGCAGGGAGATACATATAGAGTAAAGGTAAAAGGCTAGAGCAAATTCTATTATGCTTCAGGTGAAGTCAAAAAGTTAGGGTAGCTATCCTTATCCTAGACAGCAAAAGCAAAAATTGATCTAATTAAAAGAGATAAGGAAGGAAACTACATCCTGCTAAAGGGTAGCATAAACAACAAAGCAATATCAATATTAAACATATATGCACCAAGTGGTATGGCATCCAACTTCCTAAAGGAGAAGTTAAGAGAGATGCAAGAAGAAATAGACAACAAAACTGTAATAGTGGGAGATCTCAACCTTGCACTCTCAGAATTAGACAAATCAAACCACAAAACAAATAAGAAAGAAATTAAAGAAGTAAATAGAATATTAGAAAATTAGGTATGTTAGATCTTTGGAGAAAATTGAATGGAGATAGAAAGGAATATACTTTCTTCTCAGCAGTTCATGGAACCTATTCAAAAATTGACCATATATTAGGACATTAAAGACCTCAAAATTAAATGCAAAAAAGGAGAAATAGTAAATGCTTTCTTTTCAGATCATGATGTAATAAAAACTACATTCAACAAAAACTTAGGGGTAAATAGACCAAAAAGTAATTGGAAACTAAACAATCTCATCTTAAAGAATGATTGGGTGAAGCAGCAAATTATAGATACAATTAATAATTTCACTCAAGATAATGACAATGATGAGACATCATACCAAAATTTGTGGGATGCAGCCAAAGCGGTAATAAGAGGGAATTTTATATCCTTAGAGGCTTACTTGAATAAAACAGAGAAAGAAAAGATTAATGAATTGGGCTTGCAACTAAAAAAACGAAAAAGGACCAAATTAAAAACCCCCAATCAAATACTAAATTGGAAATTCTAAAATTAAAAGGAGAAATTAAAAATATTGAAAATAAAAAAACTATTGAACTAATTAATAAAACTAACAGTTGGTTCTTTGAAAAGCCAATAAAATAGGTAAGCCTTTTGGTAAATCTGATTAGAAAAAGGAGGGAGGAAATGAAATTAGTAGTCTTAAAAATGAAAAGGGAGAACTTTCCACCAATGAAGATCGAAATTAGAGAAATAATAAGGAGTTATTTTGCTCAACTTTTATGCCAATAAATTTGATAACCTAAGTGAAATGGATGACTACCTCCAAAAAATATAGACTTCCCAGACTAACAGAGGAGGAAGTAAATTGCATGAATAGTCCCATTTCAGAAAAAGAAATAGAACAGGCAATTAAACAACTCCCTAAGAAAAAATCCCCAGCACCAGATGGATTTACATGTGAATTCTACCAAACATTTAAAGAACAATTGGCCCTAATGCTATATAAATTATTTTGATAAATAGGAATGAAGGAGTCCTACCAAATTCCTTCTATGACACAGACATGGTCCTGATACCTAAACCAGGTAGGTTGAAAACAGAGAAAGAAAATGATAGACCAATCTCCCTAATGAATATTGACGCTAAAATCTTAAATAAGATATTAGCAAAAAGACTACAGAAAATCATCCCTAGGATAATACACTATGATCAAGTAGGATTTATACCAGGAATGCAGGGCTGGTTCAATATTGGGAAAACTATCAATATAATTGGCCATATTAATAACCAAATTAACAAAAAACATATGATCATCTCAATAGATGCAGAAAAAGCATTTGACAAAATCCAACATCCATTCCTATTAAAAACACTTGAGAGTATAAGAATAAATGGACTTTTCCTTAAAATAATTAGCAACATCTATTTAAAACCATCAGCAAGCATCATATGTAATGAAGACAAACTGCAACCATTCCCAATAAGATCTGGAGTGAAACAAGGTTGCCCACTATCACCAAGTATTATTTAATATTGTATTAGAAACACTAGCTTTGGCAATAAGAGCTGAGAAAGAGATTAAAGGAATAAGAATAAGCAATGAGGAAACCAAATTATCACTCTTTGCCGACAATATGATGGTATACTTAGAGAACCCCAAAGTTTCTACTAAAAAGTTATTAGAAATAATCCACAACTTTAGCAAAGTTGCTGGTTATAAAATAAACCCACATAAGTCATCAACATTCTTATATATCACTAACAAAATCCAACAGTCAGAGTTACAAAGAGAAATTCCATTTAAAGTAACTACTGATAATATAAAATATTTAGGAACCTATCTGCCAAGGGAAAACCAGAAACTTTATGAGCAAAATCACAGACCACTTTTCACACAAATTAAGTCTGATCTAACCAATTGGAAAAATATTAAATGCTCTTGGATAGGGCGAGCAAATATAACGATGACAATATTACCTAAACTAATCTATTTATTTAGCGCTATACCAATCAGACTCCCAAAAAACTATTTTTAATGACCTAGAAAAAAATAACAAAAATTCATATGGAAAACAAAAGGTCAAGAATTTCAAGGGAATTAATGAAAAAAAAAAATCAAATGAAGATGGCTTGGCTGTACCAGATCTAAAATTATATTATAGAGCAGCAGTTACCAAAACCATTTGGTATTGGCTAAGGAATAGATTAGTTCATCAGTGGAATAGGTTAGGTTCAAAGGACAAAACAGTCAACAACTATAGCAACCTAGTCTTTGACAAACCCAAAGACCCCAGCTTTTGGGATAAGAACTTACTGTTTGACAAAAATTGCTGGGAAAATTGGAAACTAATATGGCAGAAACTAGGCATTGATCCACACTTAGCACTGTACACCAAGATAAGGTCAAAATGGGTTCATAACCTAGGCATAAAGAATGAAATTATTAATAAATTAGAGGAACACAGGATAGTTTACCTCTCAGACCTGTGGAAGGGGAAGGAATTTATGACCAAAGAAGAACTAGAAATCATTACTGATCACAAAATAGAAAATTTCGACTACACCAAACTGAAAAGTTTTTGTACAAATAAAACTAATGCAGACAAGATTAGAAGGGAAGCAATAAACTGGGAAAATATTTTTACAGTCAAAGGTTCTGATAAAGGCTCATTTCCAAAATATATAGAGAATTGACTCTAATTTATAAAAAATCAAGCCATTCTCCAACTGAAAAATGGTCAAAGGATATGAACAGACAATTCGCAGATGAAGAAATTGAAACTATTTCTAGTTGTATGAAAAGATGCTCCAAGTCATTATTAATCAGAGAAATGCAAATTAAGACAACTCTAAGATACCACTACACACCTGTCAGATTGGCTAAGATGACAGGAAAAAATGATGATGATTGTTGAGGGGATGCGGAAAACTGAACATTGATGCATTGTTGGTGGAGTTGTGAACTAATCCAACCATTTTGAGAGTAGTTTGAACTATGCTAAAAAGTTATCAAACTGTGCATACCCTTTGATCCAGCAGTGTTACTACTGGGCTTATATCCCAAAGAGATCATAAAGAAGGGAAAGAGACCTGTATGTGCACGAATGTTTGTGGCAGCCCTGTTTGTAGTGGCTAGAAACTGGAAACTGAGTGAATGACTATCAATTGGAGAATGGCTAAATAAATTTTGGCATATGAATATTATGGAATATTATTGTTCTGTAAGAAATGACCAACAGGATGATTCTCAGAAAGGCTTGAGAGAGTTACAATTTAACTGATGCTGAGTGAAATGAGCAGGACCAGAATATCATTATATACTTCAACAACAATACTATATGATGACCAGTTCTGATGGACCTGGCCATCCTCAGCAATAAGATCAACCAAATCATTTCCAATGGAGCAGTAATGAACTGAACCAGCTACGCCCAGAGAAAGAACTCTGGGAGATGACTAAAAACCATTACATTGAATTCCCAATCCCTATATTTATGCCCACCTGCATTTTTGATTTCCTTCACAAGCTAATTGTACAATATTTCAGAGTCTGATTCTTTTTGTACAGCAAAATAACGGTTTGGTCATGTATACTTATTGTGTATCTAATTTATATTTTAATATATTTAACATCTACTGGTCATCCTGTCATCTGGGGGAAGGGGTGGAGGGTAAGAGGTGAAAAATTGGAACAAGAGGTTTGGCAATTGTTAATGCTGTAAAGTTACCCATACATATAACCTGTAAATGAAAGGCTATTAAATAAAAAAAAATTTTAAAAATCAAAAAAAAAATAGAACTATAACCCATAAATCATTTCTATACATTCTAGCTAACCTATATTGTGTTTATATGCAAATCATGTTTTCTTTTAAATGTATTTCTTTTTTGCTTATCTTCTTCCAAATTGTCTTTTGCTTCTGTGCATCTGCCTTTCCATTCAATTATTCTTGTTTCTTTGCTGAGAATTTCCATTATGATTCAAATTTGTCTATTCTGTTAATTATTTCTCCTGCAAACTGCCAAAAATTCTGCTTCATTTTTAATCTTATTTTAAATAATTCAGGAATATCCTGAAGTTCCATACTTTCTTGGGAATCCACTGAATCCTATCCCCATCAGATGCTGATTCATTTTTGTTTTGTTTTGTTTCACAATATTTGTTCATAGAAGTCTGGATTCTTTTACCTGATCTGGAGACCAAATATCTTCCCTGTTGGTTTATCTGCTTATAATCTTAAACTTTAACTGAATGTTATTCCTCCTGAGATCTTTGGTCATTTTAATCTTTTTTTATTATTATTATAGGGCAACATATGATTTATGCCCTCTATGTGATTTCTGAAGGGGGGGAAGGCAGGCAATCAGAATTGACACCAGTTGGATACTAGATTCTTTGATTCAGGCTTAGTGGAGTGCCACACAGCCACATGCCCAGGGATTCCCTCAGCTCCTCAATTCTCTGGCTGAGTTCTGTCAGGACACAGAATACTACTAACAGGACTGCCATAGTCACAGCAATTTTCTAACCTTTACAATTTCCTCGGCACTAAGAGTAAGATGGATGGGGGATTATTAGCTTTCTCTGTTTTCAGTTCATTTAATTGTGACCTTATTTGGCACCTAGCTGTCCTAGACTATGGAGGCAGTTGGTCAACAAATAATTATTAAGCATTTACTATATGCCAGGCATTGTTGTAACCAATGAGAATACAAATATACAAGCAAAAAGAAACAGTATCTACTGACAAAGAGCTTGTATTCTAATCAGAAAAGACAACATAGAAAAAGGAAATGAAAAAGTCTGGAAGGGTGTAGAAATGAAGAGATGGCTCCCCTAGACTCCCTCCTTAAGTGGACTGCTGGGAGAAGACATCTAATCAGAGAGGGGGGCCTCAGAGACAGAAGTTCAAGGACTGGAGTGATCTTCAAGGAAGAAAAGTTACCAGCCCATAGTGAAGGAGTCTAGGTGATCTAGCCCACCATCTTGTTATTCACATTATCAAAGAATTTATTCATCCTCTTAGCACCACAGCCCATGAGATTTTTCATCTAACACCACATTTTCATCCAGTTGTGCAGAACTCTATTTCTTTGATGCACTTATCATACTCCTATTTGTAACAGTCATAGATCTGTCACCTCCGTTAAAATGAACAAAGGGCAAAGCATAGAGGCAAGAATCCTTGAGTTTAAAGTGCGTCTCTGACACTTCCAAGGTGAATGATCATGGCCAAGTGATTTAACTTTTTCAGACTCAGTCCCTTTCTCTCTGACTTGGAGTCTCCCAAAGGTCATCATACCCAATATGCTATCTTTTCTTTTCTTTTCCCAATACACTATCTTACTTGATGATCTCATCAGCTCTCATAGATCCAACTTTTATCTCTAGAGAGTTGGTTCCCAGATCTACATATATACCCATAGTACCTACCTCATAAGATTTGTTATGAGGCTTAAATGAACTAGTATAAAATATAGTGCGATGTATAGAGTGCTAGGCATGGGGACAAGAAGACTTATCTTCTTGAGTTCAAATCTGGCCTCAGATATTTACTTACTAGCTCTGTGACACTGAACAAGTCATTTCACCGTTTGCCTCAGTTTCCTCATCTGTAAAATGATCTGGAGAAGGAAATAGCCAACCACTCCAGCATCTTTGCCAAAAATAGAGTCAAGAAGAAACAGACACAACTGAACAATAAGAATAACATGTAAAATGTGCTCTGCAAAATTTGAAGTTATAAATTTCAACTGTCATTATTAGGGAGGTTATTATAAGTGGGGACTATATTTACGTCTTTATTACAACCTAAATGTCTCACACAATGCTCTTACATAGTAGAAATACTATGTAGTCTTAGAAGACATTTTTTTTTTCAATTTTTAAGCTGAATGAAAGAGCTAAAGCAAAATACATGCCATGGATCCATTCAATTCTTGGATATTTGTTGCAAGTTATGATAAGTAACTGCAAAACAAAATTTAAAACCATTCACTAATTTATTGACTGTATAACAATATAGATGACCAAAAAAAGAACCTTGACATAATATTAGAAGACATAATCAAAGAAAATTGTCCTGACGTGATAGAACATAAAGGGGAAGAGTAGAAATAGAAAAAAATCCATCAATCAACTTCAAAGAGATCGTACAAGGAAAACACATAGGAACATTACTGCTAAATTTTGAAACCCCAAATCAAAGAGAAAATTCTACAAGAAAAACTTCTTTCTATTTACTAGTTCTTTTTCACTGCCTACAAACACGCAAATCTTCATTGAATCCTACCATCCTTTGTACTGTTGTCCTCTAACTCCTTTCCTTCATTACTAAATTCCATGAAAAAAGTCATCTACTATATCAGCACTTTTTTCCCTTTTACTCTCATCTTCAATCTGGTTTCCTACCTCATCACTCAGCTGAAATGGATCTCTTCAAAATCACCAATCATCTCAATCACCTTTCTGCCATCTTTGACACAGTTGATTTGCCCTCTTCTCTGAATATAGACCCTCTCTTTTAATCCCTCCCCAATCAGTTTGAATATTCCTTTCAATCTTCATTGCTGGAGCTTCATCCAGATCATCACACTAACTGCTGGTGTCTCCCAAAGATGACCTTTGGATCTTCTTTTCTTTTCCCAATATACTATCTTACTTGATGATCTCATCAGCTCTCATCTCTAGAGAGTTGGTTCCCAGATCTACATATCTAAACCCTCTAAGCTCCAGTCTCAAATTTCACTTGCTGAAAGAGGCTTTTTTTAGTCCAACTCCCAAGACCTTTGTCACCAAATTTAGTGCCTTTTCTTTTTACTATATATACTGCTTAAAATGTTTAATATAAACACAATCTTCATTATATAAACAATCCATTTGAATTCTTTTGAGAAACATAATAATGAATTTTTTGTAATTGGAAAATAACAAGATATATCTGTTTTATAAGTCTGAATTTTAATATACTGGGTTTACTTAGAGTGAGATAAATCTGTTATATCTTTGGCTTTCTAACAAGCTGGATTTGGTGGGAAAAAGACTTTAAATTAGAGAAATCTTACTCAATGTCTTTCTAGTCTATAGTAGTCACTCTCATCTATACAAGTGAATTTGGCTATATTCTGTGATTTGAACAATCATAATTGGGCCATTTCCCTCTAAGCAATGGTAAAATAAACCCTAAGAGGTATATTCATTAAAAAAAAAAAAAAGTTTTTTGAGATATTTTTTCTTTTGGATACTGAAGAAAATATTAAAAATCTTGTCCTTAAACTTTTACTCTGGTAAAACAAGGAAATTCAGATTTCCCTTATATTATGAAATCATCGATTTTTATTCATGATTTCTTTACTTTGATGTATATCATAACTGAAACCCAAAATGTAATGTACTTATAGGTATTTAATAATACATTCCTTGATTTGGACATGCAGTTTTTTCACCACAATAATTAAAATTCTATTTTAGTTATACACCTGGTAGACTAGGTTTAAATTCTGGAAATAAGAGCTTTGAATTTCAATCTTTGTAAAATGATTCCCTAGAGACTTCACCAAACCTTAATGCATTTAAGTTTTACTGTCTTCCAAGGCAGAAAACAATAAGATTTACATGGCATTTGTAATAAAGAATATCTAATTTATATATTATGTAATATAAAATGCAAGATATCTTAAGAGGACTGGAAAAAAACATTCATTGGTGAAACAGGAAAGTTTAAAAGCAGCACTTATCTGTTTCATTTCCAATTTATCACATCATTTAAATAAGAGCATCCGGCAAAAATAATTATGATAGGTATAAGTAAAAAGCACAATCAGAAGCAAATTCATTATAACTCCAAGTATAAAAGTTTTGTCAAATGGGCTGGTAGTTAGATTTTACTATAAATTTGAGTTTATATAAGGTCAATAGGAAGATCCTAATCATTGTTAGATACCCAAAATAGAAATTTCTGTTAAATTGCTGTATGGTATTGGTCTCGAGCTGGTATACGTAAAGATCTTCTTTTATATATTAAAATATCACAGGATTTCAACAAAGAAATCTGAGCTTTAAACACATGGACTTAGCCATAACTATAAGCATGAAGAAAATCAATGAAATGCATTTTTTTATAAATAGGCTGAATGAAAAGTATCAAAAAAGATTTAAGATTTCTATCTCATGTTCTTTATATATATAAAACAGTCACTTCACAAGTATTTATTGAATGAATAAACGGATAGCACTTTTAAAAAATTTTCCTTGGATCATATTTTCAATTTTCAATCTTGAGCCTGGATTTATATGATTTTGAGAGGCTAGAACTGTGATTTCTACTTCTATAAAAAGTTTCAAATAAGAAATTGCCTTTACTAATGCAGACTGATATCTATTCTGCAACTTAAGAGTCTTAGTTGTCACAGATTTTGAGGTGCTGAACTTGCTCAGAGTCATAAAAACCATAATGGGATAGAGGGGACACTTTTATCCAGAACTCCCCCAAGCTTTTAGGCCATACTGCCTCCCACCATTTAAACAATAATTTTTACTGGAATACACAATATTAAAAAACAGAATGACCATTATAAAATTAAAGAAAATCATTGTGAGTAACTGGAATTAATTGTAGTTTCAGGCTCATCATGAAAGGTACAATGGACATTCAAGACACCTATATTTATGTTCCATTAGGCCACTGAAGGCAGCTGATGTCCACTGGATAGAGCCCTGGGACATGAGTCAGAGAAACCTGAGTTCAAATCTGATCTCAGACATTTACTAGCTGTGTCGTGCTGTGCAACTTATTTAACCTCTTGTTTATTTCAGTTTCCTCAACTATAAAATGGGGATAGTAATAATATCTACTTTGTAGGGTTGTAGCAAAGATCAAATGAGCTATTTGTATAAAGCACTCGTCATAGTACCAGGCCCATAGTTGGCACTATATAAATGCTTATTCCCTTCCCTTTCAATTTTTACCTCAGATTTATTAGACACCTTTCAACAAGGTTACATAGTCAATCATGGATCTTGAGAATCATAATAATCAAAGAAATTTAAAGGTGGGATGGATTTAGAAATCATTTGATTCATTTAATTTATTTCAGAAATGAGCTCCCTCATCTAACTCTGATATACTATTGTTTCTAGTCTTCTTATCACTTTGCTTGCCCTCTGTAGGAATTTTGATCTGTGGGTAGACTTCCAGAATTTGATACCCCAAACTGAATACAAAATATGGCATAATGTATTTAGGAAGGACACTATCCAACAGAGAAGGGTGGTTAGGATGAAGTACCTGGAAATGACATTTGAGAATCAGAGAAGGTTTATGGAAAGTGATAGCAGAACTACTTTCAAATATGCGAAGAGCTTTTTTGTAGGAGGAAGATTACATTTGTTCTGCTTGGCTCCAAAGTATAGAGCCAGAAATAACAAATCCAATTTTACATATGGAAAAATATCCTATCAGAGATATCAAAATGTGAAATGAGCTACCTTGAGAGACATTGGGCTCCCCAATCAGAACATGTTATTAAGAATTAGAAAAGTGAAATGGTTTGTCCAAGGTCATGAATGGGTTAGGATAACCAGAAAGTATTGCTGAAAACAGAATATAGAAGATGCATTATGGTATAGTAGAAAGAGCAATAGTGTTTGTCCAGAAATCCTATTATTGAGTGTATAATCTAAGGAGGCAAAAGACAAAGTTAAGATTCTCTATGTAACAAAATATATCAAAGCACTTTAAAGAGGATACTCATGAATTGGAGAATGGTTGAGCAAATTCTAAGATATGAATATGTAGACATATTTATTATAGTATAAGCAATGCAGACTTAATTATTCAGAAACATGGGAACACACATAAATTTGTGCTGAGCAAAGTAAATAAAACCAGAAAAATATGCACAATGTCTAAAATAATGTAAGTAAAAACAATGCAAAAAAGGAACTAAACTCAGAACAAATACAACAATTAATGCTGTATCCTGAGGTCACATGACCACACAAATGCACCAAGCCAGACATAGTGCAAGTTGGTCCAATGATTCCAAGAGGATCTGAAACAGAGCAGGAACTTAAAAAATGTTAGTTGACATTGCTTTTCTTTGTTGTAAGATTCCTGGGCGAGGTGGAGAGTAATAGGAAGAGTATGAATGGAAATAATCATGCAAAAACATAGTAACAAAAATTCTAAAGAAAAAGAAGCATTACTATTATAGGAAGAAGACCTGAACTCAATTAGTTCTGATTCCTATTAGCTATGTGACTCTAGGCAAATCACTCAAACTGTGGGAGCCTTCATGTTTCATTATCTTTAAAATAAGAACAAAATGACTTGTGTTAATCTATTACACAGTGTTGCTGTGAAAATAATATTTAGCCTTAGGATGCTATGTAAATATAAGCAATTATTGTTTATCATAAACACTGTTATTATTATTATTATTAACCTCTTTCTGACAATTTTCTCAGAAGAAATAATCTGCTATTCTCAATTTAACTTGGACCATCATTAAATAATGAATTAATGAAATCAGGGAATTTTAGAAGTTTACATCTTTAAGTGGTTTGGTTATAAGGTTCTCTAATAACACTCTCCTTCTCCCCCACAAAAAAGAATATTTGGCACAGTCAAACATGTATCCCTAACTTTAGGGTAGTCCATTTGAAAAGCTGCAGAGAAATTAAAGGCTTAATCTCATGACCTAGTATTCTAAATGGAAAATAGAGGGCCACAAAGGAAACCTGGCACTTCAATCACAAAAAACTTCCTAGGGAAGCTAAAGCTGGTGCAGGATAAAGCGCCTCAGACTTGGAATCAGGAAGACCTGAGTTCAAATCCAGCATCAGACATTCGAAGATGAGACATTCACTAGCTATATGACACTAAATAAATCATTTAACCCTGTTTGCCTAAGTTTCCTCATCTATAAAGTAAGCTGGAAAAAGAAATAGTAAACCATTCTAAGATCTCTCCAAGAAATCCCCAAATAGGGTCACAAACAATTGAACATGACTAAAATGAGTGAACTGAACCTCAACAACAAATCCATTGAGGAAGAAAAAAAAGCAACTAAAGAAAGCAATATGATTTCACAAAGAAGATAAAGGAATTCTCAGATCTGAAAAAGATGCATATATATCTATTTTTAAAATAGAAGATGGATCGAATAAACCAAAGACAAGTACAAAACAAAGGCATAAGAATAACTTCAGGAAGACTAAAACACTTGGAATGAGCTCAAATAAAAAATGTCAACAATAAAAAGAACTTTTTTAGGTATGTTTGGAACAAGAAAAAAATTTTTTTAAATGGAATGTACTCATTGAAGTGTAAAGTTGACAGAAGTCTTAGTAGATTTCCCCCTCCTCAAATTTCTAAATTTTTTCATACCTGTACCTTCTCTTTTGTATTAATCTCTTTCCCTTTTATTACACTACACCACACACACACACACACACACACACACACACACACACACTCCCCTATTAAAATATAAGCTCCATTAAAATTGTCTTTCCAATGCTTTGTGCAGTGCCTTGAATATGGTAGGCACTAAACAATTTCTTAACTGAAATGGTTGTTAATAATTGATAGGAATTCAAAGTGTACTCCAATATTTCCTTTGTGAATCTTTATTTTGTGAAGGATAATAGTCTTTAAACCAAATGCCTTAAAAAAAAAATGGGTAAGATACAACTAAGGTTTAAGAGATGTTAGTAAGATAGAGAGTACTTGGCTTACCTAAATGGGTTGGTGTCATCCAGCCCAGGTTAATGAAATTCAATATTACCGAAAAACAAAATCTGGATGATGTCAGAGAAAATACTGACTGATCTTTGAGGGATAGTGGAGAAGAAAAGGAATGCCAGAAATCTGGAAATGAACAAATATCCTGATTGTCAAAATGGGAACAGAATTTGATTCTGACTTTGAAATTCATTTATTTTACCATCTCTGATCTCATCAATGTGGGTCTAATCATGCATATTCCCACTCCTCACCTCCTCTTTATCCTGTGTAATTCTTGTCTATTTTCTCATAAATCCTTCCTACTGGATCTACCTAATGGATTGTAGTCTTTTATCAACATGCCACTCAAATTGTTCATCTGTTAAGTCTTGCTCTCTCTGTAGGACTTTCCAAATCCTTTGCTAACTCTATCAAATGTTAGCTTTTAATATCACAAAAAAAAAAAATCACTGTTGGCGAGATGCCTACTTATGCCCATCACATGCACAGCTTTGATTTGGAGTGTACAGTGTTTGATGGCTTGTGATCATATAGCAAACATCACAGGAAGAATATACCTGTTAAAATTGTGTTTTTCAGTCAGGAAGTCAGTAGCATGGAATTTCCAAATGCAATCTAGCCTGCTGTCTTCCTTATTAACTTTAAATGTATAGCTTATCCGCACATTTTCCATTTGTAATGACAATGAAAGATGTATGTAGTGATAGGATAACTTATTGGGTCAGCCACCAAATTGCATTTTACAGTCAATATAATAAGCATGCATTATTCAGCTGGGGAATACAGACATCTGTACAAAGCATTGGTCAGATTACATCTGTAGTATTGTGTTCGGTTCTGAAGACTGTATTTAAAGGCAGCTAGATCATACAATGTACAAAGCACTGGGCCTAGAGTTAGGAAGATCTGATTTTAAATCTGGCCCTAGACATTTAATCACTGTGTGACCTCAGGCAATTCACTGAACCTCAATTTCTTTAACTATAAAATGTGGACGATGATAGAAACTATTTCCAGGATTATTCTATTTTTGGAGAGGGTGTATTAAATGAAAAATTTATTTTAATTTTCAACAGTATTTTATTTTTCTAAATACATGTAAAGATAGATTTCAAAATTCATCTTTGTAAGAGTTAATGTTCCAAATTTTAATTCCTCCACCTCATACCTCCCTCTGTACCAAGACTTCAAGAAATTTGATAGAGGTTAAATATGTGCAATTTTTAAAAACATTTTCATAATTGTCATATTGTGCAAGAAAAATCAGACCAAAGGGAAAAAAAACACAAGAAAGAAAGAAGCAAACAAAAAGTGTGAAAATACTATGCTTTGATCCATATTTAGTCTCCATAGTTCTTTCTCTGAATGTGCATGGCATTTTCCATCCCAAGTGTGTTGGAATTGTCTTGAATTATTGCATTATTTAGAGGAACCAAGTCCATCGCAGTTGATCCTCCCAAGATTATTATGAGTCTCAAATGAGATAGCATATGTAAAGCCCATAACATAGTGCCTGGCATATAGAAGGTGCTATATAAATGTTGGCTGTTATTAATGTTATCGTTATTATAAACAATTACATTTGAAAAAGCGGGCTTTACTTTAATGGGAAGTTTGAGGTCAGTAAAAGAGCTTTGTAATTTCCTCAGAACCACATAAATCACTTTCCTGTTTATTTTTAGCTCTGAGTCCAATTCCTTATTCAATTTTACTATCCTTCTCAGGTATATCTGCCACTGGACAAGCCCAGTATATAAGAGTGTACACCTGAATTAGCACGGGAAGCTGGACAACAGACATTCTTCATCCACTTTGACTTTCCTATGTGACTTGACAGGCCAAACTCCTTGAATAATTGCATATTGCTCAAAGAAACTAAATTTGCTCTATGCAAGTGAGACATAGAACATTATTGTTGCCAAAGAACTAAAGATGACTATCATGTAATGGGCAATGGAGAAATATATGGTGGATTTAAACAATCTGCAACAGACAACCAATCAGGAATTATATGATCTGCTATAAAAAACCAATAAGAACAGGAGTAAAGAATGCCATAAAGGAATCAAATGACAGAGAAAACTGGATGGACACATCTTAAAGTGAAGGATGACAGATTGTAAATGGATTAGGTACCACTGCACATAAGGAATAAGTATAGAAGGCCTCCAGCATTTTGGAACCCCTTGTGGCAAACTTTTTTGGGAGAACCTGGATGAGAGGCTCATAGGATAGGCAGGTATGGTGGCTTACAATCTATATCTTTGGAGGAAACTCTCATATGAATGGAGTCACAGATCAATATGAGTGCATGAGATGTTATTATGCAATATGTAGACTATTTATTTCTTCTCAGTTTTGTGTCACTGATAAACACAAGAATGTCATCTATAACTTTAAGTTGTTGATGTTAAGTAACACGGGCTCAAGCAAAAATGTCTAAGGCTCTCTACTAGAAACATCCTTCCAAGTCAACACTGAGTAATTAATGATTTCATTTGGAGTTTGGTCATTTAATTAGTTCTGAATCCCCCTAATTACTATAATCTAATTTGTATCTCTTCATTTTTGCTACAAGAATAACATAAGATACTTTGTCAAAGACCTTACCAACATCTAGGTTAAACTAAATACTGTTCATGATATCATGGAAAAAGGACCTGAGTTAAGTCCATTTAAGACACAAACTCCTTAGGTCTGTGAACTTTTTCTACCTTTTCAGTCTTCTTATACTTTTATCCTCTCTACATACTCTACTATCTGTCGACTCTGGTCTACTTGTTGTGCTTTTTTTTTTTTTTTTTTAACATGACGTTCCATTTCCAAGTACCCTCCCTTATCACCGATTTCAAATTGCTTTCCAGAATAATCAGCCGATTTCACAATTCTACCGAATATTCTTTAGGTTCAAGTAATTCCACAGCATCCCCAACACAGACCACGCTCATCTTTTCTGATTTTTGCCAATTTGCCAAGCATGGTGTAGCTTTAGGGTTATTTTGATTTACATTTGTTATTGTTAATGATTTGAAGTATTCTTTCTCACTGCAAATTGTTTCTATTCATTATTGAGTTAAGAAATTAAAATTTTCCCCTTACTATGAAAAGTATATAACCTATTTCTCTTTCAATTTTTGCATTATGATCTTTTAATATTCAGGGAATGTAGTGATTATAAATTTATTATAAATTAATGGTACAAAATGTTGGTTTAAATCTAATTTCTGCCAGTCCACTTTTTAGATGTTTGTTTTTTTCCCCTAGCATCTCTTGTCTATCAAAATGTTAGTTCTTTCCTATGTTATCTGTGATTTGGAGCTTATCCCAACTTTGACTCATTTAATTCAATTATTTTTTATTCAAACTTTTCTAATTTGTTCCACTGCACTTCTTTTCTTTCCTGTTTTGTTTGTTGGCTTGTTTGTTTTTTTTTTTGGTTTTGATAATAATTTTTCCCCCGAGGCAATTGGGGTTAAGTGACTTGGCCAGGGTCACACAGCTAGGAAGTGTTAAGTGTCTGAGGTCACATTTGAACTCAAGTCCTTTTAACCTCAGGGCTAGTACTCTATCCACTGCGCCACCTAGCTGCCCCCAGATTTTGTTTTTCTTATGTAGAAATGCTATTGATTTTTGTGGGTTTGTTTTCCGTGTTTCCTTTACTGAATTTAATTTTTTTCAATAAGTTTCTTGGCAAATTCTGTAATATTTTCTAAGTAAATCTTCATGTTATCAGAACACATAGTTCTTCTATTTCTTTTCCCAATTTATGCTTTAAGTATCTTTGATTTATTTATATTGCCAGCATTTCTAGAACTACGTTAAATAGCACAAAGCATCTTATCTTTATTCCCTTTGGTTAGCAATGAAACTTGTTTCCACTCTGCATAAAATGCTAGCTTTTATTTTAGATAGATTCTTTCATTATATTTTAAAAGATTCCTCTATGTCTATACTTGGTAGACTTTATACCTAGTGTTGCATTTTGTCAAGGTTTTTTGGTAAGTATTGATATAATCAAGTGATTTGGGGTGTTTTTGTGTTAATATGATCAATTATATTCTTTGTTTTTCTACTTTTGTTTCTATATTTGTGTAGCAGATATATATTCACCTTTAATAAAATGAATGATTTTCAGGGGGTTGATTACTGTAGTAAAATATTTTATTTCTAATTTCTATAAACAATTTATATGACAGGTATTAATTTTTTTTAAAAATTTGAAAGAATTCTATAAATAAATATATCTCAAACAAGGGTTTTTTTCCTTGAGTGGTTTCTTTAAAGCTAGTTTAATTTCCTTTTCTAAGATTAAGTTTTTTAATATATAAATGTTCTTTTCAAAGTCAAAATAGTTATTCCTTTGGACTCTTTCTCCTCACTTCCTACTATTACCAAAGAGTTCACAAAGTTTACTGGCTCTTTCTCCATAATACCTCTCACAGAAGTACCCTCCTTTTATTCACTCAGTCTTCTTCACTCAGGCCTATAATGCCTCTCACCTAGACAACAATAAAAGCCTCCTAATTGATTTCCAAGCTTCAGGTCTTTCCCTTTTCATGATATTTCTAAAGCCCAGGACTAATAACTTCACTTTCCTACTCAGGAAGCAACTGTGGATCCCAATGGCCTCTAGGATAAAATTACAGATTCCACTGTTTGGTACTTAACATCTTCACAATGTGGTTGCAGCCTATATTTCCAGGAATATAGTATTCCAGGAATATAGAACTTCTTTACAATGTCTATATTCCAATCAAATAAGTCTCCCTTGCTGTTTTGCATCTGTGATTTTTAACAAAGTATGTATCCCCTCCTTTCTTTCTTCTTCATCAGAAGCCTTTGTTCAAGTCAGGTGCTACTTTCTACAGGAGGCCTATCTTGATCATCATCCTGGCTATGATATAATTATTATTTTTCTTTACTCTATGCATTTAGTATTTGTGTTCTTTTCTTTGCCCACAAGAGAAAGTAAACTCTTCAAAAGCAGTAATTTCGTTTTTGGCTTTCTAATTAGCTAAATGCCAGGCATATAGCAGGTTCATAAATAAATGTTTCCTGTATGTATGAAGGAAAGAAATTTATTTTGTTTCCAGTTTTTTTTTTTCAATTACAGATAATATTGCTAGGAAAATTTTGAAACACATAATTCTTTTTTGGTGTTTGATAGCAATGTAATTATTAGTTCAAAGAGCATGATTATTTCTATAATTTTTACTATGCTCTCCCCAAAAGATAAAATTCTTTCAGCACTGAATGTCAGAGTACACGTTTCTTTATACCCTGGTCAGCATTGAGAGTTATGAACAGGGTGTTAGGAGAGATTGCTATCTAACCTGGTATTTATCCAAGCATATTTTATTAATTTAAAAAGTAGCAGCTTTTTTTTTCTGAGCTATCTTGGGAGGAAGAACACACCTAGAGTTGTGTGTGTGTGTGTGTGTGTGTGTGTGTGTGTGTAAAATATATATCTGGGCTATCTTGGGAGGAAAGATAGAACAAGCAAGGTATGTATATGTGTATACACACACATATACATACCTAGCTGTGTTCTCATATATATAACTAGGTGTATTCTATCCTTTCTCCCAAAATAACCCAGATATAGATAGATAGATATAGATATATGAAAATAACTTGATAGTCTAAAAGAATGGCATATAAGGCTAAAAGAAAAAAAACAAAAACAAGAGGTATAGAATCATTTAAAAACAATTCTAATATTTGTGATTTTTCCTTAGTCTTTACTCCAAACTGAACTGTCCACATTTTATTTTACAGCATTTTCAGTTCAAGCATTCCCATAAAACTTAAATCTATATTCTTAATTGTAATATAATCATGCATTCTTAATAATGTCTTTCTTTTAAGATTTGAAAAGAACCTCAGAGGCCATTAAGTCCAATCTGCTCATTTCACACTTGAGATTCAGAGAAGTTAAGAGAATTTTTTACAGTCCCATAGCAGTAAGCACCAGAAGAAGGATCTACACATAGACTATGCAGATTCCAAGTACAGCACTAAACTCTTACCGTTACAGAATTTTGCTTCATATATTGTTTTTAATGCTATAGGAATAAACTTCCAAGAACCCTAAAATACTCGATTTTTTTTCTTGCGGAATGTACTGCCCCTGTTGCCAGAAATAGAAATCTGAGACAAATGCAGTGGCAATGAGTCATAGAATCAAAGTATCCCAAAATTTTAGATGGATGCAGGTTCATCTCTGAGAAAAAAGTCTGAATTAGAATAGGTCAGGGTGCCCAAAAGCTAGTCCAAGTCCATTCTTAGTCTGGACTAGTTCTTGATCTACAAGTGCTTGATCAGTTCTTGGGTCTAGCTAGGAATTAAATATAACATGGTCTTGTTACCCTCACTCAGGGGCACTTTATATTTCTGTGTGAGATAAGGGAAGTATAATCAATTAATCCATCCAACCTTTCTTCCACCCACTCATCCATTCACTCATTCATTCATTATCCATCCATCTAAGGATTCTAAGTAGAATGTATGTCACTATCCTCTCTTACATTTAGGTAACCATAAACTCGATCACATATTCTTAAAGCAATCCTAAGAGATCTTGAGAGAGCTGGTGTAAGCTTGAAAAGAGTGACTCAGGATATGCAGTAACCTGGTGATATAAATGATGATATGGTAATGATTAACAATTCTATTGTGACATGAAAGACACTATCCATTTTTGTGAAGACATTGGTCATAAAAAGAGCAAAATGGTTTGCCTAATGAAACAGAGAAAACAAATTGAGTTGGGAAGTGGGAAGAGGTAGTAAAAAAAAAAAAGAGAGAGAGAGAGAGAGAGAGAGAGAGAGATGATAGATGGAATGACATTCTCCATGGCCATAAAGAATGTTACATTGGATTAGCTCCACGAACAATCTTCTAGTTTGTTCCCCAAAGTGGCCTTAGGGGATTGTTCACGGCCTTTCATGACACATCTTCATAGGTTAGGAGATATCTCCAAATCCCTTTAATAACCAGCTATAATCCATTAATTTCTCCAAATCCTCCTTTGAGCCTGTTTGGCTTTTCCACCTGTATGAGGTTCTCATAGTAACAGATCCTGCAGTGACTTTCTGCAGGGAAACAGACAACTGGTTTCCCACTGGTAGTCAGGGACATTGTGCTCCAGAGCAGGGCTGGAAGGTCACTTTACATTCTGTGTGGAAGTGACTTATATAGAGTAGACAAATAAAAAGATTTGACAATATAGTTTCTAAGGCCTCTTCTAGAACTTAATCTATGAATTATATTGGACTGAATTCTTCAAGGTGATCAATGGCCTTCCCTCAGCTCTCTAGTAAAGATGTCCTGATGTTGATTGGGAAATGGTGTTATAGATGTGTAATTGTCACATGATGGTGGGACTATGACTTGCCCATTAGTAGAAGCGTTTGAAAACTATGCTGAAAGGCCTTTTGTAGATTTAATAGGAAAACTGGTCCTAGGAAATTCAGACTTTTGCCATTACTTAAAGCTGACTTGTCTGATTTTGGAATTCCCTCTGGAAATAATCTACTTCTCATCTGCCTCAGTCCCAGCTGAACTCCCATTCTGACCATATCTCACTGAGATATTCTTTTTCATCTCTCTGCCTTCCTTTCCCTTTTGGATTGTTCCTAAGAAGTCTTGTAATCTGGAAAAAACTGCAAAACTTAAGGCATAAGATCAATGTGAGTATCAAGCAGCATAAAACAGACACTGGACTGTGAGTCAGGAGACCCAACTATGGCTCTAACCACCTTCCTGTGTAATAGACAAGTCATTTAACATCTCTTGGTCAAACAGGATGATTTCAGAAAGGCCTGGAGAGACTTACACGAACTAATGCTGAGTGAAATGAGCAGGACCAGGAGATCATTATATACTTCAACAACAATACTATAGGATGACCAGTTCTGATGGACCTGGCCATCCTCAGCAATGAGATCAACCAAATCATTTCCAATGGAGCAGTAATGAACTGAACCAGCTATACCCAGAGAAAGAACTCTGGGAGATGACTAAAAACCATTACATTGAATTCTCAATCCCTATATTTATGCTCACCTGCATTTTTGATTTCCTTCACAAGCTAATTGTACAATATTTCAGAGTCTGATTCTTTTTGTACAGCAAAATAACGTTTTGGTCATATATACTTATTGGGTATCTAATTTATATTTTAATGTACTTAACATCTACTGGCCATCCTGCCATCTGGGGGAGGGGGTGGGGGGTAAGAGGTGAAAAATTGGAACAAGAGGTTTGGCAATTGTTAATGCTGTAAAGTTACCCATGCATATATCCTGTAAATAAAAGGCTATTAAATAAATAAATTTTAAAAAAACATCTCTTGGTCATATTTTCCTTTTTTAAAATTAAGGGACTGAGCTACTGGATGTTTAAGGTACCCTTCCAGTTTCCAAATATACCACAGCTAGTTATCCTGGAAAGACAAGGCCATTTAGTATTCTTTTCAAACATTTATTTCATTTAGAGAAGTGACAAAAGAATAAAATCTTTAAGAAAAATATTTTCATTATAAGAGTTGGTAATCATATATTCTGTGTGTGTGTGTATGTGTGTGTGTGTGTGATAATTGGGAGTAACTATATATATTCTTATGAAAAATAAAATAAAGGGCAGCTAGGGGGCGCAGTGAATAGAACATCAGCCCTCAAGTCAGGAGTACCTAAATTCAAATCTGGCCTTAGACACTTAACATTTCCTAGCTGTGTGACTTTGGGAGTCATTTAACCCCAATTACCTCAGCAAAAAAAAAAAAAAAAAAAAAAAAAAAAAAAAAAAAAAAAAAAAAAAAAAAAAAAAAAAAAAAGAATAAATAATTTATCTGGATATTTCAAAGTTGAAAAAAAAAACTAAAAATTAACCATTTCCTAATTTCCTATAGTTAACAAGACCTAAAGTTTGGCTGAAAAATCCATGTCCAAGAAAAAGTAAATGGCATTTTAAGCCAACCCACTTGAAGCTCTTACTGATTTACTTTTTACAAATGCACTGCAACTTATAGAATGTAATAGCTCTGGGAATAATAACAGAGAATGCCAAAAATAAATTCTAAGTGATTTCTAGGTGAAAGCTTCATTTGTTTTGAACAATTCTTTTTTAAAGGGAGCACATAAAAGGAAAAAATAAGCCTAAAGAAACAAATAGCTTTGTGCAAATAGGCAGCCGAAAGAAATATTGTAATCAAAATAATGAGTCTTTCTGGAGAAGGTAGTTTCTTGAACAAATGTGTTTCCAAATCATCAGAAAATTATTAGTGATATCTTGCTTTAAATGATGCATGACTTGTACAATTCTTTTCATTTTAATTATGAATTAGACAGAAAGATTTCTAACATGCCCATTATGCTATAAAAATATGCAAACTGGATTCATGTACAAAAGCAAGAGGCTCAAATAAAAATATACATTAGCTTTCCAAACAGCCATTTGCCATTTAATTTAGTATGACAGTGGGAAAATATAACATAGTGTAATATTCAGTTTATATCCTGTCTTGGATTGTATATCATCTTCAAGTTTGTTTTATGATTCAGCTATTCCAAGAGGCTGAAAATATGTCATTAAAAATTAATGTGTTATCTTACATAAATTACAAATATTTTAAAATGGGGATATAAATTAAAAAATAATAAAAATAGCAAGTCAATTAATACTGAAGAGGGAGAGGAGGGATAAGAGGAGATAGAAAGAGAAGAAAGAATGAAAGGGAAATAGGAGGGAGGAGAGAAAGAGAGAGAGAGAGAGAGAGAGAAATTTTAAACATCCGGTTTCTATTCTAGAACATGTATGAAAACAGACAGCAGAAGCCAAATATGAACTCAAGCTCTGACAGGATTTGTTTTCTTTGTTTCCATTATTTTACTCCATATTGCCTAATAATATTTCCTCTAGCATGCAATATTTTCCAAATAACACTACAAAAAAATCAAAATTATAAATAACTGGTAGCA
The DNA here is from genome assembly GCF_902635505.1 of Sarcophilus harrisii. Classification (NCBI taxonomy): domain Eukaryota; kingdom Metazoa; phylum Chordata; class Mammalia; order Dasyuromorphia; family Dasyuridae; genus Sarcophilus; species Sarcophilus harrisii. The sequence continues at coordinate 380,910,849 of NC_045429.1, read as the reverse complement.
TGAAAATGCTGAATTCTGATTCTGTTGATTTCTGCTATAGGCCTTTTCTGCAATGTAGGATAATGTAGAGATGAAGAATTCCCATTGCAGTATCCCATTTTCAAAGACACACAATTATGGGGACCAACCTTCTCCATTATCCCCCACATCTTCAACCTCTTTTCCCAACCATGACCTCATTAGAGAATATTTTTTCCTTGAAAGCAGTGTAAAATACTAGTCTGAGTAATACATTTTTAGTCTATTTCAAAATAGCAATAATAAACGAGGACAGCCATAATTTTTCAGCAGCAGAGGTGCCAAACACATCCCACAATCCTATATAAATGCTTTTTCTGAGCTTGCTTTTGTTATAAAGATCAGGATATATAAAAGAGAATGGTACTATCTACTTTACTCTTTTATCCCCTTTTCTGTGGAAACTGGGAAACTGAGTGAAAACCATATTCTTATCAGACATATATATGGTGACATAGCTGCCTCCACAACAAATTAAAACACAATGGAGTCATTCCAATGATAATAAGGGAACTATTTTCAAAATAGGAAAGATTTGTTTAACACAGATTATAAAGATACCTCTTTGCATTAGAATGAGTGTCCTTTATTTTATACTGATTATTTTCTATAGAATTTAAATTGTACATAAAATTATAATTGCTAGCTTAATGCAAATTGATTGTCCCAATTATTGAGAAAGAATCTGAATTTTAATAGTCTCTTTTGCTGGACAGATGCCAGGCAAATCAGCAAAAATTCTAAATATCTCTGACTGTGGAGGTATAAGGGAAAGCAGTTATACAGAAAAGGAAGGGTAGTTTGGCTGCTTGTTTCAAATGAGCAAGCTTCTGTCAGGAATGAGAAAATCAGCCTAACTTCCTCTGATAAAAGACTCTTTGACACAGTTACTTTGGGGTAATTTCATTTCATTTTGAAAGACGGCTAAATCATATCGTCGGGAGAACAGGTTTTTGTAGCAATGATAACTACCTATTTGCAAAGCCAAATATTCTTTCTATCTACAGACTAGGTTAGCCATGAAAAATCTCCCCTCTCCTAAAGGTAGAACCCATATAAAATGAGGCACATATTGTATAATGTAGACATGGAGGAGGCAGGGTTGTTACAGCATTTCAATGGAAGGTGCAAACACAGCCGAACCTCTTGGCTCAGAGTTCAAGCTCAATATATTTCATTTTTATAAATCCAATGTCTACAAGGGAAAATAAATCTCTGTCTTATTTATAGTAACAGGAAAGAGCAGACTCCAGTTGTCTTGTGACCCAGATGGTTATAACGTTTTTATAGTTAAATTACAACAACTGATGCCTTAGGGATAGCTACATCTGCCCTAAATCCTGTAGGATCCTCTTATCCTTAGTTACCAGAATCTTATATATAATATATCTCTGTTTAATGATGTGATAAACTCTTTAGTGCATACACACGTACCACAAAACTACGGAATAATTTTTAGAGAATGATGGAAGCTCCCATAACAGTGACATTTTAGTAACCGAAAAGTATTTAAATAATACTTCAACATTTAAAATGACTTCTCTTCTCTCCTAGAAAAGCATTGTCCAGATTATCAGTTCAGATTCAGGGGACTAAACAAAAATTTCTATTAACCTATTTTGCCTGAATAAAGTTTTCAAAATCCTAAAGAGCTAAGTCAAATATTTAATAGTTTTATAAAGTAAAAAAAGTGAACTATTACTGAGAATCATGAAAGCAATGAGAAAGTAAGAGACATAGACTTAGAGATGCAACCAGTAAGAATAATTGGCTCAGAAGTTTTGCTTTATTGTATTTCCTTTTTCCTTGATACTGGTTTTTGTTTGTTTGTTTGTTTGTTTTGTTTTGTTTTGTTGGTGGACAACACACATTATTAAGCTGGTACGGAAGTTTTCTAGAATATTTGTCCAAACTGATCTAACCTTAGCTCACATAAGTGTAATTTTCTTTTCACTAAGACTTTATCCTTTATGAAAAACAAAGTCTTCTCTTAGTTTTTTGATAACTCTAACCTCATTTTTCTAATATGAAAAGTCCATGGATTATGAGTATATTTCCTCCAACTTCAGCTACCAGAAACTGCAGAGAAATCCATAAAAATTATCTCTGCTTTATAATATGAGAAATCAATTAGTAATATCATTAATACATACTCAAATCTATACTATGGATATTATTGTGGGTTTATGGGATCAGAAACTGTTATAAAATGACATATTTTAGGTGCTAAAAGCTCATGTTTTTTAATGAGGTTTTAATTTTGAAAGATCTCTACTTATTTCCTTGAAAAGCTAGGAACAGTAAGAGATCAAATGATGTGAAAATAGGGAAGGGAAAAGACACAAAGAAGGTACAGATAAATTTTGAAAACATAATAATACAACATAAATTGTACATTTGGCATCTAAATACTAACTAATCCAATTCTCTGCCCCCACAATTTGAAAAGGACAGGCTGGTTGAGTTCCATTTAAGCAGCAAGTGTCAGTAATGTATCATTTAGATGGATACCTATTTTATTTTAATGTCACATTTGGCTAGCAAATAAGCATTACAATTTACATTTTCTAGAAAAGAGTAACTGAAATGCCACTTTAATGCTTTCTTTTATAAGAGATGCCTTTAAAAATAGCTTTTTCTAATCAAACTAGTACATTTTCCTTCTGCAATAAGAAAAGCACACAACTCTCCATTTTCTTTTATAGAAATTCTGTTCCCCTCCAGGAAAATAGCTTTTAAAAAAATAGCTTCTAATCTCAGAAGAACTTTGTGGGATCAAAAAGAGATGCTCATTTAAAACTGAAATTAATCCATATAAATCTCTATCAGCATCAACTTTGCATTCCATGGTTAAGAAAAACAAGGTCTAACTTTTTACTTCCTTTCCACATATATATGCATTCTACTAAATAAACAAAAACTAAATAAAGCATTTTTTTTTCTTCAAGAGTAGCTAGACGTCAATTAATCTGCTCAAAATTCCTTTTTTACAATAAGAGAAAAAAATCTTGGTATACTCCACAGTATGCCCCCATTGCCTCTAATGCAATAGATATGCTTTAAGTACTTGATTTGGGAATTTAAACCGTATGTGGCCATCATAGTAGAAACAAAAACAAAACAAAAACCACCAACCTACATTGAAGCCTTTTCCAGAAAAAGCCACTAGCATAAACCCAAATCCAGGCGCAGTGATTTTCTGAGCACGTTACTTAGAAATTAGTAATTCTCTCTTTTTAATTGACCAAAAGCTTCTTGACTCACAATTATAGCTCTTTCCTCAAAAAAGTGAAAAATACATGCATGAGAATAATTAAGTTCAAAAGTGCTGTCTCTGACTCTGACTATATCTTGGGATGCTTCGAAAATTTCTAAACATTTCACTCAGTGTGCCTTCATTAAGTACCTACCTGTATTAGCCACAAGGTGCAAAAAAACTAAAAGAAGAAACAATCCCCATCCTATTTATATTCTTTCACTATAGATCTCTCCCTCTGTGAAAATTGACATTTCAAGGTCACAAAAAACCCCAACAAATTTTAAGAAGAAAATAATCAAATACACAATAGTGTATTCAAATATCTTTGAAATTCAAAGATATTTTAAAAATCTAATTTTCATGTATTTCATTAAGTAATATTAAAAAAAAAAAAACACCTCAAAAACTAGCAAACTCCTGCCTGAAAAGACAGAAAAACCTAAAGGCCAGGCAAAGGTCTAACATGGGGTAGCAACACTGTGGGGGCATGAGCATTGGAACCTCAGACTTTCCATTTGATTGATTGGCTGCTATGACTGGACAATTCATTTATCTATTCCTGTTGGTCTCAGTTTTCTTGTGTATAAAATAAAAGATTTGGGCTAAAGTAGCTCTAATCTATGGTACTAAGAATATAACATATAATTCACATTTATATAGTGTTTTAAGATTAATAAAACATTTTTTAATCACCACAACTCTAACTCAAGATAGTATTAGATCAAGGAGGGTGCCCTGAAGCCAGCTCTGTTTGGCTTGTGAGAGCCAACTGTTAAGTTTTCAGAGTGGACATTTTTAATTCAGAAATTGGCAAATGCTACAAAGTCAAGATTTGATTTATTCTTTTGTTAATAATGAAGATTAAATGTAAAAATGTGTGTGAATATATTTTTGTTCCCAGAGAGTTTTGTTGCTAAACATTTATCAGCACACTCTTAATTATATCCCCTTTTAACAGATGAAGAAACAAATTCAGAAAAATTTAATGGATTGTCCTTAGTCATAAAGCCAGAAAAAGTTCAGAGCTGGGATTTGAACCAAGACTCCTGAGAACACAGTTAACATTCTTTCCATTAAACTATGTGGTGCCATAGGGACACTATGTAAAATCATCTGATTATTATTTATGATATGTGTGCAGTCATCCAAAAACATTTATTTAGCATTGACTACAAAAAATCTAGCACTAGTCATTAAGAATAGAAGGAAGCAAAACAGTTTTTGCCCTCAAAAATTTGAAAAGAAAATTGCAATTTAAAAAGAAAATGACTCCTCATAGATACATACATACTCCTTCATACACACATGAATTCAGAGGACACCTAAGTAAATGCACCTGAAAGTCTGTGAATGGATCAATGGAATAAACTGGTTCAGGATTTGTCAAGGAAGGCTTTGTCCTGGAGGTGAATTTCAAGTGGAATTTTGGAGGAAGAGGAGAATGAATCAGTTCAAGATTGGAGAGCATGGATTTCACAGAAGTGCTTTTGGCTAAGATGGCTGCCTGAAGGAAAGACAGACTACTAACTAGCTCCCATGTGCTTGCTCCAGCAAACCTTAAAGTTTATAGCTGGCTAAATAATGATCAAGAAGTCTAGCGAAAATCCATAGTGCATTCTGCCTCAGAACCACACAGAAGCCTGATGGCCTTAGGAAAAGGGGCTGCCATAAAATGAGGCCTGCCTTCTGCTGAAACCAGAGGAGGGCCAGAGATTTGTACAGCCTATGAGGACAGGTATCTAGAAACAAAAAAAACCTGAGGGACCCATTGAGAAAGTCTCAGAAAACCCCAGGATGAGAACCCCAGATGGGTCAGAGAGCTGCAGTACCCAACTCAAAGAGAGAGGCAACCCTTGGACTGGGACAAAGGAAGGCAAAGTTATTTAAGGTCCCTAACACTTTGCCCTGAAACATCAGAGATTCCTGACCTTTCTAAGCGTTAAGCCTCAAGATTCAGGGTATCCCAAATGATAAATAGTCAATGGATGTGGGCAATTTTTAGATGAAGAAATTAAAACCATTTCTAGTCATATGAAAAAAATGTTCTAAATGACTATTGATTAGTGAAATGTAAATTAAAACAACCCTGAGCTACTACCTCACACCTCTGACCTCACACCTGGCTGACAGAAAAGATAATGATAAATGATCTAAGGGATGTGAGAAAACTGGGACATTAAAGCCTTGTTGGTGGAGATGTGAACTGATCCAACCATTCTGGAGAGCAATCTAGAACTATGCCCAAAGGTCTATCAAACTATGCATACCCTTTGATCTAGCAGTGTCTCTACTGGGCTTGTATCCCAAAGAAATCATAAAAGAGGGAAAAGGACCCTACATGTGCAAAACTGTTTGTGGCAGTCCTTTTTGTAGCTCCAAGGAACTGGAAACTAAGCGGATGCCCATCAGTTGAGAATGGCTGAATAAGTTATGGTAATTGAATGTTAGGAAATAATACTGTTCTATAAGGAATGATGAATGGGATGATTTCAGAAAAGCCAGGAAAGACTTATATGAACTGATGCTAAGTAAAGTGAGTGGTACCAAGAAAACATTGTATACAGAAACAATAAGATTTTGTGATGATCAACTGGACTTGGCTCTTCAACAATGAAGTGATTCAAGGCAATTCCAAAAGACTTGTGATGGAAACAGCCATTTGCATCCAGAGAGATGACTATGGAGACTGAAAGTGGATAAAAGGATGTTATTTTCATCTTTAAAAAAAAAGATTTAGAGATTTCTCACCCTAAGAAGTAGAGAACAATTCAAGAACCTCGGGTACTCAAGGTAAAACCAGGAAGAGTTTATAACCCCAAAAGTGATACAGATGGCAGAGGTCTGCCCTGGTGCAAAATCTCAACTCTAGAAGAACTAAAGTTGGAGATTTGAGTAAATAAAAAAAAAACCAAGCCAAGTACCAAAAAGTATTGCAAATATAGAAATTCCTTGAAAAAAGGTTTTATATTTTTTAAACCCATAACAACTGCAATTAGATACTCAAAAGGGAAAAAAACAGATTTTTCTATAGGTCTACACAAATACTCAAAAGAAATGAAGCAAGAAATAATAAATATCTTAAAAAAGGAAAGTGGTAAATCTTATTCAATAAATATGCTCCCTGCAAATCAAAACATATTTCCTTATTCTGAAAAAGGGAGTAAAAAGGGAAAGGACTAGAAACCAAGAGTGTCTTAGATTGTCTTGTACAGTCAGTGAATTGGTTGAAAAAATTTGGTCCTATAAAGGTAATGGAATACTACTGTGTCCTAAGAAATGATAGAGTCAATTTCAGAGAATCTTGGGTAGTATGAACTGATGCAAAATGAAATTAGCAGAACCAGGAATATAATTTATACAAGGACTGCTTAAGTGTAAAGAAAAACAACTTTAAAGGTCTCAAGAATTCTGATCAATGCAATGACCAATCATGTCTCTAAAGGACCCATAATGTGTTTTTTACCTCCAGACCAAGAAGCAATAAACATAGGTGAAGACACACATTTTTGGATATAGTCACTGTGTAGATTTGTTTTGCTTGGCTATGCTTATTATTTTAGAAGAACTGTTCCCCCTAACTTTTTATTATTTCATTGAGGAAAAGGAGAAAGGACGGGCTTAGCAATACAATAGTGATTGCCTAAAACATAAGGACTGTTGGAAGATTTTTTTAAATGTTCTCTTTTAAAGAGAATGGAAATACAAAAGGAAGCACAAAGTAGGATGGTTTCCAAAGTAATATATAGATGCCATATACTTTTAAAAAAGCAAATGGTTTGAAATGGAGATTCACAGTTTAATAGAAAATCCTCTATTCTCTGCTTTACAAAAATGTTCTTTTTTTGCTATTTAAGTTCAGAATAAAAAAAATAAAGCACCACACAAGGAAAAAATGATCTGAGGGTACCCCATGAAGACTGGAAATGACATATACAAGATGTAGGTAACTGAAATAATCCTTAGGAAGTAAACCTTTGGCATTGTAAGACTTCATCAGTGTTCAAGATAGAATATGACAGGAGATGTACACAGTTTAATGTGGGGGCTGGGCAGGGAAGAAAGTAAGGGCTTCAGGGAAATAAGAAACCGTAGAAGAAATTTGTGAAGTTCATAACCAAAGACTAGTAATCAATGGCTCAGTGTCACTGGGAAATAGCTGAGAAAAACTGTGACAGATGTAGGTAACATGCTGAGAGGAGTCTCACAAGGACTGATCTGAGATAGATATTATTTACTGCTTTTATCTATGATACGGATTAAAGAATTGAGAATATGCTCATTATGAATGCAGGCACACTAAATTGGGTGAAGATGTTAACAGCTCAGAAGACAGAAATAGAATGAAAAGTGACTGTAACAAATTTGATAAATTATTCACCAAAAAACCCAAGATACTGTTCAATACTTTTAAGTGAAATATTACAAGTTAAAAATTCAATAAACTTTGGGGCCAGAAATAAGCTACACAAATCTAAATGGGACATGATAAGCATAGCATAAATTCTATTCTTTTGGTGCAACTGATCTCAAGTAGATGGTAAGAAAACAGAAATCAATGAAAAGCAATCTGGTTTGAGAATCCTTCAAAAGTATCTAGAAGATACTTTTCTTGATTCCCTCATTTCAGGGGCTTGTGCTCTCTTGAAATGACCTTGGATAATATCACATATACTTTGTATTTACTTCTCTGTATTGTCTGTTGTATCCCCTCAGTTAAAGATCAACACATTTTGTCTCTGTATGCCCAATTTCCAGTACAGTGCCTTGACCATAGTAGATGGATAAAAAACATTGCTGAATTTATTTTTGAATCTGAGGACACAGGTTCAAAGTCTAGCTCTCCTTACCATCTACAGGATCTTGGGCAAGTCACTTCTCTCTGGGCATTGGCTACCTCATTGCAAAATTAGAGATTCTTACCAGATGAACTCTCATTGTTCCTTCCAGCACTGAATCCTGTGATTTGTTGTCATAAAAGTCCATCTCTTGGACACCAATAATTCTCTAATTATATTGACTGATTTTTTTTTTTTTTTGCAATAACCCAAAAAGAACACAAAGGGGTATAAGCAGCAAGTGATTTGTGCATGAAAAGGGACCTTCAGACCTATCTGAGGTGAGCTGATTTTGTAGTAAGAATGGCAAGCAAGAAATAGAATAGCTAGTGGTACATCATCACATTGAAGATACTAAAAGAAATATGAGAAAAGCCTTCAACATTCTGGGCATTCTTCTATCAAGAATTTACGGGAAAACATGGGCAAGAATCACAGAGGATGAGGAGGGTAAGGTGGTGGAAGTAGTGGGATCTATATCATATATCTACTAATGAAATCATGAATTCATCAAGTTTGAAGATGCAAAGTTGAAATTCAACATAATTCTTGGTCTTAAGAAGTTTATAAACTAATTAGGAATGGAAAATCCAAAATATATTATATTATGTAACATTAGTTGGAAAAATATTACAATATGTAGCAGAAGTCAAACACTCCACCAATAAGCACTGATTGGTGTCAATATGCCAGCCACTGTGTTAAGCACTGAAAAATAGCAGAAAAGATTTGGGGAGGAAAGAGTTACTTATACTTGGGAATATCTGGAAGATCTTTTAAAAAATGTGACATACAGATCAAATTACTGTCAAGTAATTTTTACTTTTGAGAACATGGACTAAAAAAAAGTCTTTTGATATAATCTAAAATAACTCATTTATTTGGGGGAGCAAGCAGAATTAAATGACTTACTCAGAGTTACACAGCTAACAAGTGTCTAAGGCCAGATTTGGACTTAGGTCCTTCTGACTCTAGAGCGGATGTTCTATCCATTGCATCACCTTGCTGTCCCATAATAACTAATTTAAAAGAGATAATATGACAATAATAGCAAAAGTCTATAGGTTCCCTTAAAAACTTATGTTACTTCACTGAACTTCATAACAAATGGGACAGAGAAGTACTTTATACATTTTTCACCATTTTGCAGATAAGGAAGCTAGGTGACTTGTTTTTGACCATAGAGGTACTAAATATATCAGGTGGTATTTCAACTAAAACCTTCTTGCTCTATACACTATCCCCCTCAAATCAAAAGCATGCTTTTTGTTGTTTAAAAGAAAACATACATGCTGAATAAGAAAAGTAATTTCCGGTCCATGTCAAAATGGCATTATTCATTGGCAAAGAACATAATTTGTTCAATGAACAACCAGATAAATAGTAAAATCAATCTACAAAAGCAATGCATATTGAATATTATTCTAAGCCTTCAGTGAGTGATGAAAAACAAAAATGGAATTCCTATTGTAAAATAGGAAAAGAATAGCCTATGCATGGACAAGTTTATAATCAAATCATAGGCAATAATGATATAGTACCTTCTTTTAAATATTATTCCAACCATTCTTCAAATATCATCTTGTTTTCTCCAAATATAATAAGGGCAATATAATGCATAGGGATTGATTAATAGAACTTAGTACCTTAGCTTCATTCTGTCATGTATTTTTCCATGCTGGATACATTGATCTTCCAATTCATTATTTCGTTTCTGCAGCTTTTCAAGTTTGTCTGTCATGTATTTGTTTTCATCATTAAGCTGGGAAACTTCACACCTAGAGAAGTAAAATCAGAAAAAGGTAGTTCTAGCTAGTCATGGCTTCTACAAATACTCTCCATGTTAACATACACTCCATAACTTAAAAGAAGCAAAAAAAGTTTAAGTCAATTAAAAAGCCCCACATGAACAAATGAATGATAAATCAGAAATATTAGTGGAAATTACAATGCTTACTGAAGTTCTTTGCAATTGTAAAAATAAGAACATGCCGGATGGATGGATGAATGGATGAGATACTAAAAGCCCCAAAAGCCATCAGTCCTGACAAAAATATCAGATGTCATCATGGCTACATTTCTTCCTTTTATATTTAGTTAATAAGTGTCACCTAATTTCTAGAGCAATAAGTTTTGAAACTCATTCATCAAACATTAGTAGTTCTCATGATAATGAACATTTTAAAAAAGTTTTCTTTTAAACAGATTCCTGCCTTGGGGAAATCTTTTTTGGAGAATTCATTAAATTTGAACTATTCATCTAAATCACGAGAAGAATTTAGATTTGTCCTGGACAAACTTAACTTATGAATGACTTCCTCCAGCCAATCTTTTACCTTTCAACCACAACTCCTAGTTTGAGCTATCCCATATTCATGAAACTATCTCCTTTCCTATCTATCATATAATAGTTATAGCATTCTTTTGGACAGAACTGAGATAGTATTTTGTTCAGGGAACTCCCAGTGAATTAATGCCTTCTAATGACATACACTGTCAACTCTAGTGCATCTTAGTGGGGCCAGCACAGCCTGGGGGACAGGCAGCTGATTCTGGAGTCAGGAAGACTTGGGTTGGAGACCTGTCTCTGACACACCCTGTCTCTTTGATCCTGGACAAGTGGTTTAACTTTTCAGAGATCAAATAGGTCTTCAGGGTTCTCAGGGGTAGAGCTGGTGCTGATCTATAGTGAAGGTGTAAGAGAATAATTTTTCTCACCAGGGACAATGAAACTATAAGTTCAAAACAAATAATGATGATGATCATTATAATAAATATAAACATAACATAATATGTATATAATTATATTAATATAATAATCATTATTGTTATTGTTATGGCTGACTTTATGTAGTACTTTAAAATTTACATAATTTCATTTAAGGACCATCATCATCAATCATTTTGATTCATGTCTTGCCACTGAACTCCTGATAACTCCAGAGAAGAGAATGAGGCTGATGAGTTTGCACAGCTCTGTCTCTTATAAATCCACTTCACTTGGGAATCAAGATATCACCCTACCGATGTCACTTGTTCCTCTTTGAAAACAAAGGACAAACAACAACAGTATCATTTAGCCTTCAGAGCAATCTTTTGAGGTAGACATTATACTTCTGTATAATGGCACTTTGGGCGCCAAAATGTGGTGTTTTTCTTTTTTAATATAATATAAAGATTTTCTCTGGGAGCAGGTTTCTTGGAGAGGTAGCCCTAGTATCAGTTCAGATCAATAATCACCCCAAATGCAGCCAGCTGATAAAATGCAAATGTTTATTTTCTCCTTCCTTGGGCCTGGGTAGCTTTAATAGAGGCCTCAGCTTTCCTTGGTTCTGAGAGCTCTTGCAGCTTGTCCTTTGCCTCTGGTTTTTTCTGCCTCCAGCCAGCACAAAGGTGGAAGATGGAATGAATCTCTCGTCTCCGAGAGAGGGCTTCTGGCTCTCAATCTCCCAGAATGCTCCTTCCAAGTCTTGTCTCCTTATCTGGGGCTGAGCAGCTTTCTGGAGAGCCTTTCAGCCCAGCCTTGGTCTCAGTGGGGGAAGTGCAGGAGCCCAGCCACCACAGTGGTGTGAGATGAATCTGGTTGTGCCTCTGAGAGAGGGCTTCTCCTGAACTGACTTGACACTCCCCTCTCAATCTTTTCAGCTGAACCTCTATCAATTCTAATGACATAACACTTTGTAAGGATTCCAACATCTATATCACTTCACTTCTTTTGATCATACTTCAAAACTCAGTTAAAACCCCAACCTTACCCATTTTTTTTTTCCTAAAGCAATTGGAGTTAAGTGATTTGCCCAGGGGCACACAGCTAGGAAGTGTTAAGTGTCTGAGGCTCAAGTCCTCCTGACATTCAATGGCCTTTTCTCAGTTATCACCTTCCTTGACCTTTCTGTAACATTTGACACTACTTATCATCTCTCTGCATTTTCATGATGCTATTTTCTCTTGGTTCTCCCCTTTCCTGTCTGCCTATTCCATCAATGTCAGGGGTTCTGAGCCTGAGATCCAAGGAGCATTAAAGAATCTTTGGATAGATTCAAGGAAAGTTTGTAAAACTTGACTGGGAAAAAATACATACGTATTCAATATAACATGTTTTCTTTGTAATACTATGTATTTTATTTTGTTCATTGAAAAATATGCTGAGAATGGATCCATTGGTTTTACCAGACCATCAAAGGAGTTCACAACACAAACAAAAAAAAGTTAAGAAACTGAGTTCTAAATCTTCTATGTACTGCCTTCTCTCTTTGACTCTTCATTCCATGTCACCCTATGTGTCAAATCAGTTGCCAAATCTCGCCATTTCTCTAAAACATCTCTCACCTATGACCCTTTTCTTTCCTTACCCAATGTTTAGGCCCTAATCACTTCTTAGATTCCTAAAAGAGTTTGACTAATAGGTCAATTCTCTCACCACTCCAATCAAACTTGCATACTACTACTGCCAAAGTGATTTTCCTTAAGCAAAGAACTAACTAGGTCACTCCTGTACAATTAACTGCAGGGGCTCTCTATTTCTTCTAGAATTAAAATTGAGTCTTGTCTCAATTTAACTTTCCACCTTCATTGTTCTTTACTTCCCCTCTGGTATTTGTGATCCAGCAAAATTGACCTTCCTTCTCTTTCTCACAGATGATATTCCCTTCTCTCAGTTACTTCCATATTCTATATAAGCCATTTTCTATACCAAAGTTTCTTAAACTGTGGGTCACAACTCCATATGGAGTCACATAATTAAATGTGAGGCTCATGTAATTATGATTTATTAGTAGTAAATGTTTGATTTATAGACAGATTTTATATACCTATATACCCATGGTCATGCAAAAATTTCTGTGGTGAAAATCTATTAAGATTAAGAAGTCCAACTCTATACCCAGAATCTGCTCTTCCTCAGCTACACAATATTATAACCTGACTTTTCTTTCATGACAATTCAAGCACCACCTCCTTCTACATTTGAAGACTTTTCTGATTCTCCCCAATTGGTCAAGTGCTCTCCCTTTCTGTGTATTTTTTGTGTATTTAACAGCTTCACATTTATTTGCCTTTAGTTTCTTCATATACTTGTCTCTTCCATTAGAGAGATTGTTTCATTCCTTGTAGTTATACCTCTGCACATAGTACAGTGTCTATATCAGTCAATAAATGCATATTGATTAATGATCTCCTTAGCTCCCATGACTTTAATTTTGGCTTTCTACAGAGGCACTCAATTATGCATCTAGTTCTATGCTCTCTCCCCTTATCTCCAGCTCTGTTTCATCTCCATTAGGACCATGCCTAGAACATGTTAAGAACTTAAAACTTTTTCATTAAATTTATTCACTCATTCACCATAAAAAGCTTCCCAGATATTTCCCTCTGAATTAATCGTGTATGTCAAACTCAACATGTCCAAAATTGAACTCACTGCCTCGAGTAAAGAACTTTAGATATATTCACAGCAAAGTTCACCCAAAATACTACCTGAAATATTGGAAAGAATGCTGAGATTGAAATCAATAAGACACTTAAAGTTCTGTCTCTGATACCTAGTAGCTATTTGTTAAGTGGCCCACTTAACACTTATCAGCTTAATTCAACTCCCTAGGATAAATCTACTAAAACAAAGATGATTGTGGTATGTTTGATGGAAGAGAACTCCCCAAGTGGACAAAAATCACAAATTACTAATGTATGGGCAGGAATATGTGAATAGATCACATTTATTCATGCCAATTTCATGATATTAAATTTGGCTAATATGGATTGAGGACTGGAAAGTCACTTCCTTTCCAAAAACCATCCAGATAACAATGTTCTCATCACCAAACCTCAAAGTCTTTCAGACAAGCACCTATGACCAGGGTTTTAACTATTTTCTCCCTCCAGTGACTCCTCATTTTTATCTTTTGTTTATGCCAGGACTTTCCTAGTTATTATCCCAATGTACCAATTCAGTAATAGCAAAAATAGCAAAAAAAAAAATTCACAGATTAGCAAATGATCGCAAATCCATTAATTATGATGTGGCAGGGATAAATGAAAGGGAGAAGACATCTGATTCTTTCACTACACCTTCACCTTACAGACATTAATTATGAGGTAGAGAAAAAGGTACAGATTTTGGAGTCAGAAAATCTGGGTTCTAGTATCACCTTTGTGACCCCAGGAAAGTCATTTCACTTCTATTTCAATTTTTTTTTAATCTATAAAATGAGAATAATGATATCTTTAATGCCTACCTTTAGTTCAAATGTGATAATGTTTATAAAATGGTACAGTCATGTTGGGTCTCTGTCCTTCAGGTTTCTCACAATGGTTGTTTTCTTCTCTGAACTTAACATATTCCAAGTTGTATTACAGTTATTTATGTGCCAATCTTATTTTCCTACTATATTAGAAGCTTCCCAACCACAAGGCATATGTCTAGTTTTATCTTTGCATCTCTAGTACCCAACATAGTCAGTATCTCGTTCATAAGATATATTTAATGGGGTCATTTAATTGAAATGGTTGTATTTACCAGCCAATTTTTCCAAGTTAAAGATATATTTGAGGGAATAGAGAGTACATGTATTTTAAGACTTTATACCATCTACTATTGTGAGAAAATCTAGTTCATTTTAAAGTTTTTAATATATAAATTTGTTTTTTTCTAATGTTTTTATAAACAGCTAAATTTATCATACAATTACAATAAACATGAGTTGTAAGATATTTTATTGCTATAATTAGAATTACGATGATTGCTTTTTAAGGGATGTTATATCACCTTAATTTTTATCCTTTTAAATCATGGTTTATTTTTTGGTAACTGTTTTCATGGACCAACGTTATTCTCCTGCTGTAGAATGTAATTTCTGTTTTATCCCAAGATAACATCAACCAAACATGCAGGAAAAATAGTTCAACCGAGTGTGTGTTCTTTACTTCAATTAAACTCACACAGTTGGATACCTACTGTTGCCAAAACAGTAATATAATTTATACATTATAGTCCACACAGTAAAACTACACTAAAAGTCATTTAACAATATTTATAACATCATAAAATACAGTGTTAAAATATATGAACTGCAATATGTACCAAAATTATAAAATTTGTTTCTCATCATCAGTGATTAAAACCAGAATCATTGCTCTAGCTTCAATACTCACAACCCTGGTGACAGATTAGAATTCAAATCTTAATGATCAATTTACAATTAACAAGATAGAAGTGAAACAAATTAAACCAACCATTATATATAATGAGACCCAATGGACTCCCATTGTTTCCCTTAATTACAAAACGCAAATCACAAATACACAATGGGCAGTATAAGACATCAATCCACAAGCCTAGCAACTCAGAAAGTGACAATCACAGAAAAAAAAAAAAAAGTAGAAGTAAAACCATGGAGACATCAGCTATCTGACATTTTTTTTTATATTTATAAACACTAAAAAGTGGGGTTGGAGGAGGTGGGTAACCATAAGAGCAACACTCCTCTTCCTCCAGTTGGAAGAGATGCTCTCCTAAATGGTATGCCTTTCAAAAGTCTTCTAATGTTAACTTTGAGAACAATGTAAAGTTGTACTACTGATTCATATTTGTGAATGGTGAGGAAAAGAAATAAACTGAATTTCATAAAGGAAAGCCACAGTGACAAACTGACAGCAAATTATATTTCCTCCCTTTGAAACAAACTTAATTTGCTAGATGAGTCTATTCTTATAGGTTCACAAAATAGCAGTAAATGACGAATATAACAAAATAATGATAGTGGGCATTTTAATATCTTTTTTAAGGTTTGCCAAGCAATTTTTATACATTCACCCATTTGACCCTCATTAAAAACACTGTGAAAACAGTTGTCATATTTTCCTGACTTTAGGCTTGGTGCTCTATTGACTGAACCAATTCTTATTATCTCAATTTACAGAAGAGGAAGCCGAGACTGAGAGAGCATAAGTGACTTGTAAATAGTAGCATAGCTAATCAGTACTTACAAAGGTAAGACTATATTTCCAGTCTTCCTGGCTCCATTCTCAGGGTTCTCTATCCACTACACCAGGACTTCTTAAACTTTTTCCACTTGAGACCCCTCTTTGTCCAAGAAATTTTTACATGACCACAAGTATATCTATATTTATATGATAGATAACACAAATCAAACATTTGCTGATAATGAATCATAAAGTAATTTATTTTAAAATAATTCTTTGGTATAAATATAACATTAAAGATGACAGCAAATTTGCTTAATAGTAAGACTGATATGCTTGTTTATTTCTACTAAAGAATTCAATGTTGGCAGAATATTTGATATCTTTTACTATTGCCTAATTTTTCACAGCCCCATATGGGGTCACAATCCACAGACCCATAGTTGGAGCCCTGAAGTCAGGAGGACCTGAATTCAAATATAGTCTCAGACACGTAATGCTTTCTAACTGTGTGAGACCCTGAGCAAGTCACTTAACCCCAATTGCCATACATACACAAATAATAATAATAATAATAATAAAGAAGCTTTATACTATGACACTTTGCTATCTCACTCACACACACAGGCTGCAGGACATAGAATATTTAAATAATTTTAGTGTCAGAAAGGAATAACACACATAGAGACTTTCAGAGTGTAGTACCATGTTGGAGATTAAACACCATGTACAAAGCACTGTGCTTTGTACAGATAGCTATAAAATGAAAAGACAAAGTCAGTTTTCAAGAAGGTTATGGTTGGTTTCCTTGCAGGGAAAGGAGATATACAGTGTCCCAAAAGTCATGGTACAGGTTGAAACTACTAAGCTTAATATATACACACATGAAACCAACTCAACATATTTTTGTGGCACAGCCTACCATAAGAGTGGCAAAATAGATAGGAATATAAGGAGATGAAAAGTCCAATCTGCCAGTTTTCCTGCTGGTTCTGAAAGGCATGTATTTAACTGACTAGATCTATTAGTAAGACAGATCATTTAATTTAGTATGAATCAACTTATGCCGTAATGCATTGTGGATATTACAGAACTGTATCCCTGAAATATATGAGGGAAAGAAAGTCTTAAAAAGCAATCATATGCTTTTTATTTTGATATCAAGTATATAACAAATATCATCTTTCATAAGAATTTATCAAATTCCACCTTTAGGAAAATCCAGAAGGAAATCTCTTAATTACACTAAAAGAAATATTTTGGGGCACTGGCCCATTGAAATTTTAAAAAAACTCATTGATTCATTTAACAAACCCTTACTGGTCATTTCCTACATTCAATCTCCCATAAATCATACTTATATGAAAGCCAAATAAGTCTGATATATTTAAAAATACCATAAAATGTGTTTCATTTCAAATTGCAATGAATAGAAGATACTTTTGAAGTTAGGCATAGGATATATACAGATTTCCTTCTTGTACAATAAAAAGAGAAACAAATAAAATCGATCTTAAAAAGAAACAATCTTGGACTTTTGATACAATGCTGATTATTTCAGTCTTCACACATGTTTCTCCTGAGGAGCCTAAAAGCAAAATTGGGCCTATTTTCTGAAAATCATAAAATATAAATTCCACAAAAATATCTACAGAAATCAGGGGAAGAGCCTTAAAAAACAAAACAAAACAAAAGAAAACAAAACTACATTTCCTTTATTTCTCTCTTTTTACTGCCGTTTAGTTTTTGTGGAATTTGGTGTTTGGAATTCTTGCTTTCTTTGCTATAGAAGGTGATAGAGGACAGGATGAAAATAATAATGGCTCAGGTTGTATGTAACAAGGATACCTAACACTTCTTCATTAACTTCATTTGATTCTCAAACATGATCCTTCTGCAAAACAAATAATGTGAGCATTATTTCCTTCATTAGAGGTTATACCAGATGACGTCTGAGGTCCCTTGCAGCTTATAATCCATGATATTATACAATAGGAACACTGAGATTCAGAGAGGTTAAATGAATTAATAAAGGGTCACAAAACTCAATGTTCTAACTGGAACTTCGAACTCAACCATATAAGTGTCACATTGAGACATGGTACAATGGAAAGCATGCAGCATTTATGCTCAGAGTAGCAGGGTTTCAATGCCACTCTACTACTCATGAGTTTTGGGACGTCTAAGCAAAGGTTTTCTCATCTGTAAAATAAGGGGGCTGGATGAGATGACCCCCTCCAGAAAGAACTAAAGTCATAATCCTATGATCCAATGATTCCCAGGACATAATGAATTCCCTTAAGAGGGGAAAAGACTGACTCAAGAAACAGGAACATGGAGAAAATGTACTTTTTGTGAGGTTGTAAAATATAAAGCAGTGGGTGACAGAGTAGAGGGTTGAACTTGGAGTTAATTCAAATCTCTCCTCAGATACTTACCAGCTGTGTGACTCTGGGCAAATCACTTAATCATTGTCTGCCTCTGTTTCTTCATCAGTAAAATGAGAATCATGATGGCACCAACTTCCATATTTTGTTGTGAAGATCAAACGAGATAATATGTGTTTTGCAAATTAAAATGCTGTATATAGATGCAGCTAGGTAGCACAGTGGATAGAGGACCAGCCCTGAAGTCAGGAGGAGCTGAGTTTGAATTTGACTTCAGACACTTAACACTTCCTAGCTGTGTGACCCTGGGCAAGTCATTTAACCCCAATTGCCTCAAAAAAAAAAAATCTACACATAAATAAATGCTAGCTATTATGATTTTAGAGGCTTCTCAAAGTTGTGTTTTTTTAAAAAAATGTTTCCAAAACTAAAGTCATTCTCTTTTATAGCTAGGGTGCTTGGAGATGAGGAAAAATCCAACAACTTTACATCATAGATATATGGTATGATGAGAACTAAATCTTCAACAATTGGAGTTATGGAGAAGTTTATAATCTTGGAGATAATAGAGAATATGTGATCTGTTGAGTATGTGAATGCTGGGATAAGACATATACTTAAGGAAAATTGCTTTGACAGCTTTGTTGAAGATGAATTGGACTGAGGTGAGATTTGAGGCAAGGAGGAGAAGGTAGCTATCAATGGCAAAAATTATAGAGAAGTCAAGAAAGGTGAACACTAAAAAATACATCAGATTTAATATATACATATAACATATACATATGTATTACTAGTCATATTCTGCATTCTACACAATAGTAGAAGTTAAATGTATTATTGCTTAAATTAATCAAAAAATCACTTTTAATGTCATGGTAAAATACTTTTTTAAAACAAGGAGAGAGCCCTGGTGTGGAGTCAGGAAAACCTGAGTTCACATTCAGCCTCAGACTCCCTAAGCTGTGTGTCTCTGAGCAAGTCATTTAACACTTGTTTCCCTCAGTCTCCTCATCTGTAAAATGGGAATAATAGCAGCACCTACCTTCTAGAGTTGTTGTGAGGATCAAGTGAGATAATAATTGTAATGTTTCTGATACACAGTAAATGTTATGTAAACATTACTTATTATTTTTATTGTTACTACTACAAAGTCAAGATCAAGACCACGAGGAATCTGAGGCTGCGAGAAAGACACAAATTTTTAAATGAATAGATTAGATAAGGAAAGAGGTGGGAGAGATATATTAATAATTAAGAGAATATTTGATGGTCTAGAAATAGTTTCACCTGGTTATATTCTAGATCTCTGTGAAATTGATGCATATCCAATCTGCATCCCCATAAGCTCGGATAATTATTCTTACCTGAAATTCTATTATTATCTCTTTGATCAGAATTTTTGTTTTCTATTGTGTTATTTCACTGACTTCTTTTGAAAGAAGTAGCAAATGAAATGCAGCATCCCTACTTTAAATTGTTATATTCAGATATAGTAAGCTAAAAATTCAAAACATGATACTAAGCTAATTACATATACTATATATGTTCTGGTGGTTGCTTGTATCATGCATCAATGAAAGTAAATCAAATGTCTCCAATCAATCAACCTAAAAAACTCCAAAACAACTAGAAATCCTTATGTTGGTGTTTTCTTTGGAGAAATAAATTAATTCCTACTGACCTTGCCCCATCATAAAATACCCCAAACCTTTACTTAATCTATGAAAATGGTGCAAGTATCTTCAGATGGTGAGAGATGGTGGAGGATAGAAGGTCCATGCATGCTATGGTCCCTGGGGTCATGAAGAGTTGGGCACAACTGAATGACTGAACTGAAGAAGTAAATCTCTTCATTTCTTGTTCTCCATCACCCCTAATTAACATGTTTCCTAAATGGTCCATGTCTGGTTGACAGTATGCCAGTTCCAGAATTCCTTGTGTCCTGCCTAAGTTTCCTTTGAAATCAGTTTGATGGTCATATGCTTTTCTAGTTAGTCAAAACCAATCAATGTACTGTCCGACTAGACACGAGGGACTTTGATCATACACAGACCCTGTAAGAGGAAAGAGCAAGGTCTTTGGTACTCCTGGATTTTGCAGCTGCCCAAGAGAGATGCCATTTGCTAGTTTGCCACTTGTAGTTGTTGGATATTCAAGAAAAAGTGTGCTAATAAAGAAATAGTGTTCTGATGCTCTTGGAATTTTCTTTCTCGACATGGATACATAAAACATTGGTTTGTTTTTATGCTGTTGTAATTAAACTGGGAGAAAATATTCTGAAAAAAAAAATGGAAGAGATGCAGATCCCTCGAACTACCTGCATTATTTTATCAGATTGTTACATTATGTAACATTTATTTTGACTTTCTCTTTTACAATATTCAGTGAATTTTTGTACAATCCATGAAATTCTTTTTATATTCAAATTAGATTTAAAAATTAGCTAAAAAATTAGCAAATATTGCTGTAGGAGGAATTTTAGTAATTAGCTATTTGTTTTGTAGATGAGAGGGAAGCTCATTGACTTGAACATGATCAAACAGTTACCTAGTATTAGACTTGGCATTGGTAGCCCAGTTTCTTCTCAGGCATCTTCAAAGCTGCATTAATTCTTTCAATTTAACTAATGCACTTAGGTTTATGTAGAAAATATTTAATAAATACTTGTTGAATGATTGATTATAGTACCTAATCTAACCAAGGAAAAATAAATATTCTCTGGGAACATATGGCTGGCTATAAAAGCATGAAAAACAATTCACATAAAGGTCTAAATTAATAAAAAGCTACAAAAGAGCATTGGCATTTCTCTGGTTGCTTTTTCCATAATAAAGCACATTTCAGAAATGATTTTGTTTCTGAAACAAACCCCTTCTATTGAGAGGAAACACCAACAATTAACTGAAATATATGATTAAAAGTTACTTCTTATTTGTTCATTAGGAGATAGTGCTGATAATTTTGGCATAAAGTTATTCTTTTTTAAGGTTAAGATATTTACTGTGTTTCTATAAGAATATTTTGAAAAAGGAGAGGCAATAGACAGAATCAGGAAAATTGGTGTTGAGATCCATCTTTTTAAGTCTGTAGCTATATGAACCTGGGCAAGTCACTTATTTGGTTTCTCACTGTCTCAGGCAATGATACCCTAATTATTTATCTACAGGGTTATTGTGAGGAGCAGATAAATTAAGTTATGTATATAAAGTACTTTACAAACCTTAAAGTACTATATAAATGCTACATATTACTATTATTATTACAATTTTAATCTATGAAGACTTACAAAGGTTTGTATCTATTTCAGTTGAGAGTTCCACCAACATTAATTGAGAGTCCCCACAAACTGATAACATATCCAACTCCTTTGTGTACTGGCATATTTTGCTAAATAATTTTCCTTCTGAAATTTTCTCTTCTGTAATTACCCATTTCTTGTATCTGTTTTAGGGTGGCACACATTGACAATATATATACACACACACGTGCACATGTGCAAAACCATCAATGCAGGTATAACAATTGGAAAAACATTCAAAAAGAGAACAGCATTTATTTTAAAGAATATTAGCATCTACAGGAGACAGTTCCACTTAATTATATAAAGAGTAGACAAAATGCTCGTTCTACCTTTTCAGAAGATAAATAATAGAAATCTCACAAATAAAGTATTATATGACCTACTTTGGCTTACCTGCTTTTGTCTGTGATTTCTTCCAATTTCTGGGCTAACAGACGGCATTCTTCTTTCAACTTTGCCATAAATGTATTCTGGGAGCTCAGCAATGAAAACCGTTCATTTTCTAGAAATAACAATATTCCCCCACCCCAAGCAATTAAGATGATTATGGTTGAAGCTTTGCAATGTTACCACATATGAAAAAATAGAGACCTTGTTTTTCATAGGACATTTTCAGTGACCCTTAAGTTCAAAGGGTATTTTCTATTTTTGTATAAATTTCCTGAGGAATTCAGTTTTGTAAATATCACAAAACTAACAAAGACCTCAATCACACACATGCTGATCAAAATTTTTTAAAATACCTGTCAAAATACCTTTGCAAAGCAACGGATGAATATCCTAATGCTAGTTAGTTACAATGATTATTTGATTATAAATTCAAGGTGTTACCTAATGAATTTTTTACAAATATAGAATGAGATGAATGAAACTTATTAGACAATTCTTTGGTATAGTGCATTTACTTCATGCACCATTTATGCTCACAGGTTTTCCCTGTTGTATAGTCTTTTTATTCTCAACTTTGAGCAGGAAAGTATTTGCTTTCCCCTTTCCTTCTCTGTCCCTCCCATGATATTTTTCCTCTTGGAATACTGCTTTGGTAGGAACTACTTCAAAAGCGTATTGATAGCACCTGAAGAAATGTAAATTACCTGTAAAAAAGAAATGTGTTCAAAGAAGTGTTAAAGATGGTAAATTACTCTGGATCAAGCCTTCAGATGCTCTGCCTAAGGCTCCGTAATCACTGGGCCTCTGGTAGCAGTGGCAGTCTGGAACAATTTATCCCATAATTTTCTCTCTCTCATGTTGGTGGCAAAATAACCCATTAGGTCAAGTCTAGTCAGAATTTATTCTTGTTAGCCATGGGCCAGTATAAGAAAATATCTTTTTTTTTTAATTTGAAAAGATAATTACATAGATTAATAAAATATAGATGAAAACTATATAGAACTAAGTTATTTAGTTAAAATCCTTTAGTTAATAATTTCTCCAAGAAACAAGATGGGTAATATTAACTTGTGTATGCATGAATTATCAAACATTCTCTATGAAACATACAATAAAACATATAAGCTTTAGGTATAAAATAATTAGTGATTGATAGTGTATGGTTTACAAAACAAACTATATCTCAGTATTCTAAAAGTAACAATAAAATTTTTGTGAAAGAAATGACTAATCTTTTTCTCTGTTAATGGTACAAACTCCTTATAGAATCTATGGCATAAAATTCTAATAACTAATATTGTCTTGTTTTGACCAACACTATCTGTAAACATACCCAACTGGACACTGAAAAGGACTAAAGGTGACTGTGTCTGAACAAATCAAACTGCAGAGTTTGAAAGTGCATTTTACTTTCAAATGAAAGGTAAAGAGTTACTAGCCAACTGAGTTTGCAGAAAGAAGCCAATGTGATGAAAGACGGCAGTTTTTAGCCAAGCTGCCAGCTGTGGTCAATGCCTTGTATTAGTGAATTTTAACAGCAGTTGCAATAACTTGAAGAATGCAAAGGATTAAACATCCTTTCTAGATTTGGTGGGGAGAAGGATCATACAAATGCTAAAAATGTTCGAGGCTGCAAAGATTAAATAAAGGAACATATCAATTTGGAGGCACTGAATTACATCCAGCTGCGACAGTGAATTAAGAACCGATTAATGGCTAAAGCTTTTCTCCAGTTTGGATGCTGAGGCAAACTCATTAGGCTTTTAGAGTAGCTATAATGTGTGTACTGTGGGAACTGTTCAATGCTATTCAGGAGACTTTAACTGTAAGCTCAGAGCATTTCCCGCAGAGCTTCTGATGCTATTTTCTTTATATAACATGTGTGCCTGAAAATCCAGCCAAAAACAAGCCCTTTGTTTTTCTACTTTGTTGTGGTCTCTCTCAGCTTTACGTTTCTTGAACACAGGTAAATAAACTCATAATCCAGATGGTGCAACAGATGTGAGAGCAGCACTCTGAAATCAACAGACAGTGGGCAATACTTTCCATTTTCTCTTTTAAACGCTAACTAATATGTAATTCGGAATCTCCGGTGTCGTTAGCATCTGCTCCCTTCGGCCAGCCAAAGGTTACAGGTGTTCCTGATGTCATTTCACAGTGAGGCGTGGGCCTAGCTTGTGAGCGAGTGCCCAGGCTCTAATCCTTCCCGACCACCTACCAGCTTTCTCATGCTGGGCTTCCATTTGCTGCATCTTCTGTGTCAGCTCCTGCTCTCTTTGCTGGGCCTGAAGGGCTTGGGCCTTTGCGGTACTGCTAAAGCTCTGCTGAATGCTTTCTTTTTCCAGCCTATAAAACAGAGGAAACACACAGAAATTTAGCACTCACACGCACAAAGCCCCCACAAACAAAATCCCCCATAGTCTCACAGATAGCTGATACATAATAAATAGTTTAGCATAAAAGCATTCTATCTTCATCATAACTAGCCTCCCTCTTTTAGGAAAAAAAAAATATTGACCTCCTACAATGTCAAATGTTTGTCACAAATTTACTTTAAATGGACAAAAAGTAGAGTATTCAAAGGCTTTACAAATTCATTATAGCATTTAACAATAGTTGCATAACATCTCCCTTATTCAAAGCATAGAATTATTTATTAATACACATTCATTTTAATTTGTTCTGTCAAATACAATGTGGGTAAAACAGTGTTACAGATGGACATTGAATTCCACATTGAAAATGATATAAATGGACATTCAAAGGATGACTATGGGAAGGTCTCATGATTTTTATGGTAGTTCAGATTTGGTCATAACATTTTAGTCTAATGTAGATTAGGAATGTGTGTTTTGCATCTTTAGTTAATCTTCTGCCATCCCCAAATGTTTCCTATTCTGATGCTGGTGTCGAAGGAGCCAGTAATTCAAAATAGCATGAACTTATGGTGAAGATAGAGAGTCTGGCTCCCTTTTCACATCACAAAGTTTTAATGAAAACTGAAATAATGGGAGGGAATCCATCCAGGAGCAAGTGAATGATCCTGTAGTGCCAAGTTGGTCTGTTTTCACTTACACATATTGACCCGTTGTGCTACATAAAGATAAGGAAAAGATGAAATTGTAACTCTAGGGGTGGGGTGAGAGGCGGGTAGGAAGGAGAACCGTTTCTCTCAGGGTTGTGCATTGAAATCTCTTTTTAACGGTTTCAAAGGAGAGAACGTGGAGAAAACTAACAGACTGCTTTCTTTATTCCTCAGAAAAATTTCCAGAAGCCTCTTGGGAATATGGATCCATAAACAAAATTAGGAAATCAACTTTACATAGAACAATGTGTTTTATATCTCTCTAAATTGATCATGTGAGACTATGAATATAGTTACCTATGTTTTTGCCTGATCCTCAACTAGTTTATAAATTCTATGATGGTCAAGGGCTGCATTTTATATCGATAAAAATTCCCATTGAACACTTTGAAGTATATGAAATAATTTTCCTCAAAACAACTCCATAAAATAGGTCATATCATGCATGTCTAATACTTGGAAACTGTTAACATTATATACAATATAAAATATTAAAATGATATTGATAAATAATAAATAAAATGAAGAAATAAAATTATATGTCAGCTGTTATCATTATACATGTGGAGAATGTTATTGTGAAAGCAGCCTTAGCTCTGGAGTCCCAAGATCCAAGGTCTGAGCCTTGTGTGACACTGGGCACATACATCACTTAACCTTGCTTGATATATTTTGACATTTGTAAAATGAGGTGGTAATCTTTATATTCTCAGCACCTGTTACAGAGGGGATAATTAACACTGCTTAGCAATAAGAACACATTTATCTTTCGTGTCTCTTGCAACTTTAGATGCTATTATTATTTAGATTCAATTATTCCCATTGGAGAAACTGAGGCTCTGACCGATCAACTTTGGTGGTGACCTGCTCTTACCTGGCTCACTATACCATACCACAACACATAATTTAGTGCACTGCAATAAATCATGTTTAATATTTATTGACTATGGAAGAATTTAATGAACTCAATGTTCTACTGATGATGGTATAGCCTCAGATGACAACACTCGCTGATATCAATAGAACCGAAATGATATCACCATATAATATAAACATATCACACATATGGGACTAGTGGTGTATGAGATATAGAAGAAAATATTATGGGGTTTTTTTTTCTGTCACTTTCTGACTTAGACAGATACTTCTACATATTGAACTATTTGTAGGAATTTTTCATCCATGATTCCTTAATTTACTAATTGGGTTATTACAAAGCCTTTGGCAACCCTAAACATAAATAATTTGAAAAGGCTAATATTATTGGCCCAGTATTGTTTTTGGCACTTTAGCTCCTAGATTCCAGCAGTTCAATATGTAGTATGGGGTTACAGAACCAATCCCAGGATGATAATGGACTTGTGCTTTACTCAGATAGAATCTTTGGTGTTTCATATTGAAGGTCCATGTTATGGGGGAAATTGTTACAAGGTGTTTCTAGTAGCACATTTTCTTGGACAATATTCAGAATCTCACCCATTGCCAAATTCTTCACCATGGCAGTTTAAATGCATTTGAAAGTTATTTTAAGATAAGGAACTGAATGTAGTCATGTCAGGTTCAAGTAACTAGTAAATCAATCAATAAACATTTATTAAGTACTTACATGTTCCAGGTACTTTGCTAAGCACTTGGGGTACCAAAAAAGTCAAAAGACAGTCCTGACCCTGAAGAGACAACATGCAATAAGCTATATTCATGATATTTTAACTAATATTAGTTAAATATTAAGTAACTTGTATTTCTTTCTTTCTTTCTTTCTTTCTTTCTTTCTTTCTTTCTTTCTTTCTTTCTTTCTTTCTTTCTTTCTTTCTTTCTTTCTTTCTTTCTTTCTTTCTGTCTTTCTTTCTTTCTTTCTGTCTTTCTTTCTGTCTTTCTTTCTGTCTCTCTCTCTCTTTCATTCCATCCCTCCCTTCTTAATTCCCTCTTTCAACCTCTTCCACTCTCTCACTCATGTTCAGTCTCCCTCATCTATTGGCTACTTTCTTGCTATCTAAAAACAGATCTTTGTCTCTCCATTCTTTAAAAACATGCTCATTTGAGCCTACCAGACTTACTTGCTACTGTTTTTTCCTTGCTTTTGTAGCTAAACTCCCTTCAGAAAGAATTCTTCCCTGAATGTCTCAATTTTTCTTCTTTCACTCATTTCTAAGCCCTCTGCAATTTTATTCAACTAAAACTCTCTAAAGTTACCAGCAATTTCTCAATTGTCAAATGTAAATCTCTGACACCTTCCATCACTCTTCTCTGCTAGGATATTCACTCTTCTTCAAGATTTCTCCTCTCTTACTTCCTAAATAGTCCTTCATTGTTGCTGGACCTTCATCCCTGGTTTTTTAGTTTAGTGCCTGGTATTTTGCACTTAATGAAACAAAAAAGCCATTCTAATTGTGGGTGTCCCCCAAGTTCTGTCCTGAGTACTCTTTCTTCTTCTACACTATCTTGTTTGAGAATCTTATTAACTCCAATGGGTTCAATTATCATTTCCACGCAGATTTTCCTCCTGAACTCCGTTCTTGATTCATCAATTGCCTTCTGGAAATTTTGAACTGGATGTTCCATTGACAATTCAAATTCAATATGTTCAAAACATAACTCAATCTTTCTACCCAAGTCCTCCCATTCAAAACTTCCCTATTACTGTCAAAAGGCACCATCTTCCTTCCTGCTTGTAACATCAGTTTCATCCTTGAATCCTTCTTCTCTCTAATATGTTAATGAACATGAATAATGTTGCCAAGTCTTGTTGTTTCTATCTTCTCAACAGGACCCATGAATATTGCTTTTTTCATTTTCATTCACATGCTGCCACTCTGATACAGTCTTTCATTATCTCATGCCTGGACTACCACAATAGCCTAATGCTTGGTTCCTGCCTTAAGTCTTTCCTTACCCCCAATTTATCCTTCAATAAATTACCAAAGTGATTTTCTTGAAGTACAGCTTTTACCATAACCCTCTTAGTAAATTCCAGTGGCTCCTTATTATCTCCAGAATCAAATAAGAATGTCTGACATTTAAAACCCTTTAAAACATGGCCCTTTCCTACCTCTTTCCGATCCTCTTACACTTTATTCACCTCTACATAACATATAATCTAGATCCAGTAGCCTAATTGCTCTTCCTTCCACATAAGACATACTCCCCCAACTCCATGCTTTCCCTCAGTTTAAGTCATCAATCTGACTTCCCTCATGATGCAGCTTAAAACCTACCTTGTGCAGGAAACTTTTCCTGGCCATTTCTCTTATCCTCATTCCCTCTTTCCCCATAGTCTTCCTATCCTCTTAATGCCTTGCCTCTAAAATACTTTCTTTTTACACTGAGTATATCTTGTATATAAACAGTTATTTCTCCCATTAGAATATGAGCTCTTTCAGATAGGAACTACATTTTTGCCTTTCTTTGTATCCCTAGTTTTTAGTGCAGTGCCTGATATATTACACTTAATAAATGCTTTTTTGACTGATTGATAAAATGATATATACATTTTTCAGACAAAGAAAAGCATGGATTAGTTTTGATGATTATGCCTATTTTTATAAGAGAAGACTTTTATTTTGGGAGGCTGGACAGGAGAAAATGGGGATGGATAATTGTCATAAAAAAAGTAAAAAAAGAGCATCAAGGCAACAGTTAAAATACATAAGAAAGAGAAGTTGAGAAGTATACAAAGATAATCAAGGCAATGTTTATACTATTACATTAAATGTAATAGGAATTTTTTAAAAAAGCAAACTGATTCTAAAACATTCATGGTATATTCAATTATCTTTTTCTGCTCTTTACATAAGGAGCTGTTCAAGTTGATTGATATATGACAGGTTCATAATAAAAAAATCAACTGATGAAACTTTATGTCTTTCCCACATATTGGGAGAGAATACAATTATAAGAATGTGTGGAATGTTCTCTTATATTTGTATGAGAAATAAAACAAATGGTTAAATCCCCAAGCAAATGTGTTGTGCTGGTATGGAACAGATATGTGGTCCCTCCCACCATGAGGCCATCCATTCCAGAAAATGAGTGTGATTTAAGGTTGTCAAAAGTTTTTACAATACAGCTATATGCATTCTGCTGTCTAAAAGATGTAATGATATATATATCTGTTGAAAAGAAATCATTAGGAACATTAAAAATAATATTGACAGTATAATTCCTGGTAGGGTCCACCATCATTTCTAATTTCCTCTTCATTCATTTTAAGTTACCTAATTATTATAACTGAATTTGAAAAAAACTAATGAGGGCTACCAAAAAGTACTATTTAGAACCAAAAGAAGATCCCTAGGGTATGTTTGGAATGTTGGAAAGAATTTGTAAAGCCCTAGGTTTGTGATAAAACTGCATTTGTATTATATAAAGATATGAGCATATAGCTTAATATAGTTATTACAACTCCTTAATGACAAAAAACAAATTTAACAGCAAAACAATCAAATTATACATTATTATTTCCAATTCCATTGGAAATTTCCAAACATTTCTTTCAAACATTCTCCAACTTCTAATTTTCTCTGATTAATTTTCTCTGTTTTATATCTAAATATTTGCTTTACAAAATGCTAAACTGTAGGCTTCATGTATAATTGATAGTATAATTCTAGCCTCTCAAAAAATGGGGGAAAGAGGATGGAAGTGAAGTAAACATTTGGAACTGAAAATAAATTTTTTTTTTTATTGCTTAATTTTTTCTGTCTTCTATTCTGCCCCTCTGTTACTACATTTTTGTTCAGAGACTATTTCAAAGAATCATAGAATTTTAGGACTTGGAGGATCCTTAGAGATCATCTAGAATTTTATAGATAAGATAAATCAATGAAGGTTAAGAAAATAGCCAAGGCCACATTTCTAGTTAGTGACAGAGCCAGAACCAGAAGCATTTCTCTCCCCCCCCCCCCACCATCATTATTTTTTTCTAATAGTAGCTTTTTCTTTTCAAAATATATCAAAGATAATTTTCAACATTCACCTTTGCAAAACCTTGTATTTCAATTTTTTTTTCTCTTTCCTTTCCTCCCACCTCCTTCCCTAGACAGCAAGTAATCTAATATATATTAAACATGTGGAATTCCTCTACACAAATCTCCACATTTATCATAGAACCATTTTTGCTAAAGGAAAATTGCATCGCTATTTGTCGCTGCTCAATGGTGACTTTGAGCTTTCAATCAAATGCATACAACTTGACTTCTCATAAATCAAATACATGTTAATAATAAAATATGACATTTATAAAATATTTGACAATTAAGAAAATTATATGTGTGTGTGTGTGCATGTATATATGTCTTCTACATGTATGCTAATCTGATCCACAAACCTATGAAATAGATACTACAGGTATCACAACCCATTTTACGGATGGAAAACCAGGCTCAGAAAGGTTAATAAATTGTTCATGGTCACACATATAGTAAGGATCAGAAATGGGAAAAAATTTTCTTGGCATTATAGTCCTTTTGTTGAAAAAAGAAAGTTAAAATAAATGCCAAAATCAAACTACAAGTGCCTTGTTATGCTTTTATTTTATGTGGAACTTTGGGTATATTCTCAGATGTCTGGATATTATAATCTTAAATCCCAGCTCTCTTTAAGAATGTCCATCAAGCTCTAGAAAATGCTAATGGCCTAAAACATAACATATATATAAATAAAACAAACTGTGGAATCTCATGTGGGGTGTCATAACTGAATGTGGGGGTTATGGTTTTATGATTTATTATCAGCAGATGTTTGATTTGTATATCTGTTTTATATATCTGGAGTCGCATAAAAATTTCTTGGGCAAAAAGGGGTTATGAGTGGAAAAAAATTCAAGAAACCCTGGCCTAAAGGAACTAAACTCCTAGGAATTCAAATTATTTAAGGAGCATGATTAAAGAATGAAGAGGAATATGGTCTGATCTACTATCTTTCAGTTTGGACTCAATGTCAATAACTACATTTTAATAAAGTTCACAGTGAGAGATGTAGTTCTATTTTTAAAGGAGAAAATAATAGCATAGAATTAAAAACATATAGAAATAAGGCCAAAAAATTCTCAATCACTAACTCAGAATTATCTCCCAATTACCACATCACAGCATTTATTTTTCAAATTTTGTTACTTGAACAAAACACATGTCAAAGAGTAAAGAATACTGAACATACTGCCTTGCTAATATTAGCACTAAGATATGGTTCTTCCAAAAAGCACAACCTCAACCTTACAGATGGAAAAATGAAAGAGAAGAGAGTTGAATTTTTTTTCTTAAAATTTTACAATGAGGAATAAGGAAACATCCTGACAGGGATAATCTTTTACATAAATGGGAATGACATATGATCTGAGAATCCTAAGAAAGGTCTCTAACTCACAAAAATAGGACCCCACTAGCTTATCAGTGATACCTGAAATCTTACCAATGGAAATTAATTCCCTGAAGTGAAAAGGTTCATAAATCATTTACCTTAAAAATACAGTATACTGTATCAATTTTCAGGCATCCCTCTTGGTATGAATTAGTTTCATCAGCTCTTTTCCAAATTGATACCCAGATAATATAGAGCCAATATGTCATCTATTCAATCTGGTATATAATATCTCTTTAAGATTTGCAGAGCACTTTATAGATATTATGTGATTTTATTCTCATTACACTAGGAGGTAGATATTAATATAATTCCCTTTTTACAGTTTAGGAAACTGAGGGTAAGCAACTTATTCAGAGTCACATAGCTACTAAGTGTCTGAGGCCAGATTTCTGGCTAATGCTTTATCCACTATGTCACAGAGCAGATTTATAAGACAAGAGAATAGAACAACAATGAATCTTTGGACACATGGAAGGTTGCTTAAAGAAGTACAGAAGGTTACAAAAGGAGGAGAGATTGCAGTATTCTGATGACAAACTTCATATCTTTCAATTTTCCAAAGGTCAGGCCTGTAATCTAAATCTCAAGATCATTAGCTTGTTCTTTTGTACCAATTAGTCTACAATTATAATGAAACCACAAATACCTATAACTTTGTTCTTAAAGTAGCCTATAAAATACTTTAATTTATTCATTTTTAATTGTAAGATGATTTTCTACTTGAATGAAACAAAAGGGCATTTATTTTTAGTCAAGCTGATGCTTTTTATTCAGTTTATTAGTGAATGGATATTAATTCTCTCATCCTGTGGCCAGAAGGGAAGAAGTCAAACCAGGAAGAAAAAGCTTAGGTTGTCATAATGGACCACAAACTGCACATTAGTCAATTATTATTTAAAAAGCTGACATGAAACTAAGATCTATTAATAGTAGATATGAAATACACAAGCCAAAAAATGATCATTCCTTATTTGAAAACTAATTTAACCTCCACATTTTTATGAAATTATTATATCTTTTGTTGTTACATCCCTTTCATTTCTAAATATATCCCTCCCACCCTCCTATATCTAGACCAAAAAAACAAACAAACAAACAAAAAACCTAGTCCCCAAGGATAAAAAAAGAGAGGGGGAAAAAAGCAGGAAAAAAAACTGAAGTAAACTAACTATCACATCAGCTGAGCTGTATAGGCAATGTTCCTCACTCAGAGCCTCTAAATCCTCAAAAGAGGGAGGTACATTTTCTCATCTATGGGGCCAAGCTTGCCAACTTCTATATTTCAAAGCAATATATAGAAATGGGATGGGGTTTTAGAAAATAATAATCATTCATGCAAACATAAAATTTTACAAAGCAGATGCTTTTCATGCAACCAACTTATTAAGTAGATAGAACATATATCCTCTTTTTCATATGAGGAAATTGAGGTCTACAAAGAACAAGTGATGCAATAGCAGACAAATAGTAAGTGTTGAAGCCGTATCTCAAATCCAGTTCTTGACATTCAAAATACAATGCTTTTTGAATGCTACATCATACTGCTGTAAAAGCAGCAAAAAAAAATTTGAGATGAAATATAATACACATGATATATAATATATAAGAAAACATAAGAAAAAACTTCATAAAACTAAGACAGACACTGAAATAGACTGTAATAGATGACACCCTGATGTTCAGAAGACTCTATTTTAGGAGTTTAGGCATGTTACCTTAAAGAAAAGGGGACTAGATAAGACCACCATATTCATATCTACAAATTAACTTGGGAGATTTTGCAGAAGGGAAAAAACACTATTTTATGGATAGAACACTAAATTTATTGCTTTCAGGGGGGAAAATTCTGTTTATACTATTAGCAAGGGTACATTTTCCTCTTATTTGAGCAGAGATGGAAACATGGGGAGGTGGAGAGTAGGAAAACACATGGGAACTCAATTCTGTAACCTCTCCTTCCTCCAGTATGCAAATGATTTAACAGTAACACACAGATTTCCTAGAGTAAATAATTTCTATTTCCATCACTAAGAAGTATGTCAGTGTTTCAGATTCAATGTTTCAGAAATGCGTTATCAGGTCAGCAATGTGTCACTACCAGGAAAAGCAGCAGGAAATAGAGACAAGAAGGACACCTTTTCTCATAAAAACAGCAAATAAAAAGTCATGCAGGAGCAAAACAAAGACATTCCTATCTCTATTGTAAAAATAACTATGTCCTAGAATGTCTAAAACCTTTGGAAATTTTATATTTCAAGTAAAAGGAAGTTCAGCACACATATAGATATTGACAATATGGAAATGAGGACCAATGTTGCTAGTATTTTTCCTCTATAGGTATTAGTACTTCTATAATAAGCAATGAAGATATCTTAGAAAGGTGCAGCTGAGTACTAATTGGAGTTCTGACTGATTAAATCATTACTACATTCATTCATGAGGATCTTTTACTTAAAGATAAGATTCATACAATTTACCCAGATATCTGAGGGGTAACACAAGAGCAATGAAAGAAAGGGAAAATAACTTCTAGTCTATATTACTGTGTTTCTAAGCAGTTTTAGTGTATTCCACATGTGTAGCTAGATTTCTTCTTATTTTGTAGCTTAAATTTAATTCAAGTGTAGAAAACAAGAACAAAATAATATTTTGTAACTTTACAATTCTATTTAATTCAACCAGCATTGTCCAACATTGTGCTATGAGTAAAAATACAAAGATCAAAACCATCAAATAGTCTTTAACCAAGAACAACTTACAGTGCACTGGAATGTAATAAATACACAAACAAGTACATTATATGAAAAAGTGGAGGAAAATCAGGGAAATTTTCACTGAGAAGGGAGCAACCGCAATGAAACTTGAAGTTAAGGATTCTGAGATGTAGTAATGAGGAAGGAATGAGTTCTTGGCATGGGGGATGGCTTATAAAAATACATGGAGAGAGCAGGATAAGAGTATTAATTTGAGGGAGCCCCTAAATTCAATTCAATTTGCAGTACAATTGGGCTAAGAAATAGAGTATATCTGGTCTTTCCTTATTTTTTTTTTTTTTTTGAAGGAGAATACATCTGAAAAGAAAAGAGGGAGATCAATTGGGGAGGGCCTTAAACAGAGTATGGAGTTTTAATTTTGTCCTAAAGTCAATGGGAAACTACAAGAAAATGTTAAGGAAAGGAGACACAGGAAGATCAGCTAGGAGACTAATATAGTAAGTCAGATGAGAAATGATGAAGATCTCAACTAGGACTATGGCTATGTGAAAGAAGAAGTGCATATGAGAGGAAGTCAGATTATATAAAAGACTGAGAAGTGACTTGGGTATGGAAGAAGCAGAGGCAGTGAGTGTAAAGTATTCTAGTAACTTCATAATTAGAGAAGAGATCCATAGAGGAACATTTTGCAGAGATAAGAGGGCCAAATGCAATGTTTTAAAGGTAGACCTGAGTAAGTTTATAAATAGAAGGGGAAAAGTGAGTAGTTAGCAACTGTCTAAATAGGGAAGAATAGGAATGACTGACTGAACACATTCCTAAATTTTTTTTATAACAACAAAAAATTTTGCACACCTCTTTACCCATAAGAACCCTGAGACACAAGCTGCCCTGTTATCCTCATCTTACCTGTAAAAAAACTAAGGCTTGGTAAGTAGAGAGTCCTTGCTCAGGACCACATAACTATTAAGCAGAGAACCACAAAAGCTCAGAATTGGAAAGGACTTCAGAAAGCCTTAGTTCAATCTGTACCTGAAAAGGGTTTCCCCTCCACAATGTCCTTGAGAAGGAACCATTTAAGCTTCTACTAAAATTCTTTACAATCTGTCTAAAAGCTGAAGCAGCCTATTTCCTTCTTGTTGTTGTTTAGTCATTTCAGTTATGTTTCTTGACTTTTCGTGACCCTATTTGGGGTTTTTCTTGGCAAAGAAACTGGAAAGATTTGCTATTTCCTTCTTTTTACAGATGAGGAATGGGGCAAACAGGGTTAAGTGACTTGTCCAGGATCACACAACTAGTAGATCACACAAAGGTGAGTCTTCCTAACTCTAGGCCCAGCACTCTATCTGCTATATCACTATATCTTATTTCCTTTATTGGTAAGAGCTAAAAAAGATAACAAAAGCATCACAGTAAAAAAGTCAAAGCTAGATCTTCTCCTTAAAAGGCTAGTGATTTTTCCATTAACCCTCCAAAATATGCCAAAACTGAAAGTGATGTCTCTTGTTCACTTTTAAGTAGTAGAAATTTCTCTGTTTGCTTTGATTTGGTTTTTTCATTCTTTAGTCCTTGTTTTTCTCTTATGAGAAAACTTCATACCAGTTTTCTTTATTTCCTCTGATAATTACTCAGATGAGCACATTTAAATCTAATAACACTGGGGAAATGCATTTTATGATATTTTTTTCAAGGGATATGTATAGTAATCACAGTGAAATAATACAAAATTGTGACTACTGAAACTCAAATGTCTCAGGGATTTTCCTTTTTCAATATAATACTGTATAGATTTATACTAATTATTTTATGGCAAGAAATATTTTATTGCAGAAATAAACTTGATTCATGCATATTTATGTAATAAAATGATAAAATATATCACAGCTAGAACGCTATAATTAGGTGATTACAATCAGAAATCAGAAATTTATCTTTTTAAAAAATGAATAGGTGAAAAATCCTTGGGACAACAAATGCAAACTAAAAAAAATCCTTGGACTCAAGAGTACAGAATAAAATATATAGACACACACACATATATATACACACGTATGAGAACACACATATCCAATGTGAAATTGATTTTGCTTGATTATACATGTTTGCAACAAGGTTTTTGTTTTTCTTTTGTTCTCAATTGGAGGAAAGAGATAAGGCAGATTTGTGCTGACTTAAAAAAAATTAAATACACACACACACACACACACATATATATATATATATATATGTATGCATGTGTGTATTGAATCGTATTCAGTCATACTGAATACTTAATCTTAAAACTACATGGAGGAAAAAGTTTCTAAAACATATTGACTTAGCAAAAGAAATTAAAATCATATAGGAAGAAAATAAGAATATGTCCTCCCTGTCAATAGAATGAGGTAAAAATAATAAATGTACTTTGTAATAACTATTTTATCATAACTACTACAGCAACATCTTACAGAGGAATTTTTAGATATAAAATTTTCCAAATATATGAAATTTACTTCTCAAAATGCCAAAATATTTTGGCAGAAATATGGCTAAAATATAAATGTTTTGTGGTCATTAAGGAAGTTAAATTGTTCTAAATAAAAGTTTTCCCTACTGTCATATCAAAATCACTTGATTTTGACATGCATATGAAGATATCTTATTGGAAGAGAATTGTAAAGGCTGTATACAACAAGAAGAGTGAGATCTTGTATTCAGTATACTTTTCAGTCAATTGTGTGACTAGAAAGTTGTATCACGTGAGAGAGCCTTCTTAAATCTTTTTTTAAAGGATCTCTCCTTGACATGGATAAAATCTATGGATAAAGATATTTTCATTTAAAATTTTACAAAACAGGAATATGTAAACTTCTCCATAATTTTCTCCATCAGTTCTCCTTTTGGGGGGTGTGTATGGAAGAACTAAATTTTGAGACTTTGCCCCCCACTTTTGGTATATTCCCATTCCCTTCAGATATCTTAAGAATTCATCTCTCAAAATTCTCATAGCTGGGTCATCTTTACCAAGAATGCTTTCTGAGTATACTTGAACTAATCCAGGATTTCTTGTCATCTTGGCAATTTTTTAGTGTCATTTCCATATATGTCATACTGGATACTGTGATGTTGGAATCCAAATGAGGAAGTTCCATTGTCTTTGTTGGAGAGAAGTGTTTTTAAAGAAATCTTTCTCAATTTTTGATTGAGAACTGAAAGAGACAGAGATCATCTAATCCAACCATTCTGCAGAACAGTAAACTGAAAAACTGAAAGGTTCACAGCCTTGCCTAAAGTGAAGCCTGTAGTAAATGAAAAGGCTAGATTTGAACTTAATCTTTGACCCCCAAGTCCATTGTTCTTTTTGTTGTTCTACAAGTCCAATGATCTTCCTTCCACTGTGAATATCATACTTCCTTCATGAAAACAATGTTTTCGGATTTCAAGTGACCTCTGTGCAAATTGTGGAATAAACAAGGAGAAATTTGCATAGAGATCACTTGAAATCCCATAAAATCTATTTCTTAGAGAATTTGTCTTTAACCAAAGTTATTGAACTAGTCATAAAATTTTAGGGTTAGAAGGACTCAGAGATCACCTAGTTCAACTTCTTAATTTTACAGAAAAATAAAGTGAGACTTGGAGAAATTAAGAGTCATGTTCAAGGTCACGTAGTTAGCCAACCCAATGGTCTTTGACTTCAACTGATGCTATGCATATAAAAGCATCACATAGATATATGAGAAGTTTAAATATCAAAGAAGTTAATAATTTCATTTTGTTTTATTTTGAGACAGGCTTTCCCTATCTTATTCAAACTAGAAATTTAGTGGTTGCTCATGAACTTACCTCTTGCAGATCAGCAAGGAAGCTTCAAACTACCTTCTCTTTTTTTCCTCCTCCTCTTTCTTTACTCTCTCTCTCTCTCTCTTTGAGCTTAGTGTGCAGACACTTAGCCTGCTGTAGTTCCCAAGTTCAAGAGATCTGCCAGTCTCAACCTTTCCAGCAGCAGGATGAAGGGTATGGACCACTCACCCTGTTTTTCCTTAGGTAAATCATCTTAAAGTCACCATTAAAATCAGTTTTAAAGATAGATTTTAATAAATAGAATTCATCAATAGAAAATTGAAAGGAAAAAAGAAAGGAGAAACAAAGGCAAGTGGTATAAAACTAAAAACAGCTAAAATAGTATTACCCTATTATACAGATGTAGATGATACAAGAAAACAGTTTTTTGGTAAATAGATTTTTTCTGAAACAAATTCCTCCAAATATATGTTTATACCAGCAAATTAAGTTATGAAATGCATGAAAAAAATTATTCCATACAGTTTGGCTGGCAAATCATAGGAAATTTTCTAATTATGTACATGGATTGCAGACCCCTAATAAGTTAATATACACTTAATTGGAAAATCTTTATCATTTGCTGATATATTTATCATATAACTGTCTGAAATTGTTAAATGTGAAATAACAGGCTATCTGAAAGATTTTCCCCATAGATTTTTCCCCTCTTATCTCTAGTAATCATTTTCATATCAATGCTAGTTTCTACTAGGGATGACAGTAAGTGGCTATTTTTGATGTTCAACTATGGCTTTCAAGCTGAATCAAGAAATCCAAACAGTTCACTTTTTGTCAATCAGTCTGTCAGTCAAATTAGTTAGCTATCCCTATCCAGTGAACTAATTTGTTCCCTTTGTTGGCTTTCAGTGATTTCACTATCTTGGCACAAAATATGGAATTCCAGCAATTGGTGGATGGTTTCAAATTTATGAAATTTGTTGTAGTTGTTTTGTCAGAAAGTAGTACAAAAGAAGGAAAAAATTGAAATAGATTAAGAACTGATAGAAACTATCACAATAAATCCACAGTTTATGATCATTAGAAGATCATTATTTGTGTTAAAAACACCTAAAGGGCCCCTTATTCTTCAAACCTCATGAAATGATGCATGGAGAAAGTATTTATGTATGGAGGAAGGAAAGAGGAGAGGTAAATAGGGAATCACTTTAAAGTTTTACTTTGAGCTCTAGACTTTTAATTTATGCCATTGAATTCAAGTATCTAGCAGTTCTAACAGTTATTTTCCAGAATATCAAATCCAACACATATCCTATTATCTCAGCTCTTTAGTTTAAGGCAATATTCAATGAGTCACATTGTGAAAGAAATCCAAGTTCAATTAAATTGACACCTATTAAGTGCTCACTGTATGCAACATACTGTGCCAGACACTGGGGGGATAAAAAAGATGACAAATGACAGAGGTACTGGTGCTTTCAATGAGATGGCAATTCAAAATGGGTATGCTAAAAGACAAGTGAATAGACTATATTAATTAGGAATTAATTCTCCTAGAATTAATCTTTGGAATCCTTAGAATTAATATCTCCTAGATAGTTAGGAGACAGTGATAACTTTTGTAAGATTGAATCAAGGAAAGCTTTAAGGAGGGTTTAACACCTAACTTTATCTTGAAGAAGATTTTTTCTTAGTGCCTGATAAGTTAATTTTCAGTAACTTTTCATAAGTAAGACTATAATTAATCAAAGATATAAAAATGTCTGCTTGATCAGAGAAGATACTAATAAACAATAATTTGTTTTCATATTATTCTAACTCTCCACTTAAGAGTTTCATGTATTCATATCTATATTCATAATATATCTGATGTTTCTTGTTCCTATTTTTTAATATTACTCTTCCTTCTTTAATGTTTTCTCATTCATGGTGCTCTTTCTATCCTCAGAATTACTATTTTTTCCTTGAATGTTGCCATCATTTCTTGTAGTTATTGTTGAATATGTATTATCTCCACTACAAGATATAAGAACATTAGTTATTTGAGGGAAGGGCTATTTTTTGCCTTTCTTTGTATTCCCAGCATTTAGCACAGTGCCTGGCACATAATAAGTTTGTACTTGTAAACTTCTTGATTTGACAATACTGTAATCTAAAGGATGGAGCCTTGTAGATAAAGACTTAAAACCAGGGGGAAAAAAAGAATACATATTGATAAAAAAGGGGCAAGGAAATTAGATTAATTTTATGGCTGAGAAACCATATTTTAAAAAAAGGAGCAAATAAATTGCATAGGCATCTGCCAGTTTTTTCAAGATAAATTAACTTAGAGTTAAGGCCCAAAGCCTTAATTTCAAATCCTATCTCTGATGCTTACTACCTGTGTAACCTTGGGCCAACCTCTCAAGTTCTCTAGGCCTCAGTGAACTCATTTGCAAAATGAAGTGGTTGGACTAGATTGTCTTTTCCAGCACCAGACCCAGAATTACACACTTATTGTTATGACTTGGGTTAAAAGCTCAGTTCTACTTATCACTTATATGATAAGTATAAATCCCCGAATCTCTCTCAGGGTCTCAGCATCCTTTTCTATAAAATGAAAAAGTCAACTTATAAGACCTCTAAGGTCATTTCCAGTCTTAAACCTAATTCCTTTTTACATGAACTAGAACTTATTCCTAATATATATTTAGTTTGAAAACTCTTAGATTTTATAAGGTTTAAAAAAAACCCTTTATGGTTGTATTTATCTGATTGGAGTGAAAAAGAGATGACTTACTGGCATTAGGCAGACCAAACATTTAAATAAATGTTAGGCTGAAACTATAATTTTCCTTTGAATGTCTGACATCATGTATGTAGCTGAAAATTGTTTCAGACTCGAGTCTATTATTCAAAAATTCTGAGCACCCAATTGAACATGCAATACTAAGGTCTGAACATTGCACATCTTATCACAGAAATAGCACACCTCAACCTTAACATAAACCTTTACTTCTCTACAAATCTCTATTTGTCATTCTCTCCCTTTATAACTTTATAACAATGTGCATTGTTCAATGCAGGTTAATTTTGTGTTGTTCTTTTTACCCAACAGTGTTAAAGTAATAAGGAATTATTGAGTGCTTTAAGGAGCTCAGACATTCTAATGGAAGAGTTTTATACTATGAAAAGTAGATTATAACTGTAATAGCTAATAGTTAAATAATACTTTATAATTTGCAAAGCACCATATATATGCTATCTTATTTGATCTTCAAAACTCTGTGAAATAAAGTCTACTATCATTCTTGTCTTGAAGTTGAGGAAACTGAGGCTGGAAAATGTTATGTGACTTGCCCAAGATAACATGATTAGAAAATATATGAGGGCAGAATTTGAACTTGGGTCTTCCTGACTCCCCAGTTGAACTCCCTGTCAAATGAATGACCTTGCTGAACAATTAATGGTTTGAGCCAATAGATTTTATTAGGGTAATGAATTGTGAAGGATTAGATGTTAGATAAAAACTCCTTGGGAAATTATCAGATATAAAAAGTCAAAGAAAGTATGGGACTAGATTAAATGAATATGCATTACAATATATGAATTTCTCTTCATCTGGAGAAATGTTTTTTTCCTTGAAAATTTGGTTAGTATGATCATCTAGACCCAAAGTATCTCCTCTATAAATAACTTAAAATTGATATCCATAGACTTCACAAGAGTAGGTGGATATCTAATGTAAGATAACAAAATATTAATGGAAAAATGAACTGTTGGTTTTTCTGAACTATGGCTATTATTTGTACTATCTCAAATAATAGATTTGTCCTACCTACACTGTTACAACAGGCAGTCAGGTGGCATAGTGCTGATAGAGTGTTATCCCCAGCTTCAGAAGAACCTCAGTTAAAATACTGACCTCAGATACTTCCTAGTAATTCACTTAATCATTTTTGCCTCAGTTTCCTTCTCTGCAAAATGAACTGGATAAGGAAATGGAAAATCACTCCAGTATCTTTGCCAAGAAAACCCCAAATGGGATCACACAGAGAGTTGGACACAATCAGCTAAAAAAACAACCACACTGTTATAAAATATGAGAAGTTAAAAAAAAAAAGTTAAGTGTGCTATTGCCTGGTATATTCATTGTAACTATTTAATTTCTACAAAAAGCGTACTCAGACATTGGCAGTAATGTAGATCAAAATGGAGGAGGTATTGAAGTAAAACAAACATTCTCTTTTGTTATTTCATTGTATCTTTTGCAAAGATTTACTA
This sequence comes from Sarcophilus harrisii, assembly GCF_902635505.1. Taxonomy (NCBI): domain Eukaryota; kingdom Metazoa; phylum Chordata; class Mammalia; order Dasyuromorphia; family Dasyuridae; genus Sarcophilus; species Sarcophilus harrisii. Next base: position 380,868,534 of record NC_045429.1, on the reverse strand, counting down.
TTTTAGTTATTTTTTCTGCATCATTCACTGGTGTTGTTTGATTGTTTGTTTCAACTGTGGTGGAGGGAGTCCCATGCAATAGTCACAGGAGGCAAATGGACAAGAGTAAATAGTGCTTTGGTTTGAAGTGTAAAGCATTTAATTTCCATAGATGGAAGAAAATGTAGAAGTCCTTCCTAAGTCTCAGCATTTCCTATGTGTTAAATCATACTTGCATCTGCAGGTGTTTGCCTAAAGGCAGGTCATTGTGAGTCAATGAAAATCAGGACAGCCTCAGCAGCAGGAATTAACCTGCAGAATCATGGCAGGAAGAAGTATATTTTAAGATAAGATAATGCCAATGAAGATAGCAAATGACACTCTGCAAATTGAAAACAAAACAAAACAAAAAAGTCAATGAAGTTCAATATACTAATACTATGCAAGTTTGCTGAGATATTACAGATGTCACCTAACAGTGGCTGAATTTGTTTTCCATATGTGGCACAAATCTGAGACCCCACAAAATACATTTGATTTGATTATTAACCCTCATTGTAAAGTCTCTTCCTTTCCTGGTTGAGGACAAATTTCAGTATTATCCAAATTGAGAATTTGCTTAATGGAATTATAATACAAATGGACACAGAGAGGAGCTTATCTTCTTTTTTCCCCCCAAAAGAATCAAGTTTCAAATTTCTATCCTTGATGATGTCAAGAGCCAGGATGAACGTATTTCAATTGCAACTTCCAAACTAAACTCACAAATTACTACCATTATGCTAAGTGCTAGCTACCCCACTGTGCAGTTTTGCTTTGTGAATTTTTACCTTCCTCTATGAACACTTTTAGCCACTGATCGCACAGCCTTTCAATGTTTTCTGCCTTTTCCTTTAAATAAACTGGCTCTGGCTCCTTCCATCTGGTTCCCCTTCCGTCAGCAACCCTGCACCTGTTCACACCTCCTCTCCTGTTGGATTCCACTGAACATTTCCTCCTCTGCCAGGGCTATTCTGGCACTTGCAACCTTTCTGTCATTCAATCCATCTGTCAGAAGTGAACTTTGTTTACCGCAAGCTTCTGCTTTCTTCCTCAAGAAGCAAAGCCCCTCAAGGTCATTGTCAAATGAACTGTCGGCATGGATTTAAATCCTCCTCTGCTAACCAGCAGAAGATGAAGTTCTCTACTGTTATGTACTTGTGAAAATTACTTTTGGGTCTGGGAAGAAAATAATTTAGAGGCAAAGTAGTAAGACATAGTATTTAATGATCATGTATAAGATCAGAAAGATGTGATGCATTTTCTGTCCATGTATCTGCACTTTTCAGTATTGCATATTTATTCTATGCACAAATAGCAAAATAAAGAAAAGATTTAAGCTACAACCCAAATATTTTAATTAAGTTTACACTATATAAAATGCTACATATTATATAGTTTAAATTAAGAAATTAAATAACTTCATTAGTTAATTAAGCAAGCAAGAGAAAAAATTCTACAGTGAGAACATTTACTTTGAATTTCCTTAAATGTAAAAAAAAAAAAAAAGAATGAATTAAAACAAAAGCAAATTCCTTCTTAATTCACATCTTCATTATTTCTTTGAAAGAATCAGCTTGTAACATATAAATAAATTTTTGCACATTTTAGTTTAACCAGTAAGCACTTTGAAAAAAAATTACATTTTAAAATACATTGTCACAATGAATGCATCATCTCAATAAAGAAATATTATTGGTGTGTAATAGAGTAAAGAGGTACTGTTACTCTTATAAATGAGGCACAATTTATATTGTCAACAGAGTTGATTCTGTGTCATCAGTAGCAATTCAAGTATTCATTTATCTTTTCATAAACAGGATGTGAGAAAGACTACTGAATTATTTACATGTGTCTTAGATAGACGTACACTTTAAAAAGGAAAATATATTAAAGAATATACTATATTTCATATTTCTTTTATCTGAAAAAGTTAATATAAGATATAAACAAAACAAATTTATTTCAGAGGAAAATATCTGCCAAAATGATTAACAAAATCCTTTTACTATAAAGATCAAGAATTAAGATATTTCATTTGTAAGAGAAAACATCCAGTTTCATATTTTACATGTGGTGAAGATTAAATCTTTATTACAGTTTAACATTCATATTAAATGTATCTAATGAAACAAATACATTTTCCAAATTCTATGATAACTTATTTAAAAAAAAAAAAAAAAAGGCTTTCCACTGCTATTCTCCGAGAAGGATAGATTAGTAAGAGAATTAATCTTCAAAAATGATCAACAAATTCTTGCTTTTTAAAATTTTAATGCTCAATGTAAAGTACAGAATAAGGAAATATTTATTGTTTAATATAAAATATAAAATTAAAAACTTTCAGGAATATTAGATAAAAATATTCTTAAAAAAAAAAAAAAAGCAAAATAGTAAGATATTCAACAATCAACTAATCTGAATGAAGGAAATACTCTTTTTAGTGTTTTTATTTTTAATAACTGTTCCAAATATATATTGGTCACATATATCATAAAAATATGCACTTTAACCTAACAATAAAACAATTCTTAAAGGTATATTTCTAAATAGATTACTTCTAATTAATTTATATCCACATGAATACAGTTTCAAAATGAATACTACTTTAACACTATTTTCTAATTTGCCTCTTGCAAATCTGGTGGTTTTTTTCTTAATTTTAACTTTTTAAATGATCTTCCCAGAAGAATAATCTTTCTCAGTAGTAGTTTGAGCACGGTTACCTGGATACCTGCTTCTGAACTGCACTGAATGGGTAGTAGAAATTTGACTACTTTCAACTTTCAAGAGTCTCTGTTGCTGTACAAAAGAAAAGAATCATTAACAAACTACAATTTCAATAAAGGCATCTTAAATAATTGTGAGGGAACTTTTCATTCTAATTAAACATAATGCCTGTTATAAGTTAGAAAGATTTTGGAAAATCGTGTGATAGGAGTATAAAGAAACTAAAAGCCACTCGGTTTAATACAATACAACATATACATACATATATATGTACATGTATACACACACACACACACACCCTCCCTATCTTTTTTTAAAATCTTTTTCGTTCCCAAAATACTAAAGAAAAATAACACAAGAACATAACGTTATGAAATCATCTAGGAATTCAATCTATAGTATTAATCTTATTTGATTAAAGCACATAGTTATTATGATATTAAAAAAATAAAACTGGTCAAAGTTTTGAGAATTTACACTAATACTTGAAGCACTATTTTACACAAATGAGCCAACCAAAAGCCAATGAAACATTGCTGTTAGCTCCTAATACATGATGGTAAAGCAATTCTGAAAGCCACTGCCAGATGAAGATATGGAGCAGATTTCCTTCAAATTCTTCAAGATTTGTCTTCCGACACCAGCACACAGTTTTATGATGTCAGTTAATACATCTCACCACTATAATAAAACAGAGCAATTAATGGATCTGCCTACTGCATGAGATAAAACATTTCTGCTGTACTAGAAAGAGTTCTAGGTAAGGGAAAGAGCTATGATTTTTTTTCCTCCATTTTATTGATTTTCTGATTCTACATTCACAAAATCTGTTAAGAATAGAGATAATTCATTCTTCCACCCCCTTCCTCAATTACCTTAAAGCAAGATCTCCTTTTCAGATGTGGAAATATTTGCAGAACTGCAGGACAAAGAACTGAGACATTTTCATAGAGTTGATCAAGGGGGGAAAAGGATTTGCAAGATTCTGTTAGGAATAAGCAGAGACTGAATGACAACTTTAAATCTGCCACAATCATTTACTAATGTGCTGCTATATCAAATAAGTCTAATTTTTTGACAGCACCAAATTAGATTTATTGCAGAAACTGCTGCATAAATAGCATATGGCTATGTTATACCACCTATTTCACATCCCGGTAATGTTTTCCCCTCCCCCTTCAAAAATGAATAAATTGAACCAAGCTATAAACCTTCTGCAAAAAAGAAATATACAAGTTCAAAAACAGATGTAGGAGATTTGGATTTCTTTGTGAAAGGAATAATTTCTGCACTAATGCCCAATTCTACATTTTAAAATATCATACTAAATAATTACTTTATTGCATGGTTCAGGTCCCTTTTGAATTTTTTAATCATTTTGTCTAATCTCTTTTTTGAGGTTTTAGATTTAATGTACTCTATTTAATATCCAACCTATTGTTTAAAGAAAAAGAAAAAAAAGTACTAAGTGCTTTGAATTAAATGTAACTCAGATTAATTTTTTTTTTTTAAGAAATCAGATTACATGCCTATACTTTACAATTCTTTACTAGTTCTCAACTATGTAAAACACATGCAGAAGGAATTAAAGCAAAAAAAAAGTATTCTCCAACCTTAACCACAATATTGCCAGGACAATTTCCCTGATGTATAACAAGCAAGACAACTCTCCATTTAATATGTTCTGTGTAATTTATTGTGTGGTATATATAACAGGGTAGTAGTAGTACATTTTCTACCCTACTAAATGAATAGAAAAGAGAAAAGTTTCTTGGAAACCATGGTTGAAAACTCATTTGGGAAGGGGAAGGGTAGGTCCAAAAACCAAATGCAGATATGGTAAATTTGTTTTACCCCAATTTTGATATGACAAAACTGATATTTTTAAAATAACTAAGTCTAAGCATACTTCATGCATTGAAAAGACATTGCAAGGTCTTATCTCAGACCAATGGGCACACCACTGCAAACATCATGGCACTCTGCTACCCTGCAGACTCCCTCTCTGTGGTCAGTCTTCCCAGCTGCCCTATCTGTTACTGTCTGATTAGTTCTGCTAAGGAGCCCCTCCCCTGCCAGCTTTCAGTGCCATCTGTTCTACACAAGATGGCTGCTGCCCAGCAACCTAACACTGCCCTCCTACCTGGCACCCGGCTACCATCCTTACCCCAAAGTGCTAACACAGGTTCTCACTGCTGGCAGAGTCAGGATTTCATTACTACTACTTTGACAAGTGCAGGGTTGTTTGTAATTTCTCTTTTATCCTGATTTTGATTGTACAACCACCTCCCACTGATTCAGTTTGCTTCAGTTTTGTTGCTCACAGATTTTACTCTCCACATTAATCTCCCTCTGGCATGTTACTGCATCTGTTCCCTTTTTTATTATTAATTTTCAAATTCCCACCATTTTTGACAAAAAGGAGGTAATCTACACTCTGTTTCTGCCCATTTCATTTTCTTTAATTTGGAAGATAAGTATGAAAGCATGCCAAAGAAGTTAATTCTCCGTTAACAGTTTATTTTCTGGCATCCCCGTGCCTTTGTATATGAAAAACAGATAGGAATAAATGTTGACTGAATCACAACAACACAGTCGCAGCCATTCCTGAATTTAATGAAAAGCAAACATATGAAACAGAATCTAAAAAGTTTATTAGTTACATGAGTTGACTCATGCTGTCATTCTTCTTCCACTTTTAGCAAATAATTGTTTGTGCAAATGAGATTGGGTACAGGATCTGATTGAGTTAATCTATGGTTTTGACACCCCGTCTATCTCCTCAGCAAATGAATTTTATCTTTGATTAGTAAGAATACCACACTTTCTAAACTATACACTGTCAACTAATTCAATTCTAATGGAAATACAAGGAAACAAAATGCCTCATACATAGGAAAAAAACTAAAAGTAAAGTATTTCTGTTAAGAGTGAAATTTCTGAAAGGCAGAGCTGAACATAAAGCACTTAGCTAAACATATAGCACAGTTTCTAATTAGATATTTGTGTGAAACAGACTTTAGCATCAATGGCAGCAAAACGTTTTCTTAAAAATACATAAGTCCATTTAGAATCTGTAACAAGGAATAATATGAGAAAACGAGGCAAGAAATCAAAAAAAATTAAATCAAGAAAGCTCATGGACTCTCTTTTCTCTACCTCCATCCCTCTACTGTTATTCACTTTAAAAAAAAAAAAAAATTAAATAAGTCCATAACTACCCTGAAGTAAAATAGATTTGATAACTATATTGTGGATGAACATTTATTTACTATATGTGGAAGGAGTTTAATAGCAATAGGATATCTGAATTATTATTACAATAATCATGTCTAAAATTTTTAGAACATTTACTTTAGATCCTATAATTTTTATACATTACCTTTATTCTCAAAACATCCCTGTAAAAGCTTACTGAATAGAATACAGAGCTTTCAATATCTTTCCAAAGGGCCAGAGTAGCTACTCAGAAGCAATATCCAAGCAAAACTAAGAAACAGTATTCAAATTTAATTTCTCAAAACCTAGGGACAGGTGAAAAGCTAAAAGTTATATAGCTCTTTTAAACAACACTACCTTCCCTGCTCCTTATAAAGCCTGTCCCTGCACACTCCACTTCTCTACCCATGGTTCCAACATGTTATTTGTTGGTTGGTTACTTCAATCCCTATCTTGGTGGATGGTGAGCATTTCGATACACTGAAACATATTAACAATGATAATGTCTTACCATGGTACACTGAATTGTCAGAATCCTTCCTCCCCACCTCCCCATAAGATATACTCTATGATCTAATTCCAAAGGACTTGGTGTAGTGGACATATAACGCCTCATTTTCCAGTTCACTATGTCTCCTGACTTATGGCTTTTCCCTCCTTTCTATATGTTTTCTTTCCACTGAATGTCTCCTATGTTGGGAATATTCTTAGTTTCCACATCTTCTCTGAACTCCTGTCTTTTGGAGATTCCCTTCTAATTTGTCACTCACTCAGCTATCAAACAGTTACCCTAAAGCATGAGTCTGATTGATAACCTCAGTGAATTCTACCGGATACCCTTTGCCCACAAGATCAAATATAACATCTTCTGATTTTTAAAGACCTTCGTAAGCTGGTCCTTTCCTATCTTTCAAATCTTCTCACGATTATTCCCTTCACATATTTATTGTTCACTAACAATGAACTCGCTGTTGTTTCTTATATAAAAACATGCCATCTCCTGACTCCACCATTTTTACTTGCTTTTCCTCATGTCTAGAATTCTCTCCCTACTCATTTTTACTTCTTGAAATCTCAGTTACAAACCTTACTTTCTTCAGAGAAGTCTTTCCCAATCCTCTGAAAACTAATGCCTTCACTCTGTTGATTATCTCCAATTTATCATGTCTATATCTTGTTTGTATATAATTTACATGATGTCTCCATCATTACATTGTGAACTTCTTGAGAACAAATACTCTTAACTTTTGTTGTTTTTGGTCTTCCTAGCACTTAATGCAGTGCCTGGCACATTGTATATACTTAATAAATGCTTATTAACTGTACTTATTGGTCTCTCTAGCTGCTAGTGCGTTCTCTTCTGAGACAATTTTCTATATAATCTATATAGCCTATGAGCACCTCATTGGTTCTTTGTCATTTCCCCCTCAGAATATGAGTTTTTGGATTGCAGGAACTTTCTTTGTATCTCCAGTGGTTAATACAGTGCCTATGACATACTAAGTACTTGGTAAAAGCTCAGCACCTTTTTATTTTTATTATTTACTTTACCTTTAAATAACATTTTAGATCTGATTTTTTTCTTTTTTAATAAAAATATTCTAAATTAGTATCACTGGGTTAAATCTTTATAGAGTTTTAGTTCCATCTCTCTTAGCTGAACTTTGTTCTCAATTATGAGCTAGAAAAGGACACAAGCACTATATTCTTTAAAGTATGGAGAAGAGAAAAATCTTCTTTCTTCCTCTGCTGTGATTCTTCAAATCATCAGTTGATTGCTTTATGGGATGATTTTTATCACCCTAAAAAATTAGGATCCAAGGAACAGTAAAAGGAGTCCTCTCAGGGATGAAAAGTATGCTTCTGCTACATTTTGAACTTATCCCATTCTAGACTAGGTTTGCTGGCTATGACAATATACAGGAGGGAGTAAGACAGTGCAGACCTGCATCATTTAGAGGAAGTTGGATATGTTGGGGGAAGGAGAAGGTGTGGGAAACAGTCTGTTTCCTTTGTGGCTTCTTGACAGACTGTTTTGCTATTGGAGAGGGGAGGGAAAATAGGCCTCATTTAATTTAAAACAGCACCAAGGCCATCTATTTCCAGACTTCAAGACGTTGCTTGCACATATATCCATTTAAAATTATTTTGACACATTTTGACTAATTTATTCATGAAAGGAATACTAGAAAAATTAGCTTAATTTTAAATGGAAACATCAGATGAAAATTCTTGAACAAAATATAGGAGGAAAGAAGAAAAATTTCAGCTAGAAACATATTGAAGTTTATTTATTTGTTTCTCCTTGTTTGTTGTCCAGACCTGTGATTTCACTGATTTAATTTTAATTCTTGGTAAGAAAACTTAGTATTTCCTCATGATTGCATGATTAGAATTCATTCTCAATTATTATATCCATGATAGACTGATTTATATAATTTCAAAGAACAGGCAAGTCAAAATATATATATATGCATATATGTGTGTGTGCGCGCACATGCATATATAAATATGTGTGTATATTTAGATACATATTGCTTTGAAATATGCTTTTAAATATATTTCAAGATGGATTATCTTTTGTTGTAATGAGAATAGCACATTTATATATGGAACAGATTAGGGCTAGGCTGGGAGGAGAGTCATTGGAAATTTATAATATTTTAAATAAAATACCTAAGGCCTACTTGCAAAAGAGAATCAAACTAAAATTTCTTATTAGCTACCCCACCCAGTCCAGCCCTAATCTATTCCATGAATAAACATGTCCTATTCTCATTACAATAAAAGAAAATAATCTCTTTTAAAGCAAATGTCAATATAAACAAAGCTATTCTCTTTATCTGATTCAAATTAGATCTCAAGATTAAAATAAAAAGCAAAATAAGAGCTATATACAAAGTAAACAAAGACAGAAAAATATGTCAAAGAAAATCAGCAAGAATTTGAGGACATTGATCTCCAATAATCTATTAATAAATTGTATTCTAACTATTGATACATGATAATGACAATTGCTATTTCAATGAAATGCTAATAATATGGTTTAGTTATCTACTTATCAGGGCCATAGATAAAGTGATCTGGATGGAATTTTGGTAGACACTTAATGCTTGTTGACTAATTGACGTAATTCATAACATCAAGCCATTATTGCCTTCTGTTATGGGAAGTTGTCTATCATTCACTGTTTACAAAAAAGAATATCTATGGAAAAGCACAAAAAAGAATGAAAGAATATGTCCATGTTCCTTCTAGAATCTATTCTAGTTTAATGGGCTGCCCTTGGAAATAATAGAGTAAAATATTCTCTGTCCTTGAAAAAGCAGACTACTCAGAGAAGCCAGTCAGTGTCCTCTGGTCCCATACACAAAACTTTTCTCTTGAACTAAGACAATGATTCAGAAAGATGTTGTTTGGGAAAGGGATATAATTTTACCTGCTGATTGAGATTAAGATTAACATGTCTTTATAACAGTTACTAGGTACAGAACAGACAAATTAGGCTCAACAAATGGTAAGAAGAATGGAAAAACATTTAAAAACCATTACTTTAGTATGCTGTTCAAATAATAATTTGATCCTTTCATGTGTTAATGTCTTTTTTTTAAGTGTTTGAATCTTATGTGCACCCTTTAAAAACTAAAAGTCAAAGGAATTCTAAAAACAAAAATTGTAAATAAAAATTCCATTACCATATAAAGTAAAAACCTCTTTTTCCATTTGTAGCAAAAAGTAAAAAAGGAAAGAAGAAAAGAATAGCAAAATTAGTGAGATTTAAAGGAAACATGGGGAAACATTCTAGGAAATTTCAAGTCAAACTGAAATTTTGTATTTCACCAAGATTTTGTATTACACCATTAAGGAAGCTAGTAGCTTTCCATTTCTACTATATAAAAACATTTCAATTATGTTTCCAATTGTAATTTTTTTCTCTTAAAGAAAACAGTACAGTCAATCATAAGTATTTTTAGAGCATCCTATGTAGGAAGGGAAGACATTGTGGAAGATACAAAGCTATATAAAGTACTGTCCTTGCCTTGAGGGAGTTTACAACTTGGAGATCCAAATGACTGCTATTTTTATATTTAAACTATTTGTGACTATACATGTGTGTCTACAAAGATGTACATAATATGTGATTAATTTTTATAATAGTGTATTGGGGATAATCTTCATGACACGTAAATAACTTTTAAGACCTCTTGCCTCCTGTTTTCAAGAATGCAAACATGACATAAAATATAACTTATTTTATTGATATTTTTCCCAAGTACAGTTGGATGCATATTTATGTATAGAAATTTAGTATAATTGTTTCTTAAGATAACTGGAAACAAAATGGTATTAAAAAGTATAGCTCCAATCAAATAAAAATATAGCTCAAGGAAATTCAATTTTAAATCACACACAACTTTTGCAAACTTATTAAAAAATAACTAAGAAGTAACACCTCTTTAATAATATATAAAGACCATGATTTATGGGATCAGAGTGTGAAAGCCTTAAAATACACTCAATATGAACTGAAATATGTATTGTCATACAATTCAGTATATAAGTTATTCTTTCCAGGAGTAGTATTAGTGCTATGTAGAAATTAAGAAAGTCTAAGAAAAAATCTTTTGTCTTTGAGAAGCTTATGCTCAAATAGAAATCATCCCAGTTGGAATTCAGTGCTTTTCCTTTCCCTTTGAACTCTTCTAATACTTTAGAATTACCCATTTGATACTCCATAAATGACGAATGAGTAGCATCCGTGAATGGATGTACTATATTATAGCTATTTGCATGCATTCTTCATTTCCAACTAGGGTGATCAAAAAAAGTTCTATGAAAAAAGGTGGCCTTTAAGTTTAGTCTTGAAGGATTCAGATTGGTGTATAGGGAAGAGAAAGACATTCCAACTACTAGAATTAAGAAAGGAAAAGACAGCAAACAACCAGGTATGTTAAGAAAAGTAAGAAAGTAGTTTCACTTGACAAAAGCAGATGTAAGGTTAACCTGGGGTTCAAAGACCTTTACAGGATCTATAGGTAGATTTCAGGGAGTCCCTGAATTTTGAAGGAAAACAAAATTATGTCTTTACTTTCATTAATCTCTAATTGAAAATTAGCCTTTTTTTCAATTATGAATGTAGGTAATAACACTTACTCTGATAAAGGTACCACAGATTTCACCATACATGAGGGGTCCATGACATAAGAGTAAGAAGCTTTGATGTAAAGAATTAGTATGAGGTAATCTAGAACAGTAATATAAGGACAGGCGATGGAGAGCTTTTACCTAAATATTCAATAAATTAGGTAAAAGCCTGTGAAAACTTCAAAGTGCTATCTAAATGTCAACTGACATTACTATAGTTGCAACTAAAACCTACTTTAAGAATCCTGATTTGGATGAATTCCTTAATACACTCAGGGTTTTTGTTTTTGTTTCTGTTCTGTTTCTTTTGTTTTCTCTTAACAAATGGCTAACATTTGTTGTGACATTTCATTTGGAAAATGGAAGAAACCCTAAATTTGGAAATCACAGGATCTAACTTCTACCACTTTCTACCACTGTAACTTTGGGCAGTCATATATAACTTCTCAAGGACTTTTTTTAAACATAAAATAATGAAAAGCTAGACCAAAAGACATCTAAGGCCTTTTCCAAATCTAAATCTATGATCTTTCAACTATAGCCACATATAGATGCAATAACCCTGTATAAGTATATGGAGGAAAAAACATTCCCTTTCCTACACAGGCTAACAGAGAAAAAAGTTATGATTAAGTTCTTGGGAAATTTATGGCTATGGTTAGTAATTAGAACTCAGAAAATCATAAGGTTAAATATATATGTGTATATACATATATCCATGTTTGTATATTACAAATATGTAATATCATTTATCTATTTAGTAGACATAGTTACCAAATGCCCTCTACTTAGTTTCTCTACTCTCTCATTCTCTCTTTCTCAGCTCTTTACTAGTGAGTAAAATAGGGTCACTATCTTTTTACAGTTTTAAGTGTCACCCTGATCTGGAATCTTAGAAGCAGATCAGGGAAGGTCATGGCTTTGCCTTTCTAGAAAGCTATTTATCTATATGGGGACCACATGTAACATCTACTATAAAGCCTGATTACTCAAATAGAGTATATCAGAGGGGGTTCTTCTCAATAAATGCTGAATTCCTAGGTTCTGTCTTTTGCTTTTCACAGACCTTCAAGGGAAAAATTCCTTAACATTGGCATGAAAGCATAAATTATATTTGGGAAATAGGGATTTTTCCCTCAGATGATCCACATATTTCCATTCTATCTCCTTTCCTTTCCTCTGAAGAAATGGATTCATTTTCATAGTTAAACTATTTATCATGTAATTTTAAAATTACATTTTTGAACTTCTGTTTAGAACATGAAGTTTTAAATGTTTAAGTTGAAGCTATATGGTGATTAGCCACCTGCCTTGCAGTTTGTTATTTTAGCAGCTGGTCCAAACTGAAATAGAAAAAAAAAAAAGGTTCACAAGCATCAAAGTGAATGTCTTTAATTTATTCAATGAACATTTATTGAGCACTTACTGTGTGTGAAAGGTTCTGTCCTAGGCACTAAAGAAGACATACTGGATTAATAAACAAGTATGGTAGAGGAAAAAAATGCTTAGAAATTAGAATAAAGTGGTTTAAGAGTTGAAAACTTTGTCACAATCTTATGCTTTGCATGAAACGGGTGCATCTTGTCTGTACTCTGCATTTTTAATTCACCTACAATTTTATAAGCTTTCATTTTACCAAATATGTAGAGAAGGCTCAGAAGGAAGCTGTAATTAAGAAAAGGAAAATAATACCAAGAACTTGCTGGAAGTTCTATTTTTTGTGAAGCTAGGTATGTTGTTTTCTGAAACCAGCTGAAATAAAGATCAACAGAAAACAATTTTACGAAGTACTAAGGTGATATAAATATTCTCTAGGAAGAACAAAGAAACTAGTTGTCAGTCATCCATTTTTAGCAGTTGCTGCATCTTAATGTGCTGTCTTTGGGGAATAAAAAATGGTCTTGTCAGACTATACAAGCAAAGAAAAAACTGCACATGAAACTCTCTATGGACTTTTGACTTCTGAAATTAACTCTGTGATTATAACAGAATAGTATAAGGGCAAATCCAGCATTAATATTTATTTACTAGTCCTCAGATGCACTGAAACATTAAAAGCTGTCCATTTCTGTAGCGAAGCAATGCTTAATACACTAATAATTGGTACTCAATAGTAGGCTGACTGAGGAGAAACAATATTAACATTCTCATGATGAAGTTAAATTCTAAAACTTCCAGGATGAAATAACTATATAAACTACACTGACATGTTCCTGATTCTACAAGTACTTTAAATTTGCATTAAAAGAACAGTTATTATTCTGCATTATTAAGCAATTTTTTTTCCTTGATAAAGTGTTTCAGCTATTGGGATTTTTCCAAGATAATCATACAATCTATAGATGGTATTATTTTGGATTTGTTTTTTTTTTTTTTTTAAATAAAGAAGAGCTTGGCATAACATTTGGATTATTATCATAACAAAATGTTTTGAAGAAAGTTTTATTTTAGCAGAACCAAAGGCATCTTAACACTACCCCAAAACTTTGGGAGGTTCATCAACCTCTAGAATATTTTTTCTCTCCAAATGCAGGCTGTTCAAGTGGTGCTTTCCTCCATCTGTTACTGTACCGTGTTCAGAATTATATTGTCATATTTAATGTAAAAGGGATCAGTCCCCATTTCATAGTTCAAATTCAACATGTTAGTGTGAATGGATGGCTGTTGTCTAACTGATTTTAGAACCTAGTATCGTGAAGATTTGTATGTATTTTGGTAGCAAGATTCTTTTTCTTTAAGACCAATTGCACCCTAAGATATATGAAGAATGTAGTTATCCGGCATGCAAATGAAAAAAAAACTTATTAAAACTCAAAATATATAGCCACTAAAATGGAGATCTGAATCATTCAATACATTTATTTGATTGTTTTCTTGTTTTAAAAATACATTCAGAATATTTGTTTCTTGTAATACTCTGATTCTTTCTGGGGACTCGTATATGACACTGACACTTTATAATTAAGACCTTCATATCACACTACAAGCAACAATATATTTTGTAACACATACTTAGCAACACTTTTCAATGGGTCAATAGCAGCAATCAGCTTAATCTCTAAACCTTATACCATCTATCCCTCAAATTTTGCATCTTATAACTCTTTTCAGTGTGTCTGGTATATCACATGTTACAGTTATTTCCACATTCCCCCCAAGTACCCAGAATTCTCCCCTAAATGTTAACTCTGGGGCATGAGGTATGTCCTTTTGGCTGCTATTTGAAAAGTGAATCATTAATACCTATGAGTCCTTTAGAATAAAGATTGTGTTTTATAGAAGCCACATTCATCATTCACATGTTTTGCTTCCACGTCTGCATTTTGCCTAATGTGCCTGAAAGCTGTGCATAGAGCGAATGACTGAGACTGTCTGTAACAACTGCCTGGACGCCTGTGGAAAAGAAGGAGTAGAAGGAAATGTGTGCTATGGCATTTAATAGGATTAGGGGGTACCTGGAGAGGTACAGTTGGTGCTCCGTTTTGCCCAGCAGCTCTGTCAGTTTTATGCACTCATCTCTGGCTCTTGCTCCATCCTGCTGTGCTTGTTCAATACGCTGCTTGCTTTCATTCAGTTCTAATTTCAGTTTCTCTATTTCCTTGGGAAGAAAAAAAATTCATTCGTATAAAATCAATGCAGTTACAATTTAAATTGCTTTTATTTACAACATAAATATAATAAATGATGACCAGAAAATTTAAGTACTCTTCTTTTTTATGACAAAGGGAAAAGACTTGTCCAAAATGCAGATTAGTGAGATATTTTTAGATGTCAAAAAGACCCATTTTAAAAAATGAAACGATGAAGTAGAAAACAATTTACTATTTCATTCCTAGATCTCTGCTTTTAATAATATTTCACCTCCCCAAATACCAGTATTTTATTTTGCATTTGTGTATTGTATAATTAGCTAGTTCATAAACAGAAATTATATATAAAAATTATTTATTCCTTAGTATTCATATTTTGAATGCCATATGAAAGAGGCAAAATATTTTAAGATGTCTCCTACAGCAATACAGAATATTAAAATGGAACTGAGAGTACTAATATTAAAAGTATTTCAACAATTTGAATTTGGACAGAACATTGGACACAAGTTCTTTTAAGCCTCAATCAGATATAGAGATTACTGAACTAATAGTCCTGAAAGAAAATGAAAGGACATTTTAGCTGTTCTTATAGAAAAACTAACCATATTTATCACATGAATAATCACTACATTCTAATACTTATTTTCAGAAAGTTACAACCAATTGTCATTTAAATGTCTCCAAACAAATACTCAGAATAATAAAATTTGAACATACACATATCTTAATGTTTAATTTAAAATTTTTTCATAAAACCTAACAAGTAAAAATAAAAGACAAAAATCTTTAATATAGTATTATCAAATCAATAAAACTGCAAGAGAAATATTTTTTTAAAAAGAAGCAATATTTTCTAATCAGGTAAAGAGCAAAGGGCAAGTTAAACACAGAAAAATGTAAGATCCCATTTGGAGAAAAAAAAGTCCAGATTAAGTATAAGACTCAGAATTGTACTGTTAAGTGCCTTTTCAAAACCTCTTTATTCCTTTATTCAACTTTTAAATTTCAAAATAATTTACAACTATTATACTAAGAGATAAGCTATGTCCATGACAATTAATTATTCATATTTTACTTTACAATATACTCTTCCTTTTATAATAAAAATTCAGTTTCTCCTTAACAAAATCACAGAATATTTAGAGGAGTATGAAATAGACTTTGCACACATATACTGGAATATTTAAAGGAACAGTACATATATATTCCTTTTATTAGTAACTGAAGCAGCAAAGAACAGCACAAAATGATCTGGCTTTGAAGTTAGAAGACCTGGATTCTAGTCTCTACTCTTACACTTACTAGCTATATATTCACAGTAGGAAAGTTGCTTAATAATTCCAAGCTTCTGTAAAGAAGAATAATAATATCACAGTATATAACTGACAGAATTTGTTAGGAGTTTTGTAAACTATCAAATTCTATATAAATGTGAGCTACTAACAGCTTATCCTGCTCCCCACCTCACTTCACATATTTTTTGCCCTTCATTTTCAATATTAGTTACAGATCAAAAAAGAAATTATATTGTTTTAATAGATTAAACTAAATAAAAATTATTTAATAAATTAATAAATAATTGTATTAGAACCATATAAAAGTGTTAAACTTTATAAAATATTCATTCACAAACATTAAGATTGCCTCTCTATTTAAAAAAATTGTATTATAAAGCTATGAAGATTTTTTTTTTTTAATTGGGCAGTTAGGTGATACTCCCACTAAACAAATATTGGCTCTGGAACCAGGAGGAGCCGAGTTCAAATGCAGCCTGAGAAACTTACTAGCTATGTGCTCTAATCAAGTCATTTAACTGGATTGCCTCCAAAACAAAACAAAATAAATATGATACCTCATTCTAATGTTTATAAGGTAAACAGAAAGAATAGACCTAGACATATTAAAAGATAACAAATAATCAAGTTACAATTTAAAAATCAAATGAGTAGTACAGATAAAAAGTCCTATAAACTTAAAAAGATAATCTACAGTAATTAGTGAACATCATAGTGCAAGATGTATTGATCAACAGGCAATTAAGACTGATCATAGGGATACTATAGACATGGCAGAGCTGCAGCTCAGCAAGACCATTAATGGAATATTTTATGGCATCGTTGGGGACAAGAAGGAATGTGGACAGTTTGATAGATTTAGAAATGACTGAATGACTGGAGTCAAAGAGCAATAATTAAAGGAAGTGGGTTGGTATAGGCTGAATTTTGATGAACTGATAACTGAATTTAAATATAATTAATTTCTTTTTGTATTCCTATTAGGTATTCATTTTCAAGCACTATTTTGATAACAGAGCCACAGGTTTCACCAGATTACCAAAGGTCCATGACATACCAGCAAAAAAAAAAAAAAAAAAAAAAAAAAAAAAAAAATTAAGAAACTTTGACATAACGTGCCTGTAATGTTCTCTCCCTCCTCACCTCAGAGATATGGAATCTCTTCTTTTAACACATGATTTTCTATATGAAGCCTTTTCTGAATCCCTTCAAGAGCAAATGTCTTCCTTTCTCCTAAGCTATTTTGTATTCACTTACTGTTTATTCTCTCTATATATACCAATACATGAATATATGATTTTATTTTATTTTTATCTGTAAGGTCCTTGAGAACAGGGACTGCTTCATTTCTGCCTGAAGCCCCAGTGTGTGGCAAAAACTAGGCAGGAATGAAGGAATGAATGAAAGCTTGATTGACTGAATGAATTGGAGTAGTCCTCCAATGCTTTGTTTTTGACATTATTCTCTTCAACATTTTTGATCCATTACTTAGATGAAGAAAGAGATGGCATATTGTTAAATCTGAAGGAACCGAGACTCAAAAAATTTCAACAGTCTGGAATGATGGGTTTTATCTAAGAAGTGCTATTTAATAAAGATAAATGTAAAGGTCTACATTTGGACTGGGAAAAAATTAATTGTATAGAGATACAAGATAGGGAAGATGCAGTTAAAGAACAATTAATGTAGAAAGGACATGGAGTTTTGATGAATACAAATACAATATAGATCAAAAGTATGACTTAGAAGCCAAAAACAGTTCATTCACCTTAGGTTACATTAAGAGAGACATTATATTCTAGGGGCAAAAAGGGAGATAACAGTAATACCAATCTCTGCCCTGATCAGGCCACATCTGGAATATTATTTTTATGTTTAGTTGCCAAGTTTGAGTGTGATATTGACAAAAGTGTTCATTAAAAAAAGGTTCATAAAAACTAGAATGATGAACGGACTCAAAACTGTACCATACAACTGATTAAAGGATATGAGGAATATTTAACTTTGAGAAGATATAAGGTGACATGATAACTTTCTCCTAATATATGAAAGACTGTCATGACTAAAATAGACTAGAGTTGCTATGCTGGACTACAGAGAGCAAAATAAGGAATAACAAAAATAAAAAGGATAATAGAACCCTGAAATATGTGGAAAATATTCTTATAATTAGTTTTCTAAAATAGATTATTTTATGTGGTATTAAGATTCACATTTGTGGGGATTTGTGTTATTTGGATGATCACTTGTTAAGATGTTATAGAGAGAATTTCTTTCTAACCAATAACCTGCCAGTGAAACTTCAAATGTGTCTTGAAGAAATGTATGGTATTCAGGAAATACATATGAGGAAAGAGGTCATTCCAAATGGAAGGACCCAAATAAGTAAAGGCATCAATTGAGACAAAAATGCAAAAAAAAAAAATGTAGGCCATATATAGTAGACCAATATCATTGGACTACAGAGCTTAAAAAGGACAATAATTAAAGAGAAAGGTTGAATTATTGAAATGAATAAAGTATTTTAGAAATTAATAAACAGACCAGTTTGGCTACCATTAAGGGGCTCTAGATAAGAAGAATAGTAGAGAAAATTAGAAAATTATGCTATAGACCAGGGGTCCTCAAACTATGGTCCGCAGGCCAGATGCAGCAGCTGAGGACCATTATCCCCCTCACCCAGGGATATGAAGTTTCTTTATTTAAAGGCCCACAAAAGAAAGTTTTTGTTTTTACTATAGTCCGGCCCTCCAACAGTCTGTGAGACAGTGAACTGGCCTCCTATTTAAAAAGTTTGAGGACCCATGCTATAGACTCTATGGTGAAGGGCCTGAAATGCCAAGTTAAGTAATCTTATAGGATACATGGAATTGTTTAAGTTTTTTGGATAGGAGAAAGACATAGAGAAATAATATAGATCTTCATATTTTAGGAAGATTAATCTGAAAATGTGTAGTATAGTAGAAAGAGACTTACAGTATTACAGAAACACAAGTACTTACATTCTCTGGGTTCCCTACCCTCCCATGTCAGAAACTCTGATTTGGTCCCTTTTTTGCTCCTCCTATAAAAAAATTTCCAGATACAGTCATCTCCTGAAAGAATGGCTTTAATTGGCTATCTGATACCCTCTGAAGTATCCTATGATGGGAAGACTCCATTCATCCTGGCCCATCATAATCATAATTACAATTTATGTTAATTATTAGTATTCTAATACAATAGTGACTTTATTCTTTAGAAATTTGGAAATAAAATAACCATAACTTCACAGCTTATATTTAATAATTAAATTACATTCTTTTTTCATCCACTATATATCAACAAATTTCTTGCCCTTCTGTGAAAAAGGTCAATATTTTTATCTGCATTTACTTAATTAAGGAATAAAGTGATAGCCATAAAAAGTGATTTGTCTAAGGATACTTTCATGGGTTAAGAGATGAAAACTAGAATTCAAAAGGTTACTGATTCAATTCAGTAGTAGTACTTCCTCTCTAAAATAATACTCATAATAAGTAACATTTATACAGTGTTTCAAGATTTGCAAAGTGCTTCACAGGTTATTTCATGTTAGCATCATTTTTTAAAGTGCTGAATAAAAGTATACCATGCAATTTCAAATGACAAAACCTAGAGATATTCAATGATCAAGAATTTAGAGGACAGATTACTGTCATCTCCTTAATTTCCATATCAGCAAAAGGGATCATTGGCACAGATAATCAGAATCAGCAAATAATCTGACCAGCTGGATAAGGACTCTAGATCCACTCCTTCAGTGAGGGAAACTTGCCATGGCACCAACCCAGATGGGTGGAAGCAACTTTGCTGCCAGAAATGCCATTCTCCCATTGGCAGGATAAACTTCTGCATCGCCCAATTGGGTCAGGACCTCATCGCTATTCCACATGGTGCCCTAGGGATAAGAGATGTGGTCCTCATATAGGATGCATGCTGAATATGGCACACAACCCACTGTATCATAGGTGCACAATTTATCTACAACATAGTGATTGGAGTGACTTTCTTTGGGAAAAACCCAATAGGGAAAAAAAATCCAGATTTGAAAAAAAAAAACAAAAAACTGTTTAGGAAAGCAATATTCCTTTTTATACTTAACACAATATTGATCTTAAATTCGTAGTGAATTTAAAGCATTATGGGATTTCCATGAATTCAAATTATAGACAGATTTTAAGAATATAACAATATGTAAAGCATAGGTCTATACCCACTAACAAGAACTGGATATATTTCTAGAATTCTCAATTAACATATCTTCGGAATTATCACTGAACCTTGAATTGATTTCACCTGTTTTCTTGACTAAGAAATATTAGAAAAGAATGAATGTCTGAAGACAAAATTCTCGGACTGAACATGCCTTAATAACATATAGAATGATTTTTGACTAAAAAAGAAGAAAGTAGTATTTGAAAACCTTTACAATCTGATAGTTTTTTTTTTTTTTAATTTATCCTATGTACTTATGACTCACTAAAAAGCTCTCTTATGGTCTCTAAGAAATCTTACAGCATCTCAAATCTATTTTTTGCAAGGAGGAGAAAAAGGGAGGGCAGCAAGAAGAGAGAGAATAGAAAAGGAGATAAAATATACAAGTTACAACTTCAAGGGAATGAACCCAAGCCCTAAAAAGGGAAGCAAAAAGTCCCCCAAAATCTTTAGGGCAATATGAAGTAATAAATTTTGAAGCTATTACTAATGGAAGTTTATTTCACATGAATCCATGAAGGAACCGATGGAACTATCTGAAAATTTCTATGATACATGATGATGAAAAATAAAACAATAATTTAACACCTGAGAAAAAAATTTTAAAATTCCATTTTATATAGAGGTATTGATAAGATCAAACTAATAAATTGACATTACTATATTCTTAATATATAAGTTTTCACCCAAACAATGACAAAATTTTGTTTTGTGTCTTGTCAAAGTAAATTTACCGCAAAGGTTAAGTTCTTTGTGATCATTGATATGAGACCAAAAGAGAACCTGATAACTATATATTTAAGTACTTAATATCTCAAAAACCCCTCTACATCATCACCCGTCCCTTTCTCTATTTGCTTCAATCTCCAAGAAAAAGCTCATCCTTCTACTTCTACCGTCCCTGTCTCTATTTGTGCCTTTAACTCCACTGCCTCCTAGAGCATCTACACTTCCATCCTTCATCTCTTCCTTTTCTATCTCCACCTCTCTTTGATTGCAAAAGGAATCTCTTTGGTTGCTGCTTTTCATTTTAGCTATCCCCATCATATCATCAATGGGTATTCTATTATTCAATTATCTAATTATAATCTAATATTTTCAAAATCATTTCTAATAACCTTTTGTAGAAAATTGAAGTCATTTACATTTATAGTTTCTTTGCTAAAATGATTCTTAAGGGCAAAAACATCCTTTTATTTGTTGTTGCATACATAATGACATCTAAAACAATACCTCAAATTCATAAATTTCCTTGTTTTAACATTTGTTATGTACCTGGAATATTCATAGCATCATACTGAACATATTGAAAAATACAGAAGTAGCAAGAGATGTTTTTTGCTCTTAAGTATGTCTAGGTCTATCTTCTGACATGGGGAAAAGACTTAAAATACAGAGATGTCAAACAAAAGATAATAACTTTTAGTTAAAATCATGAAAACAAATGACTACATATCCTAACTCAATTAAATAATAAATATTTATCAAATGCCTATACTAGGTATAAAGTACTGGGTTAGATGTTGAGCTTTATTAGGCACAATCCCTACTAATAAGTTGCCCCATGGATAGTTATTTGAGGAAATATTCCTAGGAAAATATGTTAGGAATAAGTGGGTTAAGAGTTGCTAATAAAGCCTTGAAAGATCTATTTTCTTGTTCTCCAGTCTCAAATACCTCATCCTTCACAATTTGGTGGAATTCTTCCAGCAACTAAGCTTTCAGTTTCATACTATTGGAAACTAAAAATGAAAGAAAAGGGGTACTTCCCTTTTCATCTATATCTTTTGACAGGAATTATATATCTTCTTTTACTATTATACCCTTCCAAAGACAAATACACTAACATACAACACATACATAAGACTCCTCCCCAGTTATTACAGCACTTAAATCTCACACCACAATTTCTCTTGTTACAAGGGAGGATTCTGTTGGAGTGAGGGAAAGGAAATCCCTAGAAAATGATGAAACAAAAGAAAGGAGAAAAAAAAGATAAATATTTTCAAAAGGAAAACCATATCCTTGAGAGTATTTATTGATTCTATTTCAATCTTTTCATTCATATAAGGTTCACTACTTCAAAAGATCATCCATTATAGTGATACACACTTTAAAGCAGAAAATACTGGGCCCAAATCACCCCCTACCCCAAGTAACTTCAATACATGTTTTGTCCATAAAATCCAAACCAATCTAACATTTAGTAAGCATCTTCCATTTATGAGGTGCTAGGCTAATTGCCAGAGATAAAAAAAAAAATAAGAAGAAAAAAAAAAAAGAAAAAACACAGAAACTGCATTTAAGTTTACATACATTATATTAGGGAAGGGAGGAAGCATGGATACAAAAAGAACAGAAATTAGCAAAAAAGGCAATCTGAGGAAAGAAAGAGTACTGACAATTGAGGAGATTAGGAAATACAAGTCCTAAATAAACTGACCTTTAAAAAAATTATAGGGATTCTAAGGAGTTTCCGTGAACAGAGAATACATTCTAAACATTGTAAAGGCATGATGTGAGATAAAAGGCTGAGTTCAAGAAATAGCTAGTTAAGATAGTTTTGTAAAATGTATCAAGGAAAGCAACAAAGTTAATATAAAAAGGTAAGAAGAAGCAAGATTATGAAAGACTTTGAATAGCCAAATGAGGAATTTGTATTTTATCCTTGAAGTAATAGGAGTAACTAAAAATTCTTGAGCTGGCAAGTGATGAAGTCAGATGTGCCTTAAGAATATTAATTTAGAAACTGTATAAAAGGATTGGATGATTGAATCAGTGGTGGAAGCAATAGCTTCCAGAGCTCTCAGTCCACAAACTGTAAAGGATTCAAACAACTGGTCAGAAGGAAATTACATGGATCTTTTTGCTGGCACTTAGTAAGGTATTCCATTACATTGCTCATTCATGGGTACAAGTCACAGTCCTGAGAGACAGTTCTAAGAACAGGAGGAGCAATAGCACACCAGAGATTATGGACACAGGGGAATGAGGACATTGGTCATAGGTCCAAGCTTGAAAAGAGTATTTGTGGTTTATCACAGAACAGAGTATAGGCCAGAAGAGTAGTAAACATATCTCTTTTTAGATCACACCACCTTGGAAGAACTGAAAACTTACAAATCCCTAGAATTAGCTTTGAGAGTAAGAACAAGAAAGGCCTGAAACTTCGGACAGTGTTGCCTTCTCTCCAAGAGTAAAGCTCAACTTTAACAGCAAGGTAAAAGTCAAGAAATAACAATGGAATAAAAATAAAAACAAAAACCATGATCATAGAAAATTACTAGAATGACAGGGAAGATCAAAGCACAAAAGCAGAAGAATGCAACAAAGTCAAAAATACTATATCCAAAGATACAAAGAAAAATGTAAATTTGTCTCAGGTCCAAAAAACATTTGTGGAAGAGCTCCAAAAGAATTTTTAAAAATGAATTAAGAGAGGCAGCAAGGTGGCTCAGTGTATAGAGTTCTGGGTCTAGAATCAGAAAAACAGAGTTCTAATCTGGTCTCAAACACTTGCTCTGTGAACCTAGCCAAGCAATTTTAGCCTATTTGCCTCATTTTCCAGATCTATAAAATGATCTGGAAAAGGAAATCACAAACCACTGAAGTATTTTTGCCAAGAAAACCCCAAATGGGTTCACAATCAAACCATAAAAATTTGAACATAACCACATATAGATTTTGAGCAACAGGTGCATATTTTATGTAAGTGTTATCCTTTGACTTGCAGTCACAGCTAATATTTGTGAAGATGACTAATTTAGTGATTCACTAAATTTTTACTACAATGCCTATTTCATTGTCTCAAGACTATTCAAAAAGCTATGCCTGGGGAATCCAGACTCTGACAGGTCCTATTAAGTAGAAGAGGCCTAAGCCTAGCATATAGGCTCAGTGACAGATTCTGCTTGTTTTCCCAAGACCAGTCTAGCTAATTTTGGATTCAGCACTAGGAGGCTCAACATCAGTTGAATTATTTTGAATTCAAAAATTTATGTAAACTCTCTACTAATGTGGAAGTGTTAAGATATGCTAAGTATTGAAATAAGAAGAGTTTGATAAAAAAAAAAAAAGTCATTTGGTTTTTCCTCTTCAAAAGAAATTTAGATCAATTATGGCAATTATCAACCCAAAATAAATAATATTCATTTGAAAAATAAACATATGATCATCGGGAATTCCAGGTCTTTTTAACTGATAAGGCTTTTAAGAGAAATTGTTTATAAGTCCTAAGAATTATGAAAAAGTAAAGATGGCCTTGTATCAAAAGTGGAATGAAAAGGGGATAGGGTCTGAGTTGTTACCACATGTTCTTATGATCTGTATTAGTTTACAAATTAAAATATTTGTTTTTACAAGACATATTTAATTTTAAAAATCAGATCAGACCTGACTCAAAATGTTAATGACTTTTTAAAGTAGCCATCTCATTATTGCAGTGACATTCAAAAGAAAAATAAAATACAATGACATTCCTCTGAAGTCTACATGGAAGAGAAACAAATATAACTTTTCTGAAGGGGCACAAATACCAAGAAATTGTTTCATGTCTTTTCTCATTAAAGGGAATAATCTAGTTATTTCTAGTAGAAATATTCTTAAGGAAAATATGTTCTGTAAATGCTTCTTCATCACCAAATCATAGGAAAATTGATTACATTATCCTAAAGGTATTACTATTTTAATTGGTCAGTTTTCATCTGGAATTTTGGTAAAGGGGAAAGAATGTTGGATTTGAGTCAGGAAGAGACCACGGTTTTAGACTGCTGCTAATATGTACTAAGAGTATGACCAAAGGCAAATCCTTTAATCTTACTATTTCCTCATCATAAAATGGTGGTCATAGATTCAGAAGTAATCTAGTCCAACTCCCTCATTTGAGAGATGAGGAAAAACAGGCCCAGAGTGATTATGTGACTAATAATAACCATAGCACTTAAATCATAGGTTTGTTTTGTATAAACACACACACACACACACTATATATATATATATATATATATATATATATATATATATATATATATATACATACATATATATATACATATACACTGTAATACCTGTAGTATTTAAATCACAGATTTGTTTTGTATAAACACACATATAAAACATACTAATACCTGTAGTATTTAAATCATAGGATTATTTTATATGCACACACATACTTAATAATGTTTTGCAAACATTAAATGTTTTATAAATTTAAGCCTCTAATAGTACTAGTACCAAAATTAAATAAGACTAGAGAGAGGGAGAACAATGAAAGAAGCCTTATACTAACATGCTTTTCTCAAAAGACTCTCTTACATTCTCTCTGGAAGAGGATAAATAGAAATACAAGTACTGTAAAATGGAAATAACAATAGCACTCACCTCTCAGGATTATTGTGAGGATCAACTGAAAAAAAAGTTTTAAAACATTTTATAAACTGGAAAGTTCTATATAAATTCTGGTGGTAATATTACTATTATTTCTCTATTCTGTATTCTGTGAGACTACTGAAATAAAGGCAAATTTTAGAGAAAACTTCTGATGGAAGGAATACTAGGTGATAGAGCCATGGACCTGGAGTTGGGAAGATTCAAGATGAAATTTAATCTCAGGCACTTACTAAGTATATGACTCTGAGCAATTATTTAACCTCTGTCTTAGTTTCCTCAAGTGTAAAAACAAGATAATAATAGCACCTAACTTCCAGGGGTTTTATGAGATTCAAATGAGATTATATTTCTTGAGACTTTTAAACACCTCAAAGATAAGAGCTGATATAAGATAAATGGGAAGGGGAAGAGAAGAGAATATTTATAGAGGGCTTCTTTTGTGCCTGGTACCAAGCAAAATGTTGTACAAATCTTATCTCATCTGAACTCACAACAATCTTGGAGAAAGAGAGAGGTGCTATTATTATCATCCCTATTTTACAGCTGAAAAAATTGAGTCTAGTAGAGGTTAAGTGACTTGTCTACAGTCATACAGCTAGTGTTTGAAGATGCATTTGAATTCATATCTTCCGGACTCCAGATCCAAAACTCTATTAGCTGCGCCACCCAGCTTTCTCAAAGCAATGAAATTTTTTAAAGAATAAAAGGAATTTAATAAGGGGAAAAAAAAAAAAAAGGTAACCCAAAGGAAAAATTTTCAGATTCACATAAGGCATCAGAAAACAATTCCATAATTTATTATTGCCTCTAACTAAACATTCTATCCAAGTCCTCAAAGCTCAAATTAATAAATATTTTAATGCACCTCACCAACTCTTAAAGTAGAAATATTTCTCTCTACAAATCCATGCCAAAAAAAACAAACTAAACAATTCGTTTCTTTGGCATGATATTTTTTTCTTTCAATTGAGCATTTACTGGGATATTAACAAAGAATGAAAATTGTTGTGAACTTCTTATAATACTATTATTCAGTTCTGGCACAAATTAAACTGAACATCATTATTTAGCAGGGAGGTACCTATAATCATTTAGTTACAAAATTTCCAGTATTCTTGTCAAATAAAATCCAACCAACATACTCTCATAGTTTGCTATGCTCTGTGATGATTTAGTTTCATTATCTGTAGAAGTATTGACTTATTCAATTCAACTGAAAAATGAATCAATCAAATTAAGTCAAAAAGTATTTGATAAACAGCTATGCCCTAGGCACTGTGCTATGCATGCTATGTGTATGTATATGGATATACATATATGTGTATATAGAAAGATAGATATAGGCAAAAACACAATCCTGCCTTCAAGAAGCATATTTTCTAACGGGCAGAGTAATATGCCAACAGCTATGTAAAAACAAAATATAAACTAGATAAATTTGAACTATCAATCAGACCATACTAGTAGTATGGGGAATCAGGAAAGGCTTCTTCTAGGCTAAATAAAGTTGTGATATGAAAATAACTAGCCTTTTTGCTCTCATGCTACTGTGGCTAATATAATTAGAAACCTATAAAATTTCTCTCTATAACTTAGCATAATTTTAAATAAAATTGTTCAAAAATTTAAAAAATATGTAAACGTATAGTTAATAAATGAAAGTACTTAAGTAATAATGTCATACCAAATATTAAACTTGAAAATGTTTACTTAAATATATAAACATTTCTTAAAATAAAAAAAGCTGAAAACGCTTCTTATCCCAAGATAACTTCTATTTTGCAAGAGGTAAAATAAAACATACTTAAATGAGAAATTTATTATTCATTACAAGTTTTGGAATATATATTTGATCTTTTTTGTTGCTAAGTAATTTATAATTTACATTGAGATTAAAAGTGCTTAAAGGGGAAGTGTTCCAATTTCTAAAATAGTTAATTGTAGAGTAAAAAAGTGTCTCAAATGATATGATCACTCTGTAGGATGTTTAAGGCTTGGGTAGAAATGCAATTTTTCCATATTTCTACAAATAATGTCTTTTAAAAGTAAATGTAATTATAGGTATAAGAACCAAATTGATTAGATGTCCTTTTAGAATCAAAACAAAATAGTTGGGGTTAAAGTAAAATAAGAATTATTGATTATTATAAAAATCATAATAAATAGTAGAAAGGTGATTACCAATATTATCCTAAAATATTCTAACTGTAAATTCTAAGGCTAATATATTTACCATCAAGTAAGAAAAACAACTCTAAGGAAAGAGATGGGAGTCTCTTTTCAGTCCACAAGAAACTCTGGAATATTTTCCTAAACTTTGTTTTGTTATAGTTAAACTAATTTTAATAGATTAGAAATCTATTAGTAGCCATGGTTTAGATAGCAGCTTCCCGAGAAATACCAGTTGAAATTTTATAGGGTGACATGAATCCTAAAACCTTGGAATAGCTTGGGATCATTTCGTATCTAATTTCCAAAGATTATAATCAGTATGGTAATAGAGGTCTTTTTCTTTAAATACTATATGTACAAACCATTTACAGATAAAGATATATAAATATTTCATTAATAGATATAATTTTAGATATATACACATATATACACCACACCTATCTTCAGTACATGTGTGTTTGTGTGTATAGTACTCATATATATCACATGTATATTAACATATACATATATATATATATGTACATATATACATACATACTTTGTATAAAACAAAACTCCCCATAAAGTGAGAGCATGTATAACATGCTTCAATATATCTTAGGATAGAAAGTAGTAATTGTTTTTTTTTTTTTATCCCAATCAATTATAAAAATAATGCCACTTGATATAATAACCAAAGTGCATCTTAGATAACAAGTATTCTGTTTTAGAAATTCATTTTAAATGTTGAATATTCAAACTATTGAAATTATGTCTCTCTTTTTCTTATCTCCCAGATTCCTCTCTTTTAAGATGCTATTTAGTGACATAAGACTGGAGAAACTGGACAACTGGACTGGAAAACTGGACAAGTTACACTTATTTTGTTGTAAGGTTTTGCCAATACTAATGAGATGTTCATTTGTGAAGAAGGAACAGTAAAATTTCATAATAAAACAAGATTTTTAGAGCAATAATTGATTGGAGTAAAAAGCCAACAACCACCTTCTGTCCTAAGGTAGCCTGAAAAATGGCATAGATGATCTCATTTTTTGTTTGTTTGGTTTTTTTTTTTAGAAAATTCACTTTAACTGAGTTTTATAAATATTTCTGCAAACTCCACTCTGGGAACTCAGTTTTGTTTGTTTGTTTTACTTAAAGCTAAAAAAATGAACTTCTTGCTCCCACAAATTGATTCAACAATTTTAATACTCATGCTCCCTTTCTATAATGTATAACTTCTTAGTCCCAATGCAACTTTCCACCTCAACGCGAAGATTAGTAGGCTAAAGCCCTTTATCTATTATTGAGGGGCCTTAATAGTATTCCAACTACTATTTTCTTGCCTATTCCACACTGAAAATTTAACAGTGCTCCGATTTGCCATCTCTTTAACTTTTATCACTCAGTTCCAGACAGGAACAAGAAAGACAATTTCTTAATTACTTAAGTGAGACAATGATGTTAGATCTGAAGGACAGATAGTAGTAGATGGGCTATGACAATGATAACAAAAATAATAATAGTGGTAGCATAGATCCAGGCCTATGATTTCATTGCTGTAAGGAACTCTTGGGAAAGAACATTCTACACCAATGCCCATTGACTCCTAGCATGGAGCTTATCTAGTCTTAAAGAGTTCCCTTGGAGGGTAAGTGGCTTGCCTATATCCCAGAACTATTTTGTGCCAGAGATTGGGCTTGCGCCCAATTTTCTTTATGAGAAGCCACATAATGGGGCAGCTAGGTAGTGTAGTGGATAAAGCACCAGCCCTGAAGTCAGGAAGACCTGAGTTCAGATCTGGCCTCAGACACTTAACACTTCCTAGCTGTGTGACCCTGGGGAAGTCACTTAACTCCAATTGCCTCAGCAAAAATAAAGAGAGAGAGAGAGAATAGAGAGGGGAGAGGAGAGAGAGAGAAAGAGAGAGAGAGAGAGAGAGAGAAGCCAAGTGATTTATTCGTTTTAGCAAAGATGTGGAATCAGGAAGAACCATATTCAAATCCCACACTAGACAGTAATAGCAGACTGAGCCTGGGCAAGTTACTTACATTTTCTCAGCCTCAATTTCCTCAGCTGTAAAGAGAGAATAATAATGGCATCTGTTTCAAGAAGTTGTTGTGAGGGTAAATGAGATAATGTGTATAAAATGCTCTGCTAATTTTAGTGTGCCATACATATCTTAGTTGAAATTAACACCATTATCATTATTTCTGACTGATCTCTATCCACTAAGCTATATTGATAATTAATATTTGTGTATCATTTTGAAATATGTGTTTCCTCTAAATAGGATAAATATTACTGCTTCCATTTCACAGGTAAGAAAAATTAAGTCTGAGAAGTTAAGTAATTTAACTATGATCACACTATTAAACATCAAGACTGAACTTAAATGTGGACTTCTGAATCTCTCTACAACCATGGCAACTATTTCAGTAGTAACATTTGTTCTTAATATATTCAAAACGTTCAAATATTTTGCTGAATAGCTTCTAATTGAACAAACAAATCTTTAAGGCTATTTTAAATTGGCCTCATTTTGATAATATAACTATTATATATCAACTCTTTTGAAATACTTTTGAGCATTGTAGTTACAAATACAACTCCCATCTCACTTCTTTTTCCCTATCCACACACATTACTAAATTCACCACTGGTAGATCACTGTACTTGTTAGCAGCTATCTAGCATACCTGATGTGGACTTGTGAAAAGCTTGGGGAAAGCAAGTGAAGAAAATTGAAAAATGTATGCAAAAACAAAATAAATGCCATGAGAATAATAAAAGAAGATTTCAATTGTTAAAAAAAAAAAAAAAAAAAAAAAAAGCTCTGTATCAAATGTCTCTGACAAAACTTAGATACCCAAGATATCAAGACAACACATACACATGTGTATAAATGTATGTGTGTATATACATATATATCACACAAATGTGTATAACATGAATATACATATGTATCCTCAGACATGTACACAGGCAGCAAAAGCCATTTCCCAGGTTGAACTGCCAAATATTAACCACCATGTAGAAGAAACTAATAGGAGAAATGATAATTTCTCCTTTCACAGTACCACATAGCAAACTGGCCAAGATTACAAAAACTGGGAAAAGCCAACACTGGAGAAGATGCCTGTACACTGTTCACAGAACTATGAATTGGCCCAAACATTCTGGAAAGCACATTAGAATTATTCTAAGAAAAAATACTGAAATGACTATGCCCTTTGAAGTACTGCTAAGAATATCCTCTAAAGAGGTCAAAAACAGACTTGCAAATCTCATGAATACCTCAATGTTCATGGCAGCACTTTTTTGTGGAAGCAAAGACTTGGAAGCAATGTAGGTAACTATCAACTGGGCAATAGCTAAAGAAATTATGATTATAGAACATAATAGAACAATATAGAACTGCTGTCTTGAAAGATCAAAAGTGGGAAGAATTAAGAGGAGCATGAGAAAACTTATGTGATAACATATAAAAGTAAACAGAAATATCTATATATTCCCAATGACCTAAAATGATAAAATAATTATTAGCTTCAATACTGCAAATAGAAAGAATAAAAATAATAGCCAAATGCCTTGTAATTATGATTGCCAAGTATTGTCCTGAAGGAATAATCACATAAGCTTCCTCCTTTTTATACAGAAGTGGGACCCACGGTTATGCAATACTACTAAACACTCCTAGACTTGCTGGATGTGTCTTTTGGTATATATTCTTGCTTGCATTCTTCTTTCTTTTTCTTAAAAAATCTTTGTTAAAGGGATAAGCTGCAGAGCAAGGCTGGGCAAGTGCTATACTTAAAAATAAATGTGTATTTAAAAGATATTAAAATAATTTTAAAGATAATGAACATAAAAAATTTTCAAGTTCATAAAATTGTAAGACAGGAAGGGACATTTATCCATCACTAATTTTCAGATTACAGACACATCAATGATAATGGAGCTAAGAACAGTTTCAACTATGCTGATAAACTATTTAGAACAATGGAACCAAAGGCACTAAACTGGAGTTTCATACTCTCTGACATAA
The DNA here is from genome assembly GCF_902635505.1 of Sarcophilus harrisii. NCBI lineage: Eukaryota > Metazoa > Chordata > Mammalia > Dasyuromorphia > Dasyuridae > Sarcophilus > Sarcophilus harrisii. The sequence goes on along the minus strand of NC_045429.1, from coordinate 380,836,711 downwards.
CAAAACTACCAAATATATGCAGAATGCAGGTATATAAGAAAAATAGTTTGGAAAGATTTAAGAACTGTGATCAAAGCAATGACCAATCCTGATATCAGAAGACTAATGATAGACTTTTAACAGAGACATCAAAGTCCAAAGGTACAGAATGAGACAAACCTTTTCAGTCACTGTCAGTGGGTTAATTTGTTAACTTGACTTCACTTGCTATAAATGAAGGATTCTATTTGGGTTTGGTAGTGAACTGATGACAAATGACAGAAATGCAAAAAAAAAGTATTAATAAAATATGAAAATGGGGTAGCTAGTTTCTGTAGTGGATAGAGCACCAGCCCTAAAGTCAGGAGGAACTGAGTTCAAATTTGGTCTCAGACATTTAACACATCCTAGCTGTGTGACTCTGGGCAAATCACTTAACCCCAGATACCTCAGCAGAAAAAAAAAAAAAAAAAGAAAAAAGAAAACTGAAAAAAAGAAAACCAGGACACCTAAATAGATCAACTTATTTACTACCTTGTTAAATTTAATTAACACTTTAAAATGAGCTTTTCATGTACCAAGTTTTTAGTTTCACATGTAATCATTTTTCTTTTCATATTGAAATGCTTATATTTTTAAAAAGATTTTTAAATAAGAAAAAATTAAGAGGAAAAAAAAAAAACATATCTCTTTTTGGTTCTCTTGACAAAGAACTCCCAGACAAGGAAGATTCTTCTATTAATGTGAACCGGCACCTTCCCTGGATTTTAGTCTTAAGAGAGTTGCCTAGAAGAGAAATGTCAAACTCACAAAGAAAATAGGGGACCACAAGACCACACTACTTATATCATAAGGATCCCTGAAGGGTATACAGCATGACTTAGATAATCATATATTGAAATAACATAAGTTTCATTATATTTTTATTTTATAAATATTTCTCAATTACTTTTTAGTCTAGTTCCCCAGTACATGGGAGTGTTGAAACAGCAATTAGTTTGAGATTTTGTGTTAGATACCTGTTCTAGAGCACTGAGTAATCTCTCATTGATTGTTTAGTGAGGAACAATGGAAAACAGATTGCTCTTTAAGTAACCCTGGAAGTCCCTTCCAACTTTAAGATTCTGTGATAAAAGGAAGAGTAAAAGGTATTTTATTTTCTTCTTCCTTTTTGCTTTTAACAATTTAAAAATATTTTAAATACGAAAAAATTGCTGAGCACATGAGAGAATTCAAAATATAAAGCAATAAATTTCTATTTCAAGAAAGCCTATGTAATAAAATAAATACTACACTTTATATTCAGAGCTGTTCCTCTTTTCGTTGCTTTCTTGTAGGTTTTCTTTTGTTCACTGCTGCATACTATTTTATTTTTTCTCCCTTTCTCCCCCCGCCTACACCCAAAGGCAAGAATTAAGTGTGTGTCTGTGTGTGTGCATGTATGTATGTATGTATGTATACACATGTGAAATGTATATCTATATATGTATACACATATATGTAATCTATAGAAATATATCATACATATCTAAAATCTATATCTATAATCATACACAAATGTACCCAGACATCCTCATATGCTCATCTTTTTTATGATACAGCAATATTTCAATCTTGTACTATCTAGTTATTTTAAATAGCCTAAAACAATATTGATTAATATGGCTGACGTAGTTTCCCTATTTTTTCTCTTTTGACTAAATTTGTCTGAGATTTTGATTATATTAACCTTGTTTTTTGTTTACCTAGTACATTTTACTCCTGATATTTATTTTATGTTGTGTATATCTCTCATTTTTATAATATTTTCTGAAAACAACATATTGTTGAGTTCAAATTTTTCATCTATACCTGTTTTAATTTTATGGGGAAATTCATCCAATTTACATAATTACTAGTTGTTTATTATCTTCCTTCCTATTTTCCTCACTATCCTTATCACTACAGTCCTATCCCTCCTTACTCTCTGTTTTGCTTCTAGTCCTCATCCCATTCCTATCTTCACAACTCATCTACTTGTACCTGATACTTTGTCCTATTATTCTACCTCCCCTCCAACAATCTCTCCCTTATTCTCAAACCCCACCCTATTCCTTTGCCCTCATTTCTACTTGAATTTAAATTTCTATATCTTTCCAAACATATATATATATATGTTGGTCTTTCTTCATCCCATTCCAATTAATTTATACCCTTCTATACTTTCCCTATGCTATTCACTCATCCTCTTTTTAAAAACTTCAAAAACATTTATTCCCTTTAATCAACCCACTCCTCCTCCAAGATTCCCTCTCTTATGCTCTCCCTCCACTCTATCCTAGTGCTTGCATTTCTTTTTGAATTAAAAGACTTTTATACCTTTTTAGATATATGTATGTTGTTCTTTAGTTCATTCCTGATGAGAGTCAAGTTTCAGCACTACATACCCTCCTCTGAATTACTTTTGTATCTATTTTTCCTTTTTTGCCTCATTTGCATGAAATATTTGTTCCTTTTTCTCTCTTAAACTATTTTGATGGCCTTCTTTGGTTAGGAGATTGAGATCTTCTAATTGTCTGTCTTCCTTCTCCTCTTGCCCAGTCCCCCAAGAGATGGTTGTTATGAACCAGCACCACATCAATAAGACCTTTCTCTGACCAAAGACCTTCCATCTCCTGTTATCCCTGTTCCTTAAGGGAGCATGAAGAGAAAAGTCAGTCAAGGGTGGGATTTCCATCTCTTGATGTACACATCCTCTGCCTAATTTCCAGTCTTTGGAGCAGAGTTGTGCAATATCTTCCCATCTTTCTCATGTTTCTGTGCTTTCCAGCATCCTCTGGGTAATGGAGTGTTATTTTCTACTTAGCACGTGTGTATGTATATACATACACACACTCTCACACACATACACATACACGTATTTTGATTCACCCCATCAGACTCAGCTCAGTCCAAGATTTTCTTTCAAACTACCCAAATAAAAGTGACAGTCCATAAAGGAACTGATTAATATTTCCACATATAAAAAGTAAATTATTTGATCTTATTGATCCTAATGTGTACTTAAATTGGTCCTAAATGTATACTTTATATTTCTCCTGATGCCAAATGTTGGACTTTCCCTTAAGTTTTGCTGTTTTTAATCAAATGAAGGTGGCCTAGCTATACCTGATCTAAAACTATATTATAAAGCAGCAGTCACCAAAACCACTTGGTATGGCTAAGAAATAGATTAGTTGATTAATGGAATAGGTTAGGATCACAAGACAAAATAGTCAATTATAGCAATCTAGTGTTTGACAAACCCAAAGATCCCAACTTTTGGAATAAGAATTCATTATTTGACAAACACTGCTGGGAAAACTGGAAATTAGTATGGCAGAAATTAGGCATGGACCCACACTTTACACCATATACCAAGATAAGATCAAAATGGGTCTATGATTTAGGCATAAAGAATGAGATTATAAATAAATTAGAGGGACATAGGATAGTTTACCTCTCAGACTTGTGGATGAGGAAGGAATTTGTGACCAAAGATGAATTAGAGACCATTATTGATCACAAAATAGAAAATTTTGATTATATCAAATTAAAAAGTCTTTGTACAAACAAAACTAATGTAAACAAGATTAGAAGGGAAGCAACAAATTGGGAAAACATTTTCACAGTTAAAGGTTCTGATAAAGGCCTCATTTCCAAAATATATAGAGAATTGACTTTATAAGAAATCAAACCATTCTCCAATTGATAAATGGTCAAAGGATATGAACAGACAATTTTCAGATGATGAAATTGAAACTATTTCCACTCATATGAAAGAGTGTTCCAAATCACTATTGATCAGAGAAATGCAAATTAAGACAACTCTAAGATACCACTACACACCTGTCAGATTGGCTAAGATGACAGGAAAAAATAATGATGAATATTGGAGGGGATGCTGGAAAAGTGGGACACTGATGCATTGTTGGTGGAGTTGTGAACAAATCCAACCATTCTGGAAAGCAATATGGAATTCCAAAAAGTTATCAATCTGTGCATACCTTTTGATCCAGTAGTGCTACTACTGGGCTTATATCCTAAAGAGATACTAAAGAAGGGAAAGGGACCTATATGTGTCAAAATGTTTGTGGCAGTCCTCTTTGTAGTGGCTAGAAACTGGAAAATGAATGGATGCCCATCAATTGGAGAATGGCTGAATAAATTGTGGTATATGAATGTTATGGAACATTACTGTTCTGTAAGAAATAACCAGCAGGATGAATACAGAGAGGCTTGGAGAGACTTACATGAACTGATGCTAAGTGAAATGAGCAGAACCAGGAGATCATTATATTCAACAACGACACTGTATGAGGATGTATTCTGATGGAAGTGGATTTCGACAAAGAGAAGACCTAACTCAGTTTCAATTGATCAATGATGGATAGAAGCAGCTACACCCAAAGAAAGAACATGGGAAATGAATGTAAACTGTTGGCATTTTTCTTTTTCTTCCCAAGTTATTTTTACCTTCTGAATCCAATTCTTCCTATGCAAGAAGAGAACTATTCAGTTCTGCACACATATATTATATCTAGGTATACTGTGACATATTTAACATATATAGGATTGCTTGCCATCTGGGGAAGGGGTGGAGGGAGGGAAGGGAAAAGTCGGAACAGAAGTGAGTGCAAGGGATAATGTTGTAAAAAATTACCCAGGCATGGGTTCTGTCAATAAAAAGTTATAATTAAAAAAAAAAAAGTTCTGCTGTTTTTGTCACAAATATTTGAAAGTTGTTCAGTTCATTAAATATCCTTTTTTTTTTTCCCTTTCAGGATTATACTTAACTTTGCTGGATAAGTTACCCTTAGTTATAACTCCAGCTCTTTTGTTCCACAAAATAAAGTATTCCAAGACCAATAATCCTTCAATGTAATAGCTACCAGATATTGTGATCCTTTGTAATTCCAACATATTTACATTTTTTTTCATGTTGCTTTCAATATTTTCTCTTTAACCTGAGAGCTTTGAAACTTGGCTATGATATTCCTGTAAGTTTTTCTCCTAGGATCTCTTTCTTTCTTTCTTTAATAGCCTTTTATTTACAGGTTATATGCATGGGTAACTTTACAGCATTAACAATTGCCAAACCTCTTGTTCCAATTTTTCACCTCTTACCCCCCACCTCCTCCCCCAGATGGCAGGATGACCAGTAGATGTTCAATATATTAAAATATAAATTAGATACACAATAAGTATACATGACCAAACCGTTATTTTGCTGTACAAAAAGAATCAGACTCTGAAATATTGTACAATTAGCTTGTGAAGGAAATCAAAAATGCAGGCGTGCATAAATATAGGGATTGGGAATTCAATGTAATGGTTTTTAGTCATCTCCCAGAGTTCTTTCTCTGGGCGTAGCTGGTTCAATTCATTACTGCTCCATTGGAAATGATTTGGTTGATCTCATTGCTGAGGATGGCCAGGTCCATCAGAACTGGTCATCATATAGTATTGTTGTTGAAGTATATAATGATCTCCTCCTAGGATCTCTTTCAAGTAGTGATAAGTGGATTGTTTTTCCTATTTCTGCTTTGCCTTCTTGTTCTAAAATTTCAGGGCAATTTTCCTTAATAATTTCTTGTAATATTACATTGAAACTTTAAAAAATAATTTTCAGGCAGTTTGACTATTCTTATATTATTTTCTCTCAATCTGTTCTCCAGATCAGTTTTTTTTCCTGATAAATTGTTTCACACTCTCTATTTTTAAAATTTTATATTAATAGCTGTGTTTTAAAACATTATTAGCTTCCCTTTGTCCAATTCTAATTTTTAAGAAACTATCTTCTTCCCTAAATTGATGGATTTATATTTTAAATTGGTTGCCTTTCTTTTCATAATTTTCTTAGATTGCTCTTATTTTTTTCTTGATGTCTCTTATTTGGTTTTTGAAGGTCCTTTTTAAAAGTTTTAAAAGTTCTTCTAAGAAATCTTTTCATGCTTAGAACAATTTGAAAACAATTGGAAGAAATTAGAACCATTGGGGGAAAAAAAGTGATGTTGGTGGTGTTTTTTTTATCTTGGTTATCCTCCTTTAAATATCCTCAAAATATGAATCCTGATGTTTTCTACCCCCACAGTAGCTATCTATGATTGGGTTCTTTCTCCTTTGTTCTTTTTTGTTTGGTTTATTTATTTATTTATTTTTAAGCAGTTATTGGTATAATCAAGTTCTAGTCTCAAGATATAAGAAATTATGTCCCAAGTTTCAGGTAGTCATTATTTTCTGTGGTGAGCTCCAGGTTTCAGCCTTGGGACTTTTCATTCGTAAGGTGCCCACAACCAGCAGAGTCCCCACCCCTCTGCTCCAGCATTCTTCTTTCTTGACTTGACATGTCTGAATTGAGATTTGAATACAGATCTTCCTAATGTCAATTTTAGCCAATGATCTATACTGACATAGAACAGCGCCCATTAAATGTGTTGACTGATAATCAGAATGAAGTCAGATAAGTAATAACACTAAAATGCCTACTTCTCAAATGGAAGGATGTAGCAAGAGATTATTTCTTACTCTCCTTTCAACTAAAGGGAAGCAAATACCAGGCAAATGTAAATACTATTAAAGTGAGAGAGGGAAGGATGACTTATTTAACTTCATTATTACTTATGCCATATTTTATTATGTAATTTATTATATTTATCTATTATGTACTTATTAAATATTAATTTTATTATGTAATATTATGTAACGTCTTTATGTAATGGATATATTCCTGAAGTTTTTCACAAATCACATTTTTGAGCAAATTTAATAATATATATGTAAGACTATTAGTATATTATTTAAAGAAATCCAATAGAATGCAAGAATCTTAAGTACAAGAACTAGTTTACATCTATCTTTAAAGCCCACTTGATTGTTGTTTGGGCCCCGATTGACTCAGAGTGAATATAAAATACAATTGTTTCTGTTTTGGACAGAAATCCTGATGTTTCTCTCCTTTCAGATTAATATATATATATATATATTTACTAGGTATAAAAAGTCATCGTCTACCTCATTTCTATCCAACTCTACTCACTGACTGGGTATCGTCTCAGTCAAACTTATTGTTAAAGACCTTAGCTTAAAAAGGCCAAGGCGCCCCCCCCCCCCCTTTGCATCCAGGGCCATCTATAATCATCCTGATCTATACCCTGCCACTGGACCCATATGGCTCTGGAGGAGAAAATAAGGCATGTGACCTTGCGTAGCCTAACATTGCTTAAATCCAATTCACTTGCATTTCATGTAATCATCTTTCTTATGTCATGGTCATCCTTAAGAATGAAGGACAAACAACAGTATAAACAGAATAAATGAGAAGTAATCTCAGAGGGCAGGCACAAGCATCGAGAGAGAAAAGAAAAGACTTCTTCCTTAAGATTTAAGCTAACATTTGAGGAAAGTCAGGAAAATCAAGAGACAAAGAGAAAAGAGAATTCCAGACATGGGAAGAGTCAGTGAAAAGGGCAGAGCATTTTGGAAGAGGGATGTTCTGTGTAAAAGAAGCTGATTATGTTAATATTATAGAGCACAAGGAGAGGAATAAGCTACTGTAAAAAGAATGGAAAGGTAGAAAGGGACCAGATTGTAAAAGGCTTAAAAGGTCAAATAGAATTTTATATTTGATCCTGGAGAAGCATTAGTATTTATTTAATGGGGGGGGGGGGAGGGGAGGAAAGATTGTAACAGTTTGTAGACAAAAATTTTGATGAGGTAGTGGATATGAATCACATGAGTATCAAAAGAGAAAAGGCTATTGAATGGTGGTGGTAAGTGGAAAATCTGGAAAGGGCAATGGAGAACAAGGAATATTTCAACTTTTCTGCTTAGCCCAATGAGCTGAACAGAATCAGTGAAGATGAAGCTAATATTGGAAAAGGTGGCCAGGAAGTTTGTATCATCTGGGAAGATCCAGATTTTTTTTTTTTTTTAATTTAATAGCCTTTAATTTACAGGATATATACATGGGTAACTTTACAGCATTAACAATTGCCAAACCTCTTGTTCCAATTTTTCACCTCTTATCCCCACCCCCTCCCCTAGATGGCAGGATAACCAGTAGATGTTAAATACATTAAAATATAAAATACATACACAATAAGTATACATGACCAAAATGTTATTTTGCTGTACAAAAAGAATCAGACTCTGAATTATTGTACAATTAGCTTGTGAAGGAAATCAAAGATGCAGGTGTGCATAAATATAGGGATTGGGAATTCAATGTAATGGTTTTTAGTCATCTCCCAGAGTTCTTTTTCTGGGTATAGCTAGTTCAGTTCATTACTGCTCCATTAGAAATGATTTGGTTGATCTCGTTGTTGAGGATGGCCTGATCCATCAGGACTGGTCATCATCTAGTATTGTTGTTGAAGTATATAATGATCTCCTGGTCCTGCTCATTTCACTTAGCATCAGTTCGTAAGTCTCTCAGGCCTTTCTGAAATCATCCTGTTGGTCATTTCTACAGAACAGTAATATTCCATAATTTTCATATACCACAATTTATTCAGCCATTCTCCAACTGATGGACATCCATTCAGTTTCCAGTTTCTAGCCACTACAAAAAGGGCTGCCACAAACATTCGTGCACATACAGGGCCCTTTCCCTTCTTTATAATCTCTTTGGGATATAAGCCCAGTAGTAACACTGCTGGATCAAAGGGTATGCACAGTTTGATAACTTTTTGAGCATAGTTCCAAACTACTCTCCAAAATGGTTGGATTCATTCACAACTCCACCAACAATGCATCAATGTCCCAGTTTTCCACATCCCCTCCAACAATCATCATTATTTTTCCTGTCATCTTAGCCAATCTGACAGGTGTGTAGTGGTATCTTAGAGTTGTCTTAATTTGCATTTCTCTGATTAATAATGACTTGGAGCATCTTTTCACATGACTAGAAATAGTTTCAATTTCTTCATCTGAGAATTGTCTGTTCATATCCTTTGACCATTTTTCAATTGGAGAATGGCTTGATTTTTTATAAATTAGAGTTAATTCTCTATATATTTTGGAAATGAGGCCTTTATCAGAACCTTTGACTGTAAAAATATTTTCCCAGTTTATTGCTTCCCTTCTAATCTTGTCTGCATTAGTTTTGTTTGTACAAAAACTTTTCAGTTTGGTATAATCGAAATTTTCTATTTTGTGATCAGTAATGATCTCTAGTTCTGCTTTGGTCATAAAAACCTTCCCCTTCCACAGGTCTGAGAGGTAAACTAGAAGATCCAGATTTCACTGATTATTAAAAGACAGAAATTGGAGAGGAAAAAATGCAGGATAAGGGGAAATTTGTGGCCTGTAGGACAGACATTCCAGGAAACACTGTAGAAGAAGTGGGTGTCATTTGGCTGGGGCTTTGGGTTGGGAGTATTATGAAAAATGAGGAGGAATCGGGAATAATTTAGGATTTAGATGAAGACCTACAGAAATTCATATTCATTGATACACACACTTATATATAAATGTAGATAAAATAAGTGATGAGCAGATATGAAAATGTTTATTATTAAGTAGAAAATAACACTCCATTACCCAGAGGATGCTGGAAAGTACAGAAACATGAGAAAGATGGGAAGATATTGCACAACTCTGCTCCAAAGACTGGAAATTAGGCAGAGGATGTACATCAAGAGATGGAAATTCCGCCCTTGACTGACTTTTCTCTGCATGCTCCCTCAGGATACAGGATACAGGAACAGGGATAACAGGAGATGGAAGGTCTTTGGTTAGAGAAAGGTCTTATTGATATGGTGCTGGTTCATAACAACCATCTCTTAGGGGACTGGGCAAGAGGAGAAGGAAGACAGACAATTAGAAGATCTCAATCTCCTAACCAAAGAAGGCCATCAAAATAGTTTAAGCACAAGGCAACAAAGACCTACATGATAATGATAGCAGTGTCCAATGAGAGAAGATACAATAGATACTGCTGAGATAAAACCAAAAGATTGGACATGGAAGGCGAATGAATGTGAGTTGAGGAGGACAAGTAAGTTGCAAGTTTAAGTGACTAGGAGAATAATGGTATCCCTCAACAAGGCTACCTCATTTACTTTCTCATTCAAGATCCAGATCGTCACTGATTGACGATCTGGTCTTGCTTTACCTGTTATCTATAATCCAGAAAGTTTATATATTTATCTCTTTTGTCTTTCCAGGTTCTTTCAGGCTTTCCCATCATTCCTTCCCTTTCCCATCACCAACCGCACAAGTTAGTGAAAACTCTTCCATGTTGTTAAGCGAACTAACGTGATTTCTAAGGAGAGGAGAGGTAGCTATCTCCACAAACTGGCACCAATCTATATTTCCATCTTTGTTTCACACTACTCCCTTACACTCAGAAAATCAACTTCTACTTGTTTCTTACCTTTCCTTGTTTTCTCTCCCACCACATCCCCAAAAGCCCAGACCATTGTCTTCATCCCTTTCCACTGAGTTGTCTTGATTTAAGATGTTGCTTATTGAACGTCTTATGAATCTTTCTCCAATTTTCCCAGATCTGTGACATAGAGAAATCTTTGAATTTGAAATCAGAGAATCAGAATCCTATGTGAATTTGGATAAATCTTTTAAACTCTCTGGGTTTCAGGTACCTGGTTTATGAGACTTCTTGTAGCTCTAAATCCATGATCTAATGAATATATTGTTAACATTTTACCTACATCTTAAAAGTTTAAATGTCAAGGCTATTTATGGCTGTCAAGCTAAAGATTTATATATCTAGAAGATATGTTAAATAAAAATTTTTAAGTGTTCTACACTATTGCCAAGTATTTAAGTGAAAAAGAAACTTGGTTGTAACTTTAGAAAAACTTCCCTGAGTAAAGCAGTTAATCTTATAAGATATAGTCAGTTAAATTAATATTTTAAAAAAATATATTTATATTTATTCAAGATTATAAAACGTATTGCTTTACAAAAGAATAACACTTCTTACCATGACCTCATAAACATGTAATTTGCAAAACATTCCATGTAAACATTTTGGTTTTGTAAAATCACTTAATGAAGAATCTAATAAACCTTTGGATGCACAAAGGAATCAAACAACTAAAAAGCATGATACTTCTCATTTCATATGTGTTTGCTAATTTATCCAAAATACAATTTACTATCTTTATTCTATTATAAGATACCAGGTAGCACGATAGAGCAATGTACTTGTAATCAAGAAGACCCAAGTACAAATCCTAGTTCAGATATTTAGTAACTGTGTGAACCTAGGCAAGTCACTTAACTAGTACTTGCCTCAGTTTCCTCATCTCCAAAACTTGGATATTAATAGCACCAACTTATCAGAATTATTGTGAGGATTAAATGAGAAACATGTGAAACACTTTGCAAACCTTCAAATATATCAATGCTATTATTACTCTTCTTGATTTTAAAAACTAATAAACTAGAATGGAAACATACTGCTTAGAAAACCCAATTCCTGTTGGCTGATGCTTAGAATCCTATCATTAGAATTTTACTCAGAGTCTCATATATCTTTTAGCTTTAAGAGCTGTTAAAATTTTTGGCCTGGCATTCAAGATCCTTCACAATATGGCTTCCATCTATCTTTTCAGCCTTTTTAACAACTTTCAACTTTTTAAGTTCCATACTAGACAATTGTACTTGCAATCCCCCCAAAACAAATCTCACTTCCCTGCTCATGCTATCCTCCTTAGGCCTAAATTATTTTCCTCACTTCTGCTATCATAATATTCTTCTTTGCATTTTTGTTATTGGTTTATATTATTATTTCAAATAGATTGTAAGTTTTTTGGATGGGCAGCATTTTATTTTGTATCTTCCACAATACCTACTAATTGTTGAATACAATGGATGACACACAAATATGAGTTTTTTAATGATTTCTTTAATGAATCTCAAAAAATAACACTTTCTTTAATTCAAATATCGTTTTATTTTTATTTTGAATCCCTAGAACTTGGCATACAACCTTGCATCTAAAGTAGGTACTAAATATATGCTTGTTAATTGAATTGAATAGATCAATTATGTACACCAGAAGTGTCAAATTTGCAGGCCACATGGCAAAACTCCAGAGTATCTGCTAGATTCAGATTAAAATGTAATTGGAAAATGCTTAACATAATAAATAAAAACACACCACTGAGGTGCATCTTAATGTTAGGCAGCATGGTGGAGTAGAAAGAGCTCAGTGAATGCTTGAGTTTAAAGCAGTGATTTCAAACTCAGAAATAGATTCTATAGATAGCATGTTGATTTAGAAAACTACAAATTAACATTAACTATGTTGTATTATATTTTTATTTATTAAATGTCAAACACTTCCTGATTCCATTTTATTGTAGATTCAGCACAATGAGCTGCAAGAGTTTGATACCTCTAGTCTAGATCAATTGCACCCTCTAGTCTTTTAACATTATAAACAGCCACACTATGGGGACTATCAAAGATAAACAAAGAGGGAACATGCATGAACTAGTTTAATGTCTCCCATTAAATTGCAAAATTAAAGTGACTCATTTAAGAATCATAATATGTCAAAGCTACAAAAGAAACTAAAGTCGTCTAGCCCAACATTCCAGATAAAGAAATTGCAAGTAAAGAAATGGAGGACAGATAAATTGGAGTGACTTGTATGAAAGCACTGAATTGAAATAATAGGAGGATTTTTCAAACTCAAGTCACAGAAAAGTTCTGAAAAAATTCCAGAAGTCATTTAAGTTCAATCCCATTTCACCTTTTTCTTTTTCTTTTTTTTTTTTTTTTGAAATAGTATTAAGTAAACTTGCCCAGGATCACACAGGGCAATTTGAGGCTGGATTTGAACTCTGATCCTTCTGATTCCAGACTCAATGTTCTATTTATCACATTGCCTAGCTGCCCCTAACCCTTTTTAAAATTACAAATGAGACAATTTGATGGTTTCTCTTTCTGCTAGATACTTATAATGACTAAAACAAGCACCAAAAAAATGACCATGAAAAAATAGTAACAACACATAGGTTTGAATCCTAATTTAAAATTTACCAGATTTGTGATGGATCAGGACCAAGTTAATCTCTTTAAACCTCTATTTCTTCATGGCAAAACTATAATAATACTTATTCTCCTTCTCACAAAGGGTTCTTGTGAGAAAAGTATTTGACAAGTGCTAAAACAATATACAAATGTGAGGAATTATTACTAAGTTTGAACATTTCTGAAAGGAGATTTATGTAGTAAAAGGGCAAGATGGAAACTGACCACCTGAGGAACAAGACTACTATTACATTAACAATAGTAAGCTTATTTGTTCTAACATGTAAACAGAGAGTCAAATGAAAATTAATTATCTCTTGCTTGGATGAGAAAAATACCTGGGTCACCTAATAAAAACAATATTTAAAATCTTTATTCAGATATAACAATTTCTGGAAAGAGATTGGCTAGCCATAAACCGCATCCCTAAGATTTATAATGTTCCCTAACCTGTGGAGAGAGAGGAAACCAACACTAGTTCAACCTTCAGACAGGAGAACAGATGTTTTCACATATAGACTATGGCAGGAGTTTGGGTAGACTCTCCATTATAGAATGGAGAGGTGGCAGTTGTTACATAAAGGCAGCCTGTGTTTTCCACATGTTTTCCTCCCTTCTTTAAGATTATGACACATGACCTCTATGTAAATGGATGGACAAGATGTTAGGTGGATGACTAGTGTGTCTTTATTTGGGGACCTTGTTCTAAATGCAAAAGAGAAACAAGTTGAGAGGGACATTCTGCTTCATTTTTAACTTTGCTTTTAAAAAAATTTATTCTGCTAAAGAACACATTTGCAAGATTTAATATTATTTTTCATAATCATCTATGTTAGACCTTGTTTTAATATTACCTGAAGTCCCTTTATTTGCAACAGGAAGATATAATGGGAACCACAAAACAAAGTAAGGAACTTTCCTAACACAGGGCTGGGAGATCACTATATAGCTTATTGTAAGACAGTTGGCCTTTCTAAATAAGGGGATGAGAATGAACCATTTCACAACTATCCTTTTGAATCATTATGAATATAGGTCACATTTTATAAATCTGCTACATAAAAACAAGCCAATGTTATAGAAGAGGAAAAAAGCAAATGCAGTACTCTGAAAAATCTGATTTCTATTAAACTTGCATTTTTACTTAAATCTTTACTTAAAGTCATCATGACTAGCCTTGTTTTTCCCCAAACACTATTTTATTCTGTTTGTTACATGTGGAACTATTACATGAATTGCTTCAAGTACTAGAAAAACATCATTGAAAAGGGCTGGCAAATTGAAGCCATAAGCAATTTTTTTCCCCCACATCACTGTCCACCTCCTCCCCTTAGTCAAGGGCACAAGCCATTGATTTTTCCAACTTTTTTTTTTTAATCTTACTGTTTTCCTCTTTTATCTCAGGAGCATTCAAAAGCCAATCCTTGTACCTTGACCAAGTCCAAACTTAAGAAACAAAAAAATGAAAACACTTGTAATACTGTGATGTTGTGGATTTGTTATCATAACAAGAGTAAAAGATTTCAGAGATTTAACCTGAGTTTTATAAAAATGGGAAGAAAAGATGCCTATGCCTTTCTAGAATATTTTAATGAAAATTACTAAAATATTTTAAGCCAAAAATAACACACTTCTATTATTTTGTATTAAAAATACTTCAGACTTCTAAAACCTAGTATGTGTAGAAAACACTAATTCTTTACTCATGTTTCTTGGTGAATTACATCTTCATTTCAACATAATTGATTTTCTTTGTAATTCATATATGTTATTTTATTCATTGACAAATTCTGAGAAAAGGGGGCCCATAAACTTTGTTTCCCAAAATTTCTAAGACACAAAAAAGGTTCAGAACACCTCTGCCTTTTAGCATAATACTGATTCTCATCAAATCCCACAGGCTCAATCTATGTACAGATGATTTCTATATTATATAAATTTAATATAAATAATTTATATTTACAATATACCTTATTTATGTGTATTTATATATGTACACAGATACACACACACAATATACATATTAAAGCATAAAATTATATGTACTAAAATTTTTAAAACACATCATATGTAGAAAATTTAATATCACCAATTCTATTTTAGACATCTCAAACTGGATGTCCTCTAAGTTTCAAATACAACATATCCAAAACAGAATATTGAATTCTGTTGGGATTGGACCCATAATTGTCCAATCTTATGAGTTTTCCTAATACTATCAAAGGTACCACTTATCCTTTTTCAGGCATATAAATTTGCACATCCAAAGTCTTCCTCATCTTTATACTCCCATACCATGCCAATGCCCAATTCCACTGCCAAATCTTGCCAAATACTTTTACATCTCTTGTATATCCCCTTCTCTTTACTTGGAAAACCATAACAATATTCGAAACTCTTGCCATTTCTTATCTGGACAATTCTAACATTCTTTTAACTACTTTCTTCCTATTTCAATTTTTACTCATTTATCAAATATATTTTTTTCTAAAAATGTAAGTCTGACCAAGTGTTTCTGTCTCTCTCCTTTCCCCTTCCTCTCTACTTCCCTCTCTCTCTTTTACAGTGACTTCTCCCCCATGCCTTGAACACTTTCTCCATACCTCTACCTCTTAGCTTTACTGGCTCTCCTCAAATACCATCTTCCATCCTGAGATCATCCTAGTCCTTTTAGCTGCTAGTGCCTCCACCTCTAAAGTTACCTTCCATCTACTCTGTGTTTATTTCGAAAATATTTTAGTTATTAACATGCTGGTCTTTCCATATTAGTAAGAAAGTTCCTGAAGAGCAAAGACTGTTTTTGCATCCCTAGCATTTAACACAATGCCTGAGACACTGCTTAATAAATATTTTCTTATTTGATTTCAGTCACATATCATTAATACAGTTACTATATTTTAACCACATTCAGCTGAGTGACTGAACACATTGTTTCATTACTGAATTCTTACAATTACTTCTAATATCTGAAGTAAAAATGTATATTTTAGTAAAAATCTCATTTTTATACTAAAATATTTTAATAAGAATATAATTTTTGAAAAATGCAAGGCACTATTTTGCAATGATTTGAATTATGTTTATAAACATTTTAATTTTCTAGTGAGTTCTGCATATATATATATACACATACATACACATAGATATGTGTGTGTATTATATATATAGATATGTGCTTACATATATACTATAGTTCACATGTTTAGAGGTATAATTTTACAAAAGCACTTTTTAGATATGTTTTTAAACTTTATAATACTCATACAGGATAGATAATTAATAAATTTTATCTCCACTTTACAGATGAGGAAAATTAATCTCAGCAAGGTTAATTCTCATGTCCTTTGTCATACATTATGAATATACCATAATCTAAACCTTGATTTCTCATCTATAAAATGAGATTAATATTAGCTTGTATGATACTATTTAACTTTTATCTAGCAATATATCGATTGTTTTCCAAGAATCATTATCACTAAGTACAGAATCTCATCACTAGTAGGCTGGTCATTTGATGATGAATTCTTTGGTCACTCCAAGCTATGAAACATAGAAAAATACAAAATGGCCCTCAATCTTTTGCAGCACCCTTTTATTTCTGCAGTAAGCATGACAGGGGCAAAAAAAAAAAAGGCACTGAAGATGCTAAGAGTCACATTGTTCTTAGCCATTCCATAAGGTTTAACTTGGTTAATTGTAATCTAAATGTAAGGTATTTTTTTAAAAGTTTGTATGGATAGACTACTGGAGAAACCGAAAAGATCAGTCCAATAGTGCTTGTTTAAAAAAAAAAAAAAAAAGTAATGCTAAAAAAGGGAAGTTTTGGCTAATGGAAGGATGGTTTCAGGCTTGGAGAAGATGAAGGACTTCTGGAATTATTTTTATATGATAGAAAGAGGAAACAAGAAACAGCAATTCATATTAAAGTGAAATAAATAATTATTTGCAAAAAGACAATTATAAAAATAATTGCAAACAAGAGGTAAAATAACTATTGGTTTAAATAAATTAAAACAACATATACTTTGAAATCTGATCATTTCAATACAAAGACTGAATGGTAACCAATAAGAATTAATTTTTTTAAATGGCTCAGGAATAAGGAATTAAAAAAAAAAAAAAAAAGCTAAAAGCTCAATAGGTTACAAAGATGCCTTGTGCCGGTATTTAGTGAATTCTTTGAGAAAAGAATTGATAGAATGAGACATTGTCAATACTGAGTTACATCTCAGAAAATGAAACATTATTTTTAAATACAGGAAATGACTTATGCAAGTAATTCCTGAATTTGTTATAAATTAGTACAAATCTTTAAAAAAGAATTTAAAAAGATAGCTTTCAGCTGAAACAATGCATTCCTGAAATACCATAATAATAATAGTAAATGAGTGAAAGACAGAAAGACACAAAGTACATTTACAAAGATGTTTATCCAATGTATAGCAACTGATATAATTGGAATACCAAAAGAATCTAAAAAGTGCTTCAGTCAGCAAACAATGAATTACTTGCCAAGTACAATTAGTAACAAAAGTGAAGATTGGGGCAGCTAAGTAGAATAGTGGACAGAGTACTGAGTCTGGAGTCAGGAAGACTCCTCTTCCCAAATTCAAATTGGGCTTCAGACACAAGTTATATGAGTTTGAGCAAGTCACTTAATTCTGTTTGCATGATCCATAAAACATGCTACAGAATAAAATGGCAAAGCAGTTGAATAATTTTGTCAAGATGAGAAAGAGTTAGACATGATTGAAGTAAATGAATGATAACAAGAAGCATAAGCTCAAAAACATACCCAATCAAGATATGGTAAAAGGTCTCAAAAGAGTGTACAATGTATGCTCTTAAAAATCCACCTGAAAGAATGCTCTAGATCACTGATAATCTAAGAAATTCAAATCCAAACTAACCTGGTTTCATTTCACACCCAGAAAATGACAGAGATGACAAAAGATTGGCACACTAATGATTTGTTAGTGGAACTGTGAATTAGTAGCATTTTGGTAATCAATATAACAATAGTGAAAACAAAGTGACTAAAATCCTTTTGATGGGGGTAAACTCTGAAACTGTGTCCCCTTTAATCTGTAAAAGAGAGATTCAGAGTCTCAGGTTCTCCTCTGGGAAAGTATATCTTCCCAGACAAGTTAAGCAGCATCATTCAATTGGAAATCTTGGTCAAATCACCTTCCATTGATCTTTTGGGGGTAGTCGGATTTTCTTCAGGAAATTCCAGGCTCTAGGAAAAAGCCTTCAAAATGATTTTATTCAGTTGGAGATCTGGGCTTGATATTCCTAATGAGTGGCTTGAAACTCCAAGATAAGTATTTAGGCCTGGGGGCACTGACTCTTTTTTCAACTGGAACCAAGCCTTAGACTGCTAATAAAAGACAATTTTGAACTCCAAGTCTCTGCAGAAGTCCGAAATAGGATTATGTTTTGCCAAGGGAACTCTCTTCTTGACACAGCTGCCTGCCAGGACTCTTGCCCGCTGTGAAGATACCCTCTTCTCAGTGATAACCTTTTGGTATTTCTGACCTTGCCACTGAGGAGTCTGTCTACCTAGCAAAGCTGGCTTCTCAGTGACAATAAAAATCCCTTTTGCCATTCAGACTTTTTGGGTTCATGAATTCTTTCACATTGGACCTATGTGCCGACCAGAAGGGATTCTCACATCAATTCTCTACCATTAGACCCACATCACTTTGACCCATGGATTCCACTACTACGCATACACCCCACCAGAAACTGACAAAAAGGCCCATGTACTCACATATATTTGTTTGTGGAAGCAAACAACCAAAAGCAAAGTTGATGCTGGGAAATGAGTAAACAAATTGTGGTAAAGAAATGTAATTAAATATTATTATGCTGCCAAAAATGACAAACTTGATTAATAAAGAGAATCATGCAATGACTTTCACAAACTTATGCAGCATGAAACAAGCAGAACCAAAAATTTATTAAAGCCCTAAAACAATATAAATGCAAAGATGAACTGTAAAACAAAAAAATTAATGATACAAAATTATACAGAATATAGTCTCCCAAAAGATGGAAGACACCGCCTTCCTACTACTTCTAAAGGCAGGGATTGTCCATAGCAGTAGGGAACATGGTATATCTTCAGATTTTCTTTTAGATCATTTAATTAGTTTTATTAATTTTTTTCCTTTTCCTTTTTTTCTTTTTTCTTTTAAAAAATTACTTTTCATTGGGAGAGTTCTCTGGGAACACTGAATGGGAAAATTTAGGTAACATGAAAAAGAAAAGATATAACATTAATTTTTTTTAAAAAACAGTGGATCTTTAGAAGTCACCTGATGTGAATTTTATTAAAATGAAATTTACTAATAAATATGCTGTCATCAGTAATAATAGATATTAGAGAAATCCTTGTGATTTGAAGGACATAACAAGAATAAGCACTAGTTACCTCTAAATTAAGATTCTCTTAAATTCAGGATATTGCAAGATAATGTCTTTTCCCTTAGTTTTAAACATTTTTCTTGTTCTCTATTTGCATCTTTAATTGTTTAATTCCTATTAAATGCCTATTCAGATGGCAAAGGAATATTTCCTGTTTGTTGACTTTTTTTAAAAACAAGTTTTCAATGAATGGATTTTTCTGTACAATGGGTATTGAGTACTAGATGAAAATAATTATTTACATAATTGGTTATTTCCATTTATGGTAATTTCTGTATATACTACATTTCCTTTGAGTGAGAATATTCACAATGTTCTCAATTATTTTGAACAAGTTTTAAATAATGTGCTCTCTGAGACCAATTCATTCAGTAAGTTGATAAAGTGATTTTGTATTTTGTTACTGGGAGTAAATACAAATGAAGAGAGCAATTTGTATTACTGTCTAAACAGAAAATATAATTTCAGAAAGTTAAGATTTAAAAAACTACATAAATTGATACAGTCCATTTGTTCTGGGCAATTCCATTCACACTGAAGTACCAAAAATTTAAATAAAAAAAAAAAAAAAAAAAAAAAAAAGGCTGATTCACACAGCCTAAAGCAAACTACAGAAGATACTAAAAAATAAATAAATGAACTCTACCTCAGTTTGACTACAATGGGAACAATTCTTTTAATTATATGGATACAGAATAGGTTTTTTTTAAAGCTTAATTGCATCACACACATGGAACTAGGTTCTACTATAAGCTATAGCCTACAATAAAGCTGTACTATATTAGATTGTTGATATGTGTTGCTTTGCAACTTTTAAATTATTTCCCATAAATGTATTCTTCCTTTTCCCCCATCCTCCCAAGCAGATTCTGAGGGCTTCAGAAAGCAGGAACTATTTCTTCTGTTTCTTTTATCACATTAACAGCTACTTATGTGTAGAATAAGTACCCAATATTCATTACTGATTGGAAATAAAAGGAAGAAATAACATAGACCTCACAAAACTGAAATTAAACGTGGGAGAGCAAGTGATAGTCATATTTTAAACTAGAGAAGACCACTCTCATCAGTACTATGATTAGGTAAGGACTTGAGTGCCTAAAACTAGAGACATAAAAATATATTAAATAGTATGTATTGTCCAAAACTTTACATGCACATTAAGATTAGGGTGATAAGATTTTATATTCTTTCCTCAGGCACAAAATTAATTGGTTATGGTGCTTCTGTGTGAAAGGTATGATTCACTATACACTAATCCACATATTGTGCAGAAAAAAAATGTGTCTGTCAGAAGTGGCAGCCCATTCTTTGTTAGAATATTAGCTGTAGTCAGACATAAGCTGTCCTTACAATAAAATAACTACTTTCTTTCTCTTCAACACACATGCATATATAGTACTCTCCTAGAAACAACGAGACTAAAGTTCAATTTTATTTAACTTTTATTAATATATAATTATATCATAATATACCATATCATCATAATTATGATACTATACTAATATATATTATACAATTATAATACTATAACACATAATATGTTATAGGTCCTAGAAAAAAGAAAATTCATTTAACAGACTATTATGTGCATATAATATTTTATGTTGTCATATTTATATTGTCATGTATATCCTACTTTATATGACATTCAGGAAGTTTATAAAACCCATGAACTTTATGAGTCTCATGAGGTCATCTAGGCGAGAGTTGTCAAACTCCCAGGCTCACAGCCCCAATGCTGAGTAAAAAAGGATAAAAATGTTACGAAATGTTACAGGGAAATGTTTAACAAAACACAGTGTTAATTTGTGGTATTTCAAGTCAATGTGTAGCAGGCAAAGATCTGATTCTATTTAAATTTATAACCACAATCCAGACTATCTCATATACCTCCCCACTGAACCCCAAAAAGCCTCAACAAGAATAAGAACAGTCACTCTTATACACACACACACACACACACACACACACACACAAACTCTAATAAAAAGGAATTCCACAGAGCAAAAGATAATAGACAGAAATGGTTTACTATCAGAAAGCTCCTCTATTAAGCCCGACATGTTTAGAGAGTTATGGGCTAGATTATAGAAACAATGAGTAGACTTTGAACGAATCTACAAAAAGAGGCTTCCTTAATGATTGGGTGTCTTCCTGGTAAAAGATCTTCACTAGAATGGCTGATAATGTGTGCTTGGCATATTTAGAATTTCATCAGTTAAAGACATAAATGAATTTACAGGTGCCACAATGCTGCTGGAAGGCAGAATCAGAATTCAGAAATATCTTAGGCTAGAGTTAATCGTTAAGTCAATTAAGATAATAATTAAGAAAAATGTGAAATATTGGCTTCATGAGAACAAGATAGCAGAGGCACAGCTAGAAAGCAATTCATCTCAAAAGAGCCAGGGGGGTTTCAGTGGATTGCAAGCTCAACAGAAATCAAAAGTATAAAATGTAAGTTTAAAAAACCACGAACACAAATCTAGAAACAAAAGAGACATGTATCAAAATAAGCCTAGCATCTAGGAATAGAGATATTGCCAAGCTTGAGTTATTATTCTGCTCTAGCCTGGCAATAGCTGAAATCCTTTGTTAGATTCCTGAGGCTATTTTAGGTTGAAGAGACCAACAGACTGGAGAGTGTCCAGATGAGAACCACCAAGTTGGTGAAAGGTCTGGAGTTTATGCCAAGTAAAAATTGGTTAAAGAAACTGGGAATATTTAGAGAAAATAAAACTTAGGGCAAGTCATGGTTATTTCAAGTATCTGAGAGGCTGACAGCTAGCAGAAGGATTTGATAAGACTTTCCTACTGAGGTCATAAAACTGTAGAATTGGAAAAGGACTCAAGTTATGTAGTCTAATCCCTTCATTGTACAGATGAAGCAAGTGATACCCCGAGAATATACCCAAGGATACAGAGATGATAAGAATCAGAATGAGATTCGAACCCAGGTCCTCTAACTTCAGTCAGTGGGATTTTCCTCCCAATTGAAGGCACCCAAAAGAGCAACTTTAAGCTTCATGTAATTAGAAACTTCCTAAATAACTATTCAAAAATTTATTGTTAGGTATCCTGTAGAAATAATTCTTTTTTTTTTGATATAGGCTGGATTAGGTGTCTGGGGAAGTCCCTTCCAACTGTGACACTGTTGACTTTCTTTATTAGTGATTAAGTCATTCTGTTTCTGTTTTGCAACACTGAAGAAAAAGAAATTTAAGACTTTAAACATTATTTTAGAGTAATACTTTTCTATTTCCTAATAAAAATGTATAATTCTTTTACTTTCTTTATCACAATTCTTTTCTAACCTCCAATCAATTTTTTCTCTCTTCTTTCATATTTTCCAGTTTCTCATACCCTCAGAATATAGAATTCAAAGGATCCAATGACTAATGCTTCAAGAGCATAATCTACTTTTTATATTTTAATATCAAAATATTGAGAGTTATCAAATGTAAGTCTGAATAAACCACATATTCTTTTCTGCTATTGTTCTAAAAGACAAACTTTGGACTACATTTATTTTACATTTACATATCACACTTTTACTTGCCAAACTTCTAATTAACATTTGTAATATACTGATATAATTTTGCATCTTATTTTTCTTCTATACTTCAATTAATTCCCCATAAGTGGTAATTTCCATATAATATGATTATATTATTCCATCTTTTAATTCACTGACTGAAAGTAGTAATAGCAGATAAACTATGGAATTTTAAAGACAAAACTTAACAGTACTTCCTATATCCTCAACCAAATCAAAGCCAATTCCTTCCACACTGATAAATAAATAAGGATATTATAGCTAAGCTAGTCATCTGCCCATTTTACAATATAATAGGCTAAACTAGCTGGTGACTGTGCCACATGATGTAATAGTTACTCCTGAACAAGTCCTATTTCACACACAAGTGGCTTCCAAGACCCAAAGGGCAAGGGCAAATCTAGTTCCTGGAAAAACAATAAAATTTAGAAAATCCTTTTTAAAAAAAAATTCTTATTGAAGCATAATGAACATGGGATAGTATATGTATATTTGTAAGCATAAAAGAATCCCAATCCTCCTACCACTACTGCTATTCACAAAGGTGAAGAGATGGAGCAAAAGCTGTTCTTCCATTCTGCTTTGCATAATCCCAGATAGTTCCTTACAATCACAGGGATAGAATAGAGATAGTTCTACCACTCTAGTATTTGAAAGAATACCTTGCATTGGCCAAAGTTTCTCTATACTCATACAATTCAGAAAACCAACAAAGGCTCTCAAAACATGAAATATCATTTTTTGCAATGTTCTTAAGTCTCTGGAGCATAGGACTCTCAAATTAAACAAGTATTTGAGCTTGTCTCAGACACTAAGGATCTCTGCTCTAGACAGGATTATAGTTGAAGTAACAGCCAACTACCCCCCTTCCCCCAAAACCCCCTACTGGACTACATTATATTTCCTTAGCTTCTTGATAGGATAGCTTGTCATCTTGGAACAGACACAAGACTTAAAAAAATTTTTTTGATTAAGTTTAATGATAACACAACCAATTGTGCATTATAACAAATAAAGAATGTGAGAGATTTACTAGAACTTCACTTTATTTCATATAGAAAATGACAACATCCAATACAGGTTAACATATAAAATTATACTGGTTATCTACAAACATAAAATTAAGCCCTAATTAAAAAAGAAAGCCCAGATTTCTGATTTCCCTGTGCATTAAGCATCCTACAAAGTTGACGGGAACTTTGTAAACTGACGAGATACAAAGGGTTCAATGGGAAAAACAATCTGGCCATCAGTTCCTATCAAAATTTGGGGAGAGGAGAAAGGAAGGGGAAAATGCACGGTCATTGTTGCATTTCTGACTTTTGTTTCTAATTGAATTTCGAGACTCTGGATTGAGGGAAAATAACGATTTAACACTTGCTCTATTTAATAGACACACACACACATTCCTCCCTCATTTTTACTATACCGCAGTTACATTCAGGTTTCATCCTTTCTACTTTTAAAATTTGATCAAGAATTCATATTAATCTGGAACATTAATAAAGTAATAAAAATTATAGCTAAATTTATGTGAAAATTTTTTCTTGTTAAACAAAAATGAATAGAAAACAAACATTTATTATGTATTCTGGTATTGGTGTCTTAGTTCTTAAAAGTCAAATGTAAATTTGTCTCTTGTGTGCAGATGGAAGCCACAGAGAATACCTTTTTGGTCTCTTAGCCAGAAGGTCGGGTCATGGCTGAAAGACCAAAGAACAAATGCTATTTGCCATTCCAAACTATTCAGAAGCAAGATCACCACTATCTGTCCTTTTAAAAAGCCTGTTCAATGAAATGCTGGTGACAAGCACCTATGAGAATTCTTCACATTCTGTTAAAGATACAAGACAAGACACACTGGTTACTGTGAGAGAGTTTTTATGTCCAATGCTATGATCTCTTAAAGAGAGATTAAGATTAATTTAATCTTAAAGAGTTAGATTTCTATCTAAAATCTTACTTTTAAAAGTAATTCTAAGTATTGAGAATGTTCGACAAGACAGGAAAATTTGAACATTTTAAGCTATTTTTTAATTCTGAAATTTCACCCTCAAAATGTGTTTTAAATAGCAGTTACAGTACAATGTATAGATTGCTACAAAGAAAATAGCTATTAATATATAGTTATGTTACTACAATGAACTTTATGACAGGTGGAAGAGAAAAACAAGTTGTTAATAGTATATACAAGGTAACAGAATTTTCTGTGTTACATTTTTCTAGTTAACTAAGATATTATATCTAGAGAATGCTGTACAATATAGACAATAGTAATAAAATATATAAAACACTCTACTTTAAATTTTCCAGTTAATAAGCATACCAAGATGATATGATTTTTTTTTTCAAAATCAGAAAAATTTCCCACTTCAATTTCACTAGGCCTTAGGAACCTGATAAAAGAATTCTCAGATATGCTAAATAACATACCTACATTTTAAATCATCTTTATGGAAAATTAGGAAATTTTAAAGTTAAAAAAGACCTTCTTGATCATATCTTTTACATCTGACAGATAAGAAAACTGAGGCCCAGAGAGGACATGAGACCTTTTAAGATCACACAGCAAACTTTTTCCAAAATAATTTTCACTGTCTTTTAGGGTATCCCTTAAAAAAAAATTAATAATAATTTTATTGATTTAAGTGCAAAAGTACACTATTTTCTTTTGGATTATCTCTACTTTCAGGCAGAGATTATATATAAATTTTCAATTAATACTTGGGAGATATATTATGTCTAATTTCTTCACTAACTGGCATATTTTGCAATTTATTTTATTAAAAGAATTTAAAAAGTAAAAAATATAACAATTATTAATATAATTATGCTTTTATATCTCTCTATATATGGGAAATTTTTATTGGGGTTCACCTCTAATACCTATAAACATATAAATACAAAACAGCTTTTACTCAGAACGTGAAACCAACTATTTATACAAATGATCATTATTGTGCTGTTTTTCTTTGAGGACTAAATGATATTATGTAAATATGCACATGATTATAGTATCTGTAAATAGTAGTGTGCTCCATATTGAAACATAAAAACTAATAATCAGAAGTCAGCCAATGAGATGCCTCCTTGAGAACTTCATCTCTCTCTCTTATGAATTAAAATTGATATAGACACATTCATTCAATAAAAGACATAACAGTAAACTATCAGTTTAAACTGGAATTTTAGTAGCACTTCCCTTTCATATTTACAGTATTTCAAAGCTTCTTAAACTAATGTACTCTGTGATTATCTAATGCATAAAATTGGTTCCCACACTGCCAGCAATCAATTTGATTGACATGTTTACATATCACTTCATCTTGTCTTACAAATTTTAAACTTTTCAATTAATCTAAAAATTCATTCGAGTTGGTTTTCAGAAGAAATTGGTATAGGAACATTTTTAATACTCAAAATATATCAGCCTATTACTTTATTTTAGATGTACATTTATGACTGAGAACGTGTTTAAAAAGATAAAGAAATGAAGTAGTTGTGTTCATCGTACTTCATGTGAAAGGTAATAAATAATATTTTGCTATTATGAATTAATCTTTAATCATATTAGCTGGCTTGTTGCCACTGAGAGACAGCCTTATAATGAATTACCATAAACATGAATAATTCTAACTTTAGAAATAATTCTAGTAATGTCTTTAATAACTGCAAAGTTATGCCAGTATTATGTCTTACCTGGTCTTTAATTTCAAGCTCCCTTAGAGTTTTTGTTCTGTACTCTCTGTGCTCCTTTTCTGCCTCATCCTTCTTCATTTTGGTTTGATTCAACTGATAGCGCATTTCTCCACACACCTGTTAGATTGCAGAGACAACATGATATTTAACATGTAATCTATTGGGGATGTCTTCAATTAGATCTTTTGGTGCCCCCTAGAGGGTATTTAAAATAACTACAATTCTATCTCAATATTTAAGAAGGAAAGGGAATATTTTACTGCAGGAAGTCTTAGACCTGCCCCTAGAATATGCTTCTCATTTTGCAAATGAGAAAATTGAGACTTGAAGTTGGTGCTTTCCCAACATTCATTGTGCAAGTTTTAATTCATTGTTATCATTTAAATAAATCATAAAATAATTCCATATATCATATTCTCAATATGCACCATCATCTACTTTCAACTTGAACCAAATTGTTAACAACATGTAGAAATTGTTTTCTTTTTCAAGTAAATGTATCTAAATAATTATTGTACATTATAGCACTTTGCAAAATACTTAAATATTTAAATACTTAAGGATTTTTTCAAAATTATTTCAATATAACTTCCAAAAGCATTTTCCTAAGCAAAAAAAAAAAAAAACCCAAAAAACAAACAACAACAACAACAAAAAACTATAAAAGCTAGGGGTTTCATTTTCTTATCTACATTTTTCTGCAATTTGGGATTACAGTGCCAGAATTTAGTTATGTACTCCTACCTTTGGTAACAACTTAAAATTTACTATGACATTATACTTTGTAAATAACAATTTAATTGCTAGGGACCTATTTAATGAAGACTCTTTTGCAATAGAAATAGAATACAACTTAGAGAATGGAGTATTAATAATAAACTTGTTATGAAAATATTTTGGATGTCATTCAAGAAAGGCTTTTTTCCTCAACAACTTTTTGTCATATTAAACCCAAAATACACCACCTTAAAGGTGTATTTCATATTTTCTTCCATAATTTATACTTTATTTTTACATTTTAAATTTCCTGTGCCCTTTAAAGAGATGCACTATACTATGTGGATGGTTAAAAAGCAAAATTCAAATTAAGAAATCTCAGGAAAACAATGATATAATTCATTAATTGTTATATTTTAAACTGATTACAATTATCATGGCTATTTCTAATCACATTATTTCTATTTATTATTTCTGATGCAAACTTTGAGTTCAGCTTTTCCACAAAAGATGAATTTTATGGATATTAGTGTTATTTGATAACATTAGAAACTCTTCATGTTTTTTCTGTCAAATGTTGCAGAAAAGGCACTATAAAGCGTTCCTCCTTTTGAAAAACGAAGATCAGTAACAAAATAGAGGAAAGAATCAATAATAGATTCTTAACTACTGGCCTATAGAAATTAAAGGTAAGAATTAAGTTTTTAGAAGTATTATTTTCAAATCAACAAATTTTCAATATTTGAAAATTTAAAATGTTCATCCAAAAGTCTAAGATTTTACAGAAAGTTTTCAGTTTCAAACATTAAATAAGAAATTAAGAATGCCAAGGTGTGTGTGTGTGGGAAACCTAAAAACACAGAAAACCAGAATATTTGAAAACCAATACTTGCTATAATGTTAGCATTTAAATATAAACTTTTAAATAACATATTAAGCAACTTAAGTGATCATAAGTATATTAAAATTTCTTATGATTAATCATAAACTCTATGGACAGAATTTGTTCAATTTTCTCCTTGCTTACATTCTTACATTATAAACATTTATAAAAGCTTCAATTGGTTAGGATATGACAAATTCTTTAAAACTAAAGAAAATAATAGAAAAATGATTACTTTTACCTAAACATCTAAAAATTAATTATTTATAAAGCATTAGTGACATATAAATGTGTGAATATTTAAAGACACAGATGGACAACAAAAATGTAATGTTAAAGAATATATACTTTTCAAATACTGGAATTGCACTCTGAAAAGGAAATTTTAAATACTATTTTAACATATGAATGTAACCATCTAAATTTACAAATCACTACACAATTAGATATCTAGATACATAGCTTATATTTCAAAAGCAATCTTAAGAGTAACTCATAAGTTCACTTAAGGTGACTCTTCAAGAACAGTTATCTCTTCTACAATACCTATAGAGGGCTGGAACTCTGGAGAAGTATACTTGAAACGAGGATACTTGAAACAAGGTGTTAACTCAGTGGAATTGATGAGATAATGGTTCTCTAGTTCATACATACTCAGTATGCTGTAATGATGTAACTGTAATAAAGTCTTTAAGGGCTGAGGAAACGGGACAGAGTCAGAGTGAACAGACTGTGAAGGAGACAATAAAGACTTTAGACTCTATTCCTGACTATCCTCGTGGTGAATAAATATCCTGTTGAGACCAAGGCCCCTCCGAAGGACCTCTAGAAAGCTAGTCAGGACAGTACAAACATCCTTAACAATTAGGGCTGGTCCTCCAGTGATTAGACACATACTAGGATCTGAACCATTTTACTTTTCACTGTCATAAGTTACTAGGAAATGTGTCATTATATTAAGAAAAAAAAAAACCTGATCAAAACTTCCACCCATGGGCTTTTCGTTTTGCCCCATGGATCCGGTCAGAATAAGTCTAAACTTTCTTTTACTTTTTAAAAATATATTTTCTTTAAACATTTGAAAATAGTTATCAGATCCTACTTAGCTTTCTCTTATTCAGATTAAACATTTTATAATTAATCTTGGTATGGTATAACATTCTCTCACTATAATGGTAATTCCCTTTGAATACATTTTAGTTTGCCAGTAGACTTCCTTTAAAAAAAAAAAAAAAAAAAGTGGCACTTCATACTGAACACAGATTTTTAGAAGTAGTCTATATGTGAAAGAATATTTCAGGACCTTCAACTATCACAAGAGGTCTAACTTGCAATTTTGGTGCCTGCAGAGGAACAAAGTATGAAGCCACTGGTCAATTTACACCCCGGGAACAAGCCCAAATGGCTCCATTTTAGTCATAACTCTGCTTCTCTCTTTCTGGATATTAAATTTGTATTAATTCAGTCTAAAACCAATTAGCTTTTTGGGGTATTGTTTCATTCTGTTAACATACACTGAGCAGAATACTATAAACTGCTGGCTGACCTTCCCCCCATCCTTTACTTATAATGTTGCTTTTCTGAACCCAAGTATAAGAAATTAAGTTTATCTTGATGAATTTTCATTTTGATTCCATCAGTACAGTCTACTGAGATTCTTTTGAATCCCAATGTTGTCATCCGTTTAATAGTTTGTGTCATCTGCAATTCTGATAAACATATCATCTTTAACTTCAGTTTAGACACTGAGACAAACATTAAGAATTCAGGGCCTAAATCAAGCAATCAACAAGCATTTATGCAGGGTATACAAAGTACCACACACTGTTTTGGCACTGAAGATATAGGACAAAAATAAAACTATTCTTTCTCAAAAACTTACATTCTATTCAAGGAAACGTTACATTCATATAAAGGTGAATTCAATACAAAAAAATAGCTTTTGCTGAGGAGGAATTAGCAGGTAATGAAAATCAAGAATTTCATGTAGAAGATAATATTCCAGTGCAGACTTGAAGCAAACTAAGGTTTTTATAAGCCACAACTGAAGGATGATTCCTAAGCTCCTAAGCATAGGGAACCATCTGTGGGAAAAGCTGGACAGAATATTGTATGTGTGAAGAACAATTAAGATCAATTTGGTTGGAACATGAAGAACATGAGGAGGAGGAGGAACATATAATAAGATTAGGAAAGTAGATTGCAACCAAAATGTGATGTGTTTAAATACCCCAAAGAGGAATTTATATTTGAGACTTGGGATAACAGGAAAACACTGGAGTTCAATTGAGATGGGGAATGATTTGATCAGATTGGTACATTAGCTGAATTATGAAACTGAAAGCAAGACTATGAAAGTCTGAAATGTGAATTAAAGAAAAGAAAGCAAGAGTAGTGAGGTAGCATAGTGGATAGAGCACCAGCCCTGAAGTCAGGAGGACTGAGTTCAAATTTGACTTCAGACACTTAACACTACCTAGCTGTGTGATCCTGGGCAAGTCACTTAAACCCAACTCCCTCAGCAAAAAAAAAAAAAAAAAAGCAAAATCAAGTGTGGCTTTTTTCCCCCTGAGAATTTGCAGTAATTGGGAGGAAAGGAATAAGAGGGATAGTTTGAAGGGATAGCAGCATCTAAGGAGGATTTTTTAAAGATGGGAAAGATCTAAATATTTTCATAAGCAATATCAATTGGTTAGATATAAAATGAAAGATTATAATATTAGCAGAAACTAGTGAAAAGATCTATAAGGAAATGAAAAGGAAAGAGAGTAATTTTTCCAGTATATAATCCAGTTTGGAAGTAAAAATATTGAGTACATTTCCAAGTTATAAGCAAATTACTGTGCTAACTGAAAATCAGTATTATCTCTGACAAAATAATTCTTATGGTTCATTTTAAAATGTTTTATCAAAAATTCATTTTTGATTAACCCTATTTTCTTAGCATCTACTAATTACTTTTGATATCAATGAGATAGTCACATATTTTAATTTTATAGTCATATGGATATTTATTTCAGTAACATCCCTCCAACAATCTCTTTTTACCTCTGTAAGTTCCACATCATGACAACTCAGTTGTTTTTGAGCTTCTTCTAATTGATTAGCTATTGAAAGCTTCTCTCTTGTAACTTTCTCCACCTGAGCTTCAAGTTGAGCCATATTCTGAGATAATTCAAGCATCTGTAATAGGAAAGAAAATCTTCGAGTAAAAAGGCACAAACAAAAATACTATACATTACTTAATAAAATAAAGCTCAATCCAACTATCAGCTGCACCTTTGTGTTATTTCTCAATTACAACAAAAAGGTGTATTAATTTATCGCCTACTTTTCCATGATTTATACTGTGTACGGTCATTCATTTTTCAGGTCTTTCTGCTCCCATTTAGGAGCTGGGATGTTTTTAGCCTAAATCTAAAATAAAAACTTAACATTTCTCCCTTAAAAGGATTTCTCCCAAGAATTTACAAAGACATCAAGGTTCACATGTTTTTCCATCTGGGTTAGAAATTACAGAGCTCCAAAAAGTTATCAAACTGTGCATACCCTTTGATCCAACAGTGTTACTACTGGGCTTATATCCCAAAGAGATATTAAAAAAGGGAAAGGGACCTGTATGTGCAAAAATTTTATGGCAGACCTTTTTGTAGTGGCTAGAAACTGGAAACTGGATGGATGCTCATCAACTGGAGAATGGTTGGGTAAATTGTGGTATATGAATGTTATAGAATATTATTGTTCTATAAGAAATGACAAGTAGGATGAATTCAGAGAAGCTTGGAGAGACTTACATGAACTGATGCTAAGTGAAATGAGCAGAACCAGGAGATCATTCATTATACACTTCCACAACAATACTACATGAGGATCAATTCTGATGGAAGTGGTTATCTTTGGCAATGAGAGGATCCAATTCAGTTCCAATTGATCAGTAATGAACAGAACCAGCTACACCCAGAGAAAGAACACTGGGAACTGAATGCAGACTACTTGCATTTTTGTTTTTCTTCCCAGGTTATTTTTACCTTCTTTCTAAATCAGATTTTTCTTGTGCAACAAGAGAACTGTATAAATATATACACATATATTGCATTTAAGATATACTTTAACATGTTTAACATGTATGAGACTGTCTGCTATCTAGGGGAGAGGGTGGAAGGAAGGAAGAGAAAAGTTGGAAACAGAAGTGATTTTAATAGTCAATGATGAAAAATTTCCCATGCATATGTTCTGTCAATAAAAAGTTATAATAATAATAATAATAATAATAATAATAAAGCTCAATTCTTGGAAGGATCAAGAGATGCTTTTGTTCATCTTTTTAAAATATGGGCATATCTTTATGGTACTTTGCAATTAGGACTTCTCATAAAAACAGGTAAATTGGAAATAGTGGTAGTTTAGTGAAGGTTGTTTATTTTCTAGACCATATTGATTTAACCTTGTATGAAGGTGAGAGAGAAGAAAGGGATTGATAAGGAAGGATGAAGCTTGGAGGGAAATGAGTTTTTCAAGTTTAAATTAATTAAATAACAAATTTTTTATGTGCCTGTTATGGGTTGGACTCAAGTGTTAAGGACTTGAAATACAAGCATAAAGAAATAATCTCTACTGTTAATGAGCTGACATTCTAATAGAAGAGCTGACAATAATCTGAATATGGGTGAACTAAGTAAGGAAAAGAAAAAGGGAGAGAAGGAAGCAGGAGTGGTGTGGAAGAGGAAAAAAGGAGGTGAGAGGGAATGGAGAGGAAAAAGAAGAAGAAATAGGAATGGTCAGAAGGGTAAAGGCAAGAAGATTGCCAAGAAAGAAGAGTACCACAAAAAATCAGAGGAGACAATCTAGGAGGAAAGATTGGTCAGTAGTGGCAGATGAAGCAGAGAAGTCAAAAGGGACTGAAGACTAAGAATAAATTGCTAGATTTGACAATTAAAATACCGTCGATAACTTAGGAAAGTGGAATTTTAATTGTGAAAGGAAGTAGTAAGCCAGAATCCAAAAGTTTAAAGAACGAAGGGGAGACAGTGAATAAAGCCAGGTTTTTCAAGGAGTATGCCCGAAAAAAAAGAGGGAAGATAATAGGATGATTTGAGGGATGGTTCAATTTGGTGAAGTTTATTTTCTAGGACATCACTTAAACTTGTTTGAAGGCAGTAGATAAAGGAGGAATTGTTAAAGAAGGTTGAAGGTTGGAGATATCGAATATATCTCCAGAGATGGGACTTCTGGTTCTGAAGTCAGCTCTCTATTTCGTTACACTGTGCCATCTCTCACTAAACTATATAGTACAAAAATTCAAGTGATTTCCTTTGCATCTTTTTTATTTCCTTAAAAATAATTAAGTTCTGCACTGAAGTTTTCAGACTTCAAATCTATTACTGTTTGTACTATACAGAAATATCTAGGAGAAAAACAGGAAAGTTACTATTTTTCTTGAGTCTTATTTACCTCATCTGTAAAAGGAATGTTAGAATACATATTTTAAGAATCTTCTATTGTCAACATTCTATAATTCCACAAACAGATTTTAAGTATACACAAATGTAAATGTACGAAAGAATTAAATTGATGGTGTATAAGACATATACAAATTGGCTGAAAATAGAAATTCTTTTTCATAAGAATAATTATTCTTATGAATTACTCTTGAGTAATACTAATGAAGTGAACTACAAAATTCCTCCTAAAAGATTAAACTAGAAAGTATTCTTTGAAGAATCACTAATATCCAGAACATGCTGCTTTGAAGGAAATATTTTTATATTCATATACAATCTTAAAAACATTTTCTTGAATGAAGGAATGATAAATCTAGAATGTAAATCTTCTAAATCTGTGATTCTTTAAAAAAATAAAAACCAAATTCAAGATCATTATTATTATGATAGTATTATTTTACTTTAGCCATTGACACCTAACAGCAGCAAATCTTAATTGCCGACTAGCATAAATTTTAATCTTCCTTTAGGACAATCTATGATTAAATACATATTGTAATCTTTTCAAAGACAATATGTTAAATTTTTTATTTTGTTAATTATATGTGACATATCGGCCTCAAACTACAATGTATAACTGACTTCTTTTTTGCCAGTGATTCTCATCATTGCCCATTCCCCTCTGCGATTCAGGGCCTTTTCTGACCCATTTCCTGTCTGCTCTCTCCTAGCATCCACTTTCTGAGGTCTCCTCTCTTGTTGTCATACCCTCCTTTTCTCCATTTCTACCATCTGGAAACCAACAATGCAGAAGCTACAGGAGGTGCCCCAACTGCATCTGTTGCCAGGACAGAAGTAAGAAACACAGCTGTAGCACTGCTGGATTTCCAGAACACTGACATCAGGTAAGTCCTTTACTTTGACAGGGGCAGACAGTTCATATAGAAGAATCAGGCTAGGAGAAACTAGAATACATTTTTAAACTCTTAATTCTTCCCTGTGTTCTGATCAGAGATTGTCAAGATGCACTCTGCTGAAGAAGGGATATAATTCCATTCAATGAACACTAATAGAATGCTTATTATGTGCTAGGAATTATGGTACAATGGGTAAGAGTCAGTTTAAAACATCTGGATTCAGGTCCTACCACTAATGAATACTGTGTGACTCTTAATAAATTACTTTTGTGCGCCAAACTAAACAATGAAAAAAACTCAAGAATAAGTGCTATTCCTTATAGATGGCCCACAACAGGCAAATTATAAGTGTTTTATTACATTCACATATCCGAATTACCAATGAAAAATAAGTAATTCCATTATAGACAAATAAATTAGTAAATATAAATTACTAAAAGTTTTTGGGAAAAAAAGGATAAGGAAAAAAAAAAAAAATCAGTATACCCAAAGCTGAATTCATTGTCATTCCCCAGAAATCTTTTTCCTTTATAATTCTGCTCATGATCAGCCAGATTTTTTTTTTTAAGTTGCTATCATGGATGTATGTAATCAGAAAAGACAGAGGTAGCAGCAGTTAAGAATAATAAATGGACAGCCCAAGAATTTGCATAAAATATTAAAAGGACCAGAGAAAGGCTTCCAGGATGTTAAGTAGGTTCCTTGGGAAGGATTTATACATATGGAAAATTAAAAGACATAACCAAAAATTATACAACCTGAGAAATATGGAGATTATGAACTAGCAGAAAATATGTAATTTGCATTAGTAGAGTGGCTCCATATCAATGAGAATCAGGGTTCCATTAAAATATTGAAATACCTTCTTTTAATTTTACTATGTGCCAAGCTATTGGAATATATGGGAGCCACATGACAGTGGCTGCTGGAGATCCAACCCAGACCTGCAGAATAGATCTCCTCTTGTGAGAGGATGATACAAAGAGACTGAGAGACAGTTGCTGTTCTCTGAACGCTCTCCTCTTCCCTCTGCCTCCAATTTATCTCATTCCCAGTCCTCAATACTTGTATCAGCAAAGGCTGCCTTGCAACTCCTTCAGATGCTATGATCCACAGCTGTGGAGGCTCTCAGAGAATTGACCTGTCCCTTAACAATTCCCCGTTTTTTGTTTTTTGCTGTTGTTTTCCTCCCACAGCATGGTACGCACACTGAGGAATGCAAGCAGCACTATCACTTCTGGATGGTTGTAGCAGGTGTTGATCTCATGGGGGCAAACTTTCAAATGGAGAAGAGGACCTTAGTCAGAACAGGCATTTAAGTGTCTCATCAGTCTCCTTGCTTGGCCCTTTGAAGTGTTGGCTCATTTAATTACCCTGACTAAAAAAGTCTTAGCGGGGGCTCTTCTTCCTTCCCCTCCCCACGGGTTACCAAAAGAAGAACTCTAAAAGGATCCTTCTCAAGAACTGCTCGGAAACACGTTGCTGGTTCTTCTTGTAATTCTTATGCTTCTTATAATCCACATTTAGGCACAAGCCTAAAGAGCCATCTGACAGTGACTGCTGGAGATCCAACCCAGACAGGTAGAATGGATCTCCTTGTGTAAGAGAATGATACAAGGAGACTGAGAGGCAGTTGTTGTTCTCTGACTGAGAGGCCATTGTGTTGTCTGACCTCTCTCCTTTTCCCTCTGCCTTCAACTTATCTCATTCACAGTCCATAACACCTGTGTCACCAAAGGCCACCCTTCAACTCCTTCAGATGCTGTGATCCACAGCTGTGGAGGATCTTGGAGAATTGACCTGCCCCTTAACACCAACCTTTGTATTAAGTACTAAGGATGAAACTAGAAAAGTAAGCCATCTCCTATCAAGGAGCTCACATTCTAACCGGAAGGGGAGGGAGAAGATAACATGTATGGAAAGTTTCATCTGATGGGAAAATCCTATGGTCTTTAGGATACAGTGGTAAAGCTATTAAAGCCTCTTCTTTCATTCCATTGGTAAAACTTTATATCCACATTTTAATATGCCAAACTCTTTAACAGTACAAAGAACTCTGGAGTTTCTCCAAATTCAGCAGCTGTATGTAGTTTCAGCATAAACAATTGCTGGATTTAATCTCCAGAGAAACTGCCTCCTAAGATGATGGTTGGAGCCCACTGGTCTGAAGTATGGCCATTCTCAAAGTTCTAGGGTTCAGAGCAGTCCTCATGAGGGAACATGATGGTCTCAAAGGTGGGAGCTGTCTCTCCTTTGGGCACTTCTGCTGCTTCAGTATGGCTAGTTTACCATGCATGTGTGACAACTGGTTGGCAATGGGCGAAAAGGGCTGGTCTTTATCAGAGATTCTTCCCCTGGCTAGAAGCAGGGTAAATGATTTGGAAGGTGCTGTTACTCCCAAGACTCCAAGGCCTATCACAGAGATTGACTGCATATCTTAACTGCTGACCAAAAAGATCATGCTTGCTGACTGGGGTGATCTTTTTGGTGTTGCAGTAAATGTATGTGTGTGTTAAACTTCATTAGGAAGTTTTGTCGATGTCTGTGCCATTATCCATTTCACATATTTTGGTATTGTTCAAATAGACCAGGTCAGTTATTTTAGCTGCTGGGAAATCTTATTTTCATTCTTTTTTCTTCATTTGTTGTTGACTTTATAAAGAATGTATCAGTTGCTTCATATATGCTTAAGGTTGATTCTAAGTTGATGACCCTATTAGAGATGGCTAATTCAGAAATGACGCCCACATCAATAATCAGTTCTCTGGTTATAAGCACAAAACATTACAAAAATGAAACAAACATTTACAGTTGCTTCTGACTCTTCTGGAATAAAATATTCACTATATATTAGTGTGGGCTTTTCTGTAATGGATGTTTTTAGCCTTTCATTTCTTGATCCTGTGCCATACTTTTCCCCCCAACACTTTTTTTTTTTTGCTATTCTCTCTTCAACCCACCTTGCCTTGAAGTCACTAAATATTGTAGCACATGCTGACTTCAAATTTGGAGACTCTTATCAAATACAATTCTTTTTAGAATTTCTAATTCATTCTCTGAAACAGATGCTGCTGTATAAGCTGCAATTATGCTCATGGTGGTCTTTTTGCTTATACATATAATGAGCACCATATATCTTGAAACGATCAAAGGAATTATTTTTCTTTTTGTCTTTGAGAGAATGATGAAATCAAGTTTTTATTTACCTCTCTAAGGACAGTATAAATCCTTCTAGCTATGATGCATTCTTATTTTCTGGCTTCATTAGAATGTAAATGATGGCACACTTCAAGTCAGTTGATTCATTGGCCTTTGAAGTAAAGATGATACATTGAGATTCATTTTTCAAATAAATTTATAGAAAGTCTCCAAATAATAAGGTTCTGACTGAGTACCCTACGTTCCACTTCTGTGTTATATTACAAATGTCCCTACCCAAAAAGAAGGTAGGAAGTGAGAATGGAGAGAACTGAACTGCTTTGATTTTTTTCCCTTGGTTTTATAGACAGTTGTGATCGGCTTTCTCTTCCTGAGGAGGTAAATCCTCTTACAGAAAAAATATGAAGCCTTTCCAACATAGGAAAAACCTGTTAGTTTTCATCCCTTTGATAGAGTCTACTAAGAAATGATGATCATATACTATTACAAAAAATTACTTTTGTGGAGAACGCAATCTTTTATGTAAAGATTAAAGTGACTGGGTCTGCATCCCAAAGAAATCATAAAAAAGGAAAAAGGGCTCACATATGCAAAAAATGTAGTAGTCCTTTTTTTGTAATAGCAAGGAACTGAAAATTGAGTAGATGTCCATCACATGGGGGAATGGCTGAATAAATTATGCTATATGAATATAATAGAATATTATTTTATAAGAAATGGTGAGCAAGCTGGCTGATTTCAGAAAAATCTGGAAAGACTTGCATAAATTGATACTGAGTGAAGTGAGCAGAATAAAGAAAACCTCACACACAGCAACAATGAGATTATGTGATGATCAACTGTGATGGACTCGGCTCTTTTAAACAATGATATGATTCAAATCAATTCCAATAGATTTGTGATGGAAAGAGCCATCCACATCTAGAGAAGTATGAAGACCCAATATGAATCAAAGCATAGTAATTTTCATCTTTTCTTTTGTTGTTTGTTTCCTTGGGTTTTTTTTCTCATTTTTTTTTCTCTTTTGATCTGATTTTTCTTGCATGGCATGACAAATATGGAAATATGTTTGGAAGAATTGCACATTTTTAACCTTTGTTGGATTACTTTATGTCAGAAGGGCAGGGAGGGGAAGAAAAATTTGGAACACAAGGTTTTGCATAGTTGAATGTTGAAAACTATCTTTACATGTATTTGGAAAAATAAAAAGCTACTGTTAAAAAAAAATAAAGATTAGAGCAATATGAAGTTCTTGAATAAAGCTCAAGAAAAAGGCAAAATATAAGAACACTGTCATAAACACCTAAAAGGGCAGCTAGGTGGCAAAGTGGATAGAGCACTAGCCCTGAAGTCAAGAAGACCTAAGTTCAAATCTGGCTTCAGACACTTAACACTTTCCTAGCTGTGTGACCCTGGCCCTTAATCCCAATTGCCTCAGCAAAAAATAAAAACAAACAAAAAAAATAAGACAAGGTTATAAATTTTAATTTTCTTTAATAAAGACTTGCTGATATCTAAGAAAGCCCAGCAACACATTTTCAACAACTACAGATTAAAATATTTAACACCAGTTACCGTTGCTCCCAGTTCTTCCCGTTCTTTTTTCATCTCTTGTCTCAAGGCCTCCTTTTCACCAAGTCGTTTCTCTTGCTGAATTACAAGCTCTTTTTCAAATCGACTTTTCTGTCTCTCCAGCTCAGTCTTAAACTGTTCACACTGAATTAAAACCTATTAGATAAAAATTAATATAACTGCTGAGTTACAAAATGTAAAAATGTTAAGAGCCTAAATTTTAAGATATTTTAAAAACTAATTTGAAGATTTTTGATTCTCATGTAAGTACTATCAGGATCAAAAACATCAACCTCAACTTTGAAGCAGAAGATGAAAAATAAAATCAGAGGCAACTTTTTTAATACTTTAAGCGAATCTTGTTTTTACTGAGAGATTTAACATAACATGAATAAATTGAGAAGTACAAGGATTTGGAGCCTTAGAGTAAGTAATATGATATAGGAATTTAGCCAAAGAGGTCAGAAAAAAAAAACAATTTCCCTTTACTCACCTTGAGTATATATCTTTAAAATAAAACATGTAATACTTTAACATATATAACATATATTAGTCTACCTGCCATCTGGGGAGGGGCTGGGAGGAAAGGAAAAATTGGAACAAAAGGTTTTTCAATTGTCAATGCTGAAAAATTACCCATGCATATATATCTTATAAATAAAAAGCTATTAAAAATAATAAAATAAATTATGTAAACATTAGACAGTTGCTTTTTTACAAATAAATATGATATTTAGACAAAGAATAATTCAATAACCAATTTAGAAATATGGCATTGAATTTAAAATTATATGCAAAGTACTGTTGAGATTTTATGATGATCAATCTTCCTTAAATATATTTAAGTCATGCTTTGGTTTACTATACTTTCATTAGTATAGTTGTTATAAAAACTAAGTAATATACTTACTAGTACAGTTGTTATAAATACTAAGTAATAAATTATAAGATAAAGTCACCCAGTAAGACTGTGATTGTAGAAAATGATACAAGTATTTATTTCCTAGTTGAATTTTTATTTTTATTTTTTTTTTAAAAGGGAAATTCTTACTTTACTCAGTTTATTCAGGAAAAAAAAAAAGTCTCCTTTATACTATTTCATGATGCCATCTTCTCCATCTTCTATATTTTTAGAAAGATAACATAAAAATAACACTAAATGGAATTGAGTGAGAAAACTAATTTTTTAAACCACATTTTAGTATGAAGCAGCTCCTTAACCAAAATAATAATCTCATATTTCTGCTCTCCCTTTAATTTTTAAAAAACCATATCTCACATGCAAGATAACTTAATCAATGAGACAATTTAATAAGATTAATAAGAAATACTCTAAACTTTTTTTTTTTTTTAAGTTTTGAGTAAGGATATGCTTCCCTCTAGTGAAAACTAGAATTAATACACTCTATCTCTTCAATTGGGGAACTCAATGAACTATTGCTTCTCTCTTACATGAGAATTTCTTTCATTTGAAAAACATAAAAATTATGATTTCCATAAAATTCTTCAATAAAGTTTCTGTTTTCATGGCTTAAGGAATCAGATCACTAAAAACAGAGAAGTAAAATGAAGAAAATAATGAGAAGGAACTTTAATTTAGACTTCAATGCAAAATGCATCTGAGCTTGATTTTGGATTAATTCCCAAGCTAACCTATTCTTTCTTTTATATTTATTTTGTTTTCCATGATCTATCAGCTAATGCAATAATAAAGGAGAAAAGTGAGGAGGGCTTGAACTTAGCTGGTAGCTGTGTAAAAAAACAGCAGAATAGGATGCTATGAGGTAGAAGTCCAAGGATTTGTCAGTTAATTGTATATGTGGGGTAAATAATAGTATGGAGTTTAGGATAATAAGGTTGGGAATGGGAAAGACTGGAAAAATAGTGATGCTTTTAACAAAAATATACAAGTTTAGGGCAGGGTACAAAAAGGATAATGATGTGTTAAATTTTAAGTTACATCTGAAAAGTCTTTAGGACATTCAGTTTGAAATGTCTAATAGTTAACTGATAATAGAGAACTAGAACTCAAGGCAGAAACTAGACTGAAAATGGGGATCTGTGAGTCAGTCACATAGCAACACTTGAACCCCTGTGGGTTCATGAGGTCACCAAGAGTGACTATTGAGAGAGAAAAGGAGAGGGCCTTGGACAAAGCTATCAGGAAAATTGTAAGGAATTATGATATGAAGAAAGATGGATTAGACAGGCAGGAAGAAAATCAACATGATCACAGCCCAGAAAGAAGAGAATATCCAAGTCACCAAATGCAGCAAATAGGAGAAAGAAAAAAGAAAAGAAAAGAAAAGAAAAGAAAAGAAAAGAAAAGAAAAGAAAAGAAAAGAAAAGAAAAGAAAAGAAAAGAAAAGAAAAGAAAAGAAAAGAAAAGAAAAGAAAAGAAAAGAAAAGAAAAGAAAAGAAAAGAAAAGAAAAGAAAAGAAAAGAAAAGAAAAGAAAAGAAAAGAAAAGAAAAGAAAAGAAAAGAAAAGAAAAGAAAAGAAAAGAAAAGAAAAGAAAAGAAAAGGAAAGGAAAGGAAAGGAAAGGAAAGGAAAGGAAAGGAAAGAAAAGAAAAGAAAAGAAAAGGAAAGGAAAGAAAAGAAAAGAAAAGGAAAGAAAAGAAAGAAAGAAAGACTATGAGATTTAGCAATTGATATCTTTCAGTGGGTAACTTTTCAGAAAGGGATTTCACTTAAGTGATGTGATAAAATATAAAAAAGGTTGACAGGTGAGAAGAGAGGAAATGAAGGTAGCCAAAGTTTCTTTCTCAAGGAGTTTTGCTAAGAAGAGAAATACATAACAGTATCTTTTTTTTTTTTTCCTGAGGCAATTGGGGTTAAGTGACTTGCCCAGGATCACACAGTTACACAACAGTATCTTGGGATGGCTGTGACTAAAAAAGATTGTTTAAAAACGAAGAAGCTTTGGACACATTTGAAAGGAATAAGAAGCTAATATACTGAAAAAGGCTGCAAAAGATTAAAGATGGGGTGATTGAAGTTACACAAGTTGCTGAAGAAAACTGGAGGGGTTTGATCAAGGACAAATACAGAAAGATATGCCTTGGCTAAGAGAAGTCCTTCCCCCTCCATTGTTAGAGACTAAAGGAATGAAATCAAGGATGGGAGATAATGTCAAGGTATTTTGAGATAAGGAAAAGGTGAGAAAAGGGAACTTATAGCATCAATTATCATTGCTGAGAGAGAGGAGGTGTGGCAGGCTTGAAAAGATAAGAAAAGCTTACAGAGAGTGAAAAGGAGTTATACTAAAGGGTAATGAAAAAGACTGCATTGTTGAAATGAGGACCCAGTCAAATTTATGATATATGCTTTCAATACTACTGTGTAACTTCCTCCAACTCTGTTCAGCAACAGTGGAGGAAGCAGATTATGGAAATAATCCAGAGGTGATAGTGGCAAGGAAGGAGTGACAAATAAGACCAAAAGGCAAAAGATTTGAGAACAAAGAATAACATAGA
Organism: Sarcophilus harrisii; assembly: GCF_902635505.1. Classification (NCBI taxonomy): domain Eukaryota; kingdom Metazoa; phylum Chordata; class Mammalia; order Dasyuromorphia; family Dasyuridae; genus Sarcophilus; species Sarcophilus harrisii. Next base: position 380,793,851 of record NC_045429.1, on the reverse strand, counting down.
TTTGAATTAGTTGACTATAGAGTCAAGACTGGAAAGGAAGGATAATGAAATCAAAGGAGGAATAATGTCATGACCTAGAACTAAGGGTCAGAGGATGCTCAAGCAATGAAGGCAAAGGAAAGATTTAGATTTCTGGTTGGACAGAAGAGTGTCAGTTATTTAATCAGAGATATAATTGGGGTGGGAAACATAATTTATTCTATTCTATTATCTGGCACACTGGGAAAAAATATTAGATAATAATAGTAATGCTATGCAACATGGTCTGCACAAATCTTCCTTTAAAAAAAAAAAAAAGGCAACACGTTTGCCACCCTGTCAAATTATGACTTTTTCTTATAAATTTCAAGATGAAAAGTTATCTTGAAGATTTGCCAATTTCACAGTGGAAATATATTTTTTTAATCTGGCGGAAGTATAAGCAACATACCGACACATTCCCTCAAAGCTAAGAATACTAATAGGGTAGTAAAATTCATCCCACTAAGTATAACAAAAGTGCAACCTTTTTCATTTTAGCATAACATGTTAACACAAAGTGATATAAACATATTGAAAAGAATTTTTGATTTCAGAGGAATAGCTATATTTCATTTTATCAAGTAGTACCTAGGGCAAATTCTGTTTCTATCAAAACAATAATTAAGGTAGGGCAGCATCCTTAATTCTGGATGAGAAATTGCTACAGAGTAGGAAATTTAAACGTTGTCTAATATTTATTTTGCTCCTCTAGGGAAAAAAAAGGTAAAGTAGATGATAGGAGTAAAAATGCTGGCAGAAAAGGTGATAGGATTATAAGAAATCATATTCTAATAAAATATTTCCTGCTCACAGGGAGCTTATTTTCTATTTCTATATGTAATCACTTATTGATTTATTGAGTAGTTAAAAAAAGAACCAGTTATCAGGCCAAAGGGTCCTCATACAGATGCAGAGGCTGTTCTGGTCTAGTGAGGTAGTCCCTTCAGTGCCAGCAAGACTAGCCCTAAAGGAGTTCCCTTACCACACTTCATCTGGGCAGATCTACTGAAAAGGCAAAATCCCCATTGTGCCCCTCCTCCAATACCTTCACTATCTATTCTGGTTCATATGACCAGGGGTAATAAGGCAAAGGAGATCAAGTATAAACAATCTGGCCTAAAGAGTTCTGGACTGGGAGTAAGGATTACTAGCAAGACAAGAATTGTTCTGATAAGAATTCTAGGTCTGTTTGTTGTCTGTAAAATGAAGAATTGGGGCAAAGTAATGGCAGATTGTAACTTGCTGTCATTTGGTCATGATGTGTGTCTATCTCAGCTCAGTTCCAATAAGACATCAATGAGTCATTTTCTGAGACTAGACAAATCACTTCACATCTTTCAGGCTTAGTAGTATCTCCTATGAGCATTAAAAAATCCTTAAATTTCCTCCCTGGTCTAAGATGATGCTTTTATGAATAGGGGAGGGGGGAATCAGAGGAAAAGCTTCAGTTCCTTCATTAATAAAAAGCACCAATTTGGGGAAGGATTGCCATTTCCTGATTTAACACCCAAGAATTGGGGTCATAGAAAAAATAGAAAAATAGAAAAATTCTATGTGAAGGGCAGCTAGATGGTACAATGGATGAGCACCAGCTCTGAAATCAGGAGGACCCGAGTTCAAATTCAGTCTGAGATACTTAATATGTCCTAGATATGTGATTCTGGACAAGTCACTTAACCCCAATTGCCTTGCAGCAGCAGCAACAACAACAAAGAAAGAAAATTTCTGCATACAAGATTTTGATGTCAGGATTTTTTTGGTGTTAACTTTTCCCTCCCCAATAAAAATATCTAAGATGGTATATATCATGAAGAATACTCGACTAAGATTCAGAAGGTCTTGGCTTGAGTCTTAGCTCTCGATTTACAATCTGTGTGACATTCCACAGGTCATATTAGCCTTTTTGAACATGTTTCCAAACTTATAAAAATTAAAAAGTTAGACTAGATGATTTCTAACATCCTTTCCAGCTTAAATTCCATGACCTGATGTTCTGCTTGTAAAAAAAATCATGCTATGATTGGCCTGCAAATACATTAATTCAACACTAGATGGTACCACAATATAAAATATTGAAATACAGAATGCAATTCATTTCATGGAACAATAGCAATTTGCTTTAAAATTAAGTTTAAATTTTATGTAATTTGACTTTCATACATTGTAATAAAGCAGATTCCTTTTCTTCACATATTATAAATCTCTTCACAACAGTCTGACGCTTCACACTCTAAAAAGAAAATAGAACTGTACACATATACACATGCACACATGTGTACATGCACATATAAGCTCTGTATACCTCTCTTCTAAATAACTTTTCAATGCTGTAGCTCTGAGTGATGATTTACTAGAAGTTTTTTTTTTTTTTTTTTTTTTTTGTTTTAAAGAATGAGAAAATTCTCCAAAGGATAAAAAGAAATGGACAGCAAAAAACAGACATCCATTGTGTAAGTGGTGGCCATAGAGAGTACAATGACAGAAGAATCGCAGAAGAAAATATCTAAAGAAAAAACAAGCTACTATTAAGGCTGCCCCTTAGTTTCTGCTTCACTCACCTTGGTTTTCTCAAAGTTGGCTTCTTCTGTCATCAGGACAGCCTGTTTCACTTGCTCATAGGCACTGGATTCCATTTGCTGCATCTCTGACAAAGTCTTCCTTACTGTAACTAGCGCAGACATTAATTCATCTCTTTCCCTATCAGCAAAAGGAAAAATCCAGAGCAAGAAACAATGAGACATGAATATATTCTAAACATCAAAATGGAGAAGAAATAAGAATTTAGATGCCAGCTTGGCACATCTTTAAATGTTCCTAAGAAAATGCCCTCTGCCCTAATAAAATAAAAAAATTAAAAAGAGAGACAGAGACACAGAGACACAGAGACACAGTGACACAGTGTGAATGAGTGGTGGATTAAATTTTTGAAAAAAAAGCTGGAGTATTCATTGCAGAACTGTATCCAGGCATGACAAACTGTTATGTAGTAAGACTAGGATAAAGCTGCAAATTGAGTCTTGAGGAAATTAGAAAATATTAATCCAATTTGAAAAGGGCTGGGGGTAGTGGGAGGTAAGGGTGGAGATGAGGATAGAAAAAAAATAATGGGAAAACAGAGGCTATTCCTGATAAAAGAAGATAAGTATGTAGGAGGTACTAGGTAGGCATAAAACTTTTACTATATATTGCTTTTTCATTTGCTTGAAATCTATATCATTTCCTTTCCCCAAAATACTATTTTCTTTCCCCTAAATTCAAATATGCCCCACTTCCTACTCAAAAACCTTCTTCAGAAGTTAGCAATACTGAATTATTATGGTCACTTTAAGATCATACTCAAGCGTCACTCAGTAGTACAAGGATAGGGAGATAGGGATGTTAAAAAAAAAAAAAAAACCAAATATTTATAAGTCACTATCCTTATCCCATAGGCAACAAGCTTGCATTTTCTTCTTAAATGCTTTTCTTTTTTTATTCTTGCCATATTCTGATTCTTGATGAGACTGGTTCCCTCCTAATAACAAAAGCCCTTTTGGCCACCTCTTCTAGCACTGGCTGTGTTTTCCGTCATTCCCTCTGCCTCTCTGAGGTGGAAGAGTTGGGAAATCATTTGTTCCCACTGCCATTCAACAACCTTTCCTCCTCAATCTCTTTCTATCCTGCAATCAGAATACTGGTAGCTATTGCCTAGTGACCTTAGTACCTTTTCCTTTCTTCCATGACTTTAGTGCCTGGATCAAAGCCATCTCTCCCTTTCCCCCAGTCTCCCAACCTCTGTCTTCATTTTAGAGGATTTGAATATATATGCTGATATTCCCTAACATACATTAATCTCAGTTTCTTACCTCTTATTCAAGATGTACTCTTTATTCTAGTTCAGCCACATAAGTCATGTCCTTGATCTCTCCATTACCTACAAATGTACCACCTTTCATATTTATGAACTCTAAAATTTTTTTCCAATCATGATCTATTGTTATTTCACCTCACCCTATGCCTTGGAACCCCAATCCAGTTTATCTATTGACATCTAATCCCTCAACCTCTCAGTTTTTTCCCAGGGATAATTGTCCTACACTACTTAGACTCTCCTCCCTTCCCCAATGACTTCTTGGGTAAACTACTTCAACTCCAAATTCTCCTTTTCTCTACAGTTCTCTGCCCCAAGATTTAAGATCTTACCCTGCTAAACCTCACCTTGGATCACTTCCAAATTCCTCTGCCTTTGCTCCTGTATATGTGCTGCTGAAAGCAGTTAGAGAAAAAACCTTAGGACTCTGTTGAGTCTACTACAAATTTAAGTTACACAATCTCCAGTAAGAGTTCAATATGAGAAGGCAATCCTTTTAGACCTCTTCCCCAAATAAATTCACAATCCCTACTCACTGTAGAGAATCTTTCAAATCTTCTCATCTCTCTTCAAACCTCCCATCACTCTCAGTGGAGAGTGTTATCTTGTATTTTACTGAAAAGATTTGGACCATTTCCAGAGAACTTCCTCTTCTTACCTCCTCTTCATTTCATAATATCCAGATGCCTTCTGCCACTATCTCCTTTTTCACTTTGTGTTATATGAAGAAGCCTTTTCCTTACTAAGGCAAAATCCTTCTATATACTCAAGTGATCCTATTACAATCTGTCTTCTTCAGTAAATTGCTGGCACACCTCTGTCTCATTATCCCTACTCTCACTTATCTTCAATCTCTCCCGTTTGTTATTTACCAGAAGCATGTCAATGAGTCCCCCCATTCTAAAAATAATAATAATCAAATCTTCATCAATCTATCTCTGATAGCTATCATCTCCTATATCTCTTCTGGCTTTGGGAGTTAAACTCCATAAGAGACATTCTATAATAGTCAACCATTTATTAAGTGCTTTTATGCGCAAAAAACTGTGTTACAAAAGAAAGGCAACATTGAATTTCTAGAGAGTAGAAACTATCTAATGAAGGAGATAAGTGAAAACAACTACAGGTACAACATGATCAACAATGATCAATAGAAGAAAGGAATTAAAATTAAGAGATTAGAGAAAGCTTTCTATAGAAAGTGGAATTTTAGTTGGGACTTAAAGGTGGTGAAATTAGAAGGGAGAATATTTTAGACCTGGAGGACAGTTAGTGAAAATTCCCTTGTTTAGAAAAACACCAAGGAATCCAGTGTTGCCAGATCTCAGAGTATACGTTGGGAATATAAACTGTAAGCATTCTGGAAAGATATGTTTGATCTTGGAGGCCACAGGAAGCTGCTAGAGTTCACTGAGTGGGGAGTAGGATGAGAGGTAACATAGGCAGACATATTTTAGGAAAATCTAAATTTTGTTAGCTGAGTGGAAGATGAACTGCAGAGGGAAGAGACCTTAGACAGGGAACTAACAGCAGATTATTTTATTGATCCAAGTACAAGGTGATGAAGGCCTTTACAAAGATGGTAACACCATCAGGAGGAAAGGGAATATACATGAAAAGTTAGAAAAGTAAAGCCATCAGGCTTCAGCAAAATATTGGATATGAAGAGAGGGACGACTCCAGGATGACACCTAGGTTTTGAGCCTGCAAGACTAGGTCAGAGGATAAGTGCCTTCCATAAAAGGAAAAATAGGAAGAAAGGATTTCTTGGTGGGGCAGATAACTTCAGTTTTGGACATGCGGAATGTAAGATGTCCAAAATATATCACACAGTCTTTTCTCTACCTTCATTCTTCTTTATCTCTTTGAACCGTCTGATGTTGCTGATCATTCTTCTTCATCCTAATGCTCTCTCCCGTCTGAATTTTTTGGAGACATTACTCTCTCCTAGGGGTTCTTCTACATATCTGACTATTCTTGCTTGCTCAATCTCCTTTGCTAGATCTTCACACAGGAAGAACTCTAACTCTGGGTTATCCTACAGGGTTCTTTCCTGTGCCCTCTTCTCTTCTCCCTTGATAACTGATTCACTTGGTTATCCTCTCAGTTCCAAACGGTTTGGCTACCAAAATGTAACGTCTAGACTAGCTGTCTGGAGGACCTTGGGATCAGTCCGAATCCCTGGTCTTAGAGGAGTGAAAACTTTACATGTTTTCTTACTCATTAGACCATGAACTCCTTGAGATGAGGGTCTATTTTCACTTTTTTTTTTTTTTTGGTATCCTTAGTGCCTGGCACAAGTTGGCAGTTGGGTAAATATTCACTGATTGACTGATACAAGAATAAGTTAACAAAACTAATGTAATAATGTAACTTGGGTCACTGCTCACCAACTCCTAACAACATTCACAGGCCCACTAAAATGAAAACTGTTAAAAATAGAATGAGCTGTTTCACAAGGGGGTAGAGAGTCTTTAAGGAGAAGGGAGATAACTAATTTCCAGGATGTTGTAAAGGGGATTTCTGTTGTTATCTGTTATTCTAAATGACTTCCAAGATCCTTTCCAACTCTTAAGATATTATGAGATATTTATCAAAGATATAATTGAAATAAATGTCAAAATGCCTCAGAACAAAATCTAGGTAGAGTGAGATCTCAGAGCTGGAAATAAACTCCACATTCTTTGAATAAAAAGATTCCAAGATAAATTTGCTAATGTTTACAAGTGGCCATTGGGCAAAAAGGAGAGCTAAAGAATTTAATCAATAAGTTGTACAAAAGAACAAAAACACAACTTAAACAATTAAGGTGTTATTGACTAAGGAAAATGCTAAAATTGCCCAGAAATTCCCAATGCAGAAAGTGTTTTAAAAGTCATTAAAAGGCAGAACAAGGAATGGGCTTATAAATCCAATGTATATTTCTCTATAGGTTTTGGACTATTGTGAGACTCCAATTTTGAAACTATGGTTTTAAATTCAATTGGAATAACTGTTTACAGTTTAAAATTTGGCAATAAAAAGAAAAGTGCCTGCCAAGAAGCAACTATAATTTTTCAAATTTTAGCTGGCTTAAAGAGAAAACTAACTGAAGGAAGAATTTAGCTTTGTTATTGTTTTAATTCAAAGGTAGTACTGCAATTTTTTTTTTAAACAACAAATAGTTTTAAAATTTTGAGAAATCTATAATTATGCAACACTGTAGTTTCATAGAACTTCAACTGCAAGTCATATAACACATGTGGGAACTTTTTCAAAGAATAAAAATGTGATACAGCTGACTTAAAGAGTCATTTGTGATGTTAGATTTAATTACAATGCCTTTCTTGTGCCCAAGTTTAGAATATTTCCCATTGGAATTTCTTCACATAGAAAGGTTTTAAATGAAATTAATTTTGGTTAAATTTCAAAAAGAGAAAAAGGAGACAGAGATGGTGAGAGACAGAGACAGTGAGAGATAATTACTTGGATTTGTAATCCAAGTCAGGAAAACTAGATCCAATGCCATGACATTTTTGGCAACTTAACATTTTTGTGCCTCAGTTTCCTGATCTCTAAATTGGATAACTTAGTATTTTGCTAACTACAGACCTTAAAATATTATTAAAATGTAAACTTATTATTAAAATAAATGATATATGTATTGGACTACCTGCCATCTAGGGGAGGGGATGAGGGGAAGGAGGGAAAATTTTGGAACAAAGTTTTGCAAGGGTCAATTTTGAAAAATTACCCATACATATGTTTGTACATGGATGATATATTGGGATGCGCACCTGAGGAACAAATGTTAGAAGCATGTCTACAAAAGACCATAGAAACACTAAGGAACTACAAACTGTACATAGCTCCAGAAAAAATTCAAAGATATGCTCCTTTTCAATATTTAGGATATGAAGTATACCCTAAGGTACTTACAATACTAAAACTGTTCTTAAGAACAGGGAAGCTAAACACCTAAATGACTTTCAGAAATTGATAGGAGATATCCAATGGATGTGACCAGTGTTAGGGTTGACTACCTATCAATTGCAACTGTTATATGACATTTTAAGAAGAGACAGTGCTTTAAATTCACTACGTTAGTTTACAAAAAAAGCTCAAAAGTCTTTGAGAGAAGATAAACTGGCTTTATCCAATGTGATTGAAAGAGTCACTCAAAAACCCTTGGAAATATCAGTTTTTGCTATACAAGAGGCACCCACAGCAGTCCTTCATGAAGGAGATAGTGTAATGAAGTGGGTGAACCTCCCGGCACAACCAGAACAAAGCCTTATTCCTTACCCAGTGCTTGTGGCTAGAATTTTATTAAAGGCCATTAAGTGACCAGTACAATTATCTGGGACAAGATCTGACAAGATATACACCTTTTATACTAATACACAAATTAATGTGTGCTGGGAAACCATCCCAGAGTGGCAAATTTTATTGGCCATGGCTCCAAATTTTACACATGGGTCTTCATTAAAGATAACCAGACTATTACATAATTGGCCATGGATTCTTGAAGAAAAAGTTTCTAAAGATCCTCTTAAAGGACCAACTATCTTTACAGATGCATCCAAACATAATATTTGCTTTGTATACTCTCTTGACTTAAATAAAGAGAGTAGTCAGAACTCCTTTTCAGTCCACTCGGCAGAATGAATTGTATGCAATCATTCTAGCTCTTATTATCCAGGAGATATGATATCTGATTCAGCCTATTCAGTAGGTGTGGTACAAAGAATTGCCACAGCCCAAATAAAATTTATACCCTCTAATATATATCAGCTCTTTAAGGAACTTCAAGAGCAAGTGAGAAAGCATCCAGGTAAGATTTATATCTTGCATGTCCACCCTCATAGTGGCCAGGTCCTATTTTTGATGGTAATTCAAAGACAGATAGCCTTCTGACTATGTTGGCCAATACTCTTTTATTTCAAGCAGCCCAGGAATCTCATTCTAAATATCATCAGGCTGCTTGAGCTTTACATTTATAATTTGAAATAACGAGAGGAAGCTAGGAGCATAGTAAAAGCCTGTACAGCTTGCCTTCCTTTCCATGCTCCTCCACTGCCTCTAGGGAAGAACCCTCATGGTTTGAGACCCAATGAAATTTGGCAAATGGATGTGACCCATTATAAATCTTTTGGTCGTCTTTTATCCTTTTCAGGATTCACTTTTATAATACCAGCAACAAAAGAAACAGCCCCAGTGGTCACTGAATGCCTTATCCAAGCATTTGCAATTATGGGTGTGCCACAAGCAATAAAAACAGATAATGGACCTGCATATACTTCTAAACATTTTGCACACTTTTGTGCACAGTATAAGATTTTACACACCACGGGCATACCTTTTAATCCTCAAGGACAGGCAACAGTAGAGAGGAGAAACAGAGACATTAAGACACTCCTCCAAAAACAAAAGAAGGGGGAGCCACAGGTAACCCTAGAAAACTTCAAATCTAGCTCTTTATATTATTAACTTCTTGATTTTTGACAAAGATGCACTGGCCTGGCAGACAGGTTTTATAACCCACCGGAAGGGCAGTGTCCAGTGCGAGCAGCTCCATTATCTTTAGATAATCGCCAGGTGATGTGGAGAGACCAGAAATGGTAAATGGAAGGGACCAGATAGGTTTACTGCTTGGGGGAGAGGATTTGCTTGTATCTCTACAGGTGGAGAAGGAATCAGATAGGTACCAATGAGCCGTATTCGCCTTATCCATCGGAGAGAGATGGAGCAGACCCTTGAAACAAAGAAGACCCAAAAAATATCGGGTGGTTCTGTTGCTGATTGTGCTCACCCACTGAAAGAGCATGGCAGTTATGGTGTTTGACTCAAGGACATCGAAAATTGTTGGACTTCAAAACCCTCAGGAATCACTGGATTCTCTGAGACATGATAAGACTGTTGTAGGACTTGAAAGCCCTCAGGAATCATTGGATTCTTTGAGACATGATAAAACTGTTGTAGGACTTGAAAGCCCTCAGGAATCATTGGATTCTTTGAGACATAATAAGACTGTTGTATGACTTGAAAGCCCTCAGGAATCATTGGATTCTTTGAGACATGATAAGACTGTTGTAGGACTTGAAAGCCCTCAGGAATCATTGGATTTTCTGAGAAATGATAAGACTGTTGCAGGACTTCAAAATCTGCTGGAATCATTGGATTCCCTGGAACGTGAAGCAATGGACAATAGATTGGTTTTGGACTATCTCTTGGCTGCTGAAGAAGGCATATGTGTGACTGTTGTTTACATATCCTCCTTCTAGGACTTCTGGAAATCTTTTACACACCATGTTGATTCATATTGTTTGTTATATCACTACTTGCATGTACAATTCATGTTTGTTGCACCACATTGAGCCTGCACTGACTGAGGGTAGAGTCATCACTAATAGTCTGTGCGTTATTGCTATGTGCTTTGTAACACCTCCCATGCTGATGGGTTTGTGCATAACTGTTTCTAATAAGACCCTTCAGCCCGCTAGCAATCCCCACTTCCTTTTGGTGCTTTTCATCTCCCTTCCTGAGATGTTGGGGGGATGTGATCACCTCCTTTTCGGTGTTTTCACCTCCTTTCCTGAGAAGTCAGAGAGGGCATGATCACCTCCCCTTGGGGGCTCTCACCTCCCTGAGAGGTCAGGGATGGCGTGACCACCTGTGTTCTAAAACAAAAGAAAGCAGGAGATGTAGTGGGCTGAAACTGAGCAGATGCACTGAGGTTTGAACAAGCAAGCACATAAGGCTAATTACCAATTGGACAATACTCTATTTGCAATTGCTTGGAAAATGACCCGCACCACCATTATGTGCTGGCTCAATTTGTTGACCTATAGAGAGATTTGGAGGAGGGATTGTAGGGTGGAGTGAGAAAGCCAGAGTGACTCTTAGCCGGATTCATGTGGCCATTTCTCTAATGTCCACAAAGAATAAAGATAAAGGACTTTTGCTTATCCTGACTCCGGCTGATTCTAAAGTATCTTGGATGCTAAGGCAGTCTTCACAGATAATGGTTAAATCTAGTTTAGCATTGATTTAATGCTACAACAAATAATGGTTTCCTAGTGAGATAATGATTGGCTTATACTCAGTGTACAGCATATAAGCAAGAAGCTCTCAGGGCCAGGGTAGACAGAGCACTAGAAGCTCTTGGAGCCTCAGGCAGGATTCAGTTGGGGAGATTCAGAAGACAGAGAAGGCAGCAGGAACTTAAGCTCTCCGAACCAAGGAGAGAGATAGGCCTCTAAGAAAGCTAACCCCCTAAGGAAAGGAGAAAGAGTTGGAAAGAGACAATAAAGGATTTGGACTTTAATCCCTGGCTGCACTTGGGGTGATTACTGAACTGAAATGAAGGCTGCTCCCAGAAGTCCCCCAAGAAACCTGCTCCCAGAGAACATTACATTTTAGAGAAGAATATTGCATGCCCCCTCCCCAAGATAGTAAGTAATCTGACATAGCTATGTCATATTATCATATCATATGTGCAATTCTTTTAAACATATTTTGATATTTGTCATAGATCCTTCTATTTGGCCAATGAGATCACCAAATAAAATAGTATGGTGGAAGAGAAGACAGTCCAAAAAACAAAGCTCTAGAGATATTCCCATTGTGTAACCTGTGTAAATCTATTATCATAAAAGTCCAAAATTGCTTTAACCAGCCAATACTTCATTAAAAGGAACACTGGGGTAGAATGTATTTTTCATTTTATGATGATAAGTGAATGAGAGAAGAAAGGGGCTCATGGAAAACTTAAGATGAAACCAGAGAGGAAACCCGAAAAAAGGCAACAAACCTGTCAAGATTTTGTGAGCACCATTTTCTCCATTAACCACAATGAAACCATCAAATCTGGAGTAGTCAATGATTTTAAAATCACATAGTTTTCAAAGTTAGGAAAAAAAAATAAGATGTTGATATGCATATATGTATACTTACGTGGTCAATCTTTCAATGGTCTGTATGTGAGAATTGGTATGAGTTTGAGCAAGGACAGCTTCATGTTGAGAACATTTTAAGCAAAGACCACCAACACAGTTAGAAGCTGAAAGGGCAGATTCTTGATGCCTTAGTTTCTTCTTGAGTTCTTCACACATGTTCTGAGACTCAGACAAGTCTTGGCTAAAAAAGAAGAAAACAGAAGATAAATCTTATAAATGAACCAAACTCAATATATGCATCTTCATTTATATGGAATTTTTCAAAAACAAATGCTTATTTCTTTACTTGTTAAATGGAGACATCTTGGATGAAGGAAATCTTTTTCCCCCCCTGAGGTAATTGGGGTTAAGTGACTTGCCCAGGGTCACACAGCTGTAGGTGTTAAATGTCTGAGGCTAAATTTGAATTCAGATTCTCCTAACTTCAGGGCTGGTACTCTATCCACTGTATTATCCAACTTCCCTCAAGGAAATCCTTTTAAGCAACAATCCAACCAATATCAATTTTTAAAAAGCCTTAAAATATTGTATGAAGCAAAGCTTTCAATTCAGTCAGTTTCCCTTTAATGTCCTGAAGCAAAAAATAATCTTAATACTATGCTCTGAAAAAGTTGGACACTTTGGGAACATATTTCAAAAACAAAGCAAACTTTGGACATTATAAAAGAAGTTGTAGATTTTTTTTTTTATTATAACAACTTTTTATTGACAGAACCCATGCCAGGGTAATTTTTTTTTTTTTTTTTTTTTTTTTTTACAACATTATCCCTTGCACTCACTTCTGTTCTGATTTTTCCTATCTCTCCCTCCACCCCCTCCCCTAGATGGCAAGCAGTACTATATATGTTGAATATGTCACAGTATAGCCTAGATACAATATATGTGTGCAGAACCAAACGGTTCTCTTGTTGCACAGGGAGAATTGGATTCAGATGGTAAAAATAGAGGTTGCAGATTTTTAAAGCTCAAAGGCTGACTGCATCGACCAAAATGGTAGATAAGGAAAAAATACTGTAAATATAATAAAGAACTCTAACAAAAAGTTTGAGTTTCTATAAAAATAAATATTTTCAATTAATTTCCACTGAAAAAAATGCAGTTTTATTCCAATAAGGGTGGTCTAAAATCTAAGACCTTTTGTTTGCTAGTATAATAATGGTAAATATATATATCATTTGACAACAGAAAAGAAGTCACAATGTTTTGGAATTGTACAAGTTACAATTCCAAAAATACAATACAAATTTGAGGCAAAATGAAGAAACTTATGCATATTTATAAAAATTCACCTTTTGGACTGGTACATTCTTGTTGAAGTTTTTAGTCTATAAAATTTTAAACTGAAATTTGAAAAATATAAAGAGACATTTTAGAACCTCTGAAACCAAAAAGTTTCCTGAATTATTTTGAGAAATGTCATTTCAAAAAACAGTACTTCTACTACCAGCAAACACTTTTTTGGCGTATGTTAAAGTTTGCTATTTTTGTTATTACTGAATTTGCATTAGATCTTTAATTTTTTTTTAAATAAATACTTTAAATAAATTGTTTCACTTTACCTCAGTGTCTTGACTTGAGATTCTAATATTTCATTCTTTTCTTCATAAATAAGTTTTAGCCTTTCCTTTAAAAAAAAAAAAAAAGTATATACATAAATATTTTTTCATGATCATATATCCTTTACAGTGTTGTCTAACTCAAATTCAATTATCAAAAATGAGTCCAATCATCTTTTCTATCCCATCAAAAAAAACCCTCCAAAAAAATCCAAAACTGTGCTTTTTAGAAAGGAAATTTTTCCTTCTCCAACCCCTTTTATTATCCTGAGGTAAGTATTTCTAAAAAATGCATAAGTTTCTGCCATTTCTGTATCTCAAAGGATGAAATAATGAAGAACTATCCCTGCAAGTCCTATTTCTGATATTTAGAAAGAACTGAGTAAATATGCCCCTTTACAGACAATGTGGGAGAAGTATTTCATTAGATTTGCCAGAGCAACAAGCCTCCTTCCAATTTCTGCTTCTCTCTATATCAAGGCTAGCTGCTCCTTGAAGTATTGTGACTAACATTAAAAAAATAATTTTTTAAAAGAAAGAGCTAGCTGCACTGGGGCTGAATCTAGATCAAGAGCAGTTTCTCACTTAAAAGGTTCTTGAATGTTCAACAATGATTACTGGAATAGTTTACAAACTAAATGTATTTAACAAGTGTAATGAAAGGATTATAAATGAAAAGATCTCTGACCATGTATGAATGGTAGTTAATACATAAATTTTTATTGAAATTAGTATTTCATATTGAACAATGAAACTCATATTTTATCATTAATAAATACATGGCAACATTCCTCACTTGGCTTAATTATTCACCACAAACCAACAATTTTTCCCTAATTAGTTTTATTTCTTGCTAATTTTATGTCATTTTTCATCATTTCTAATCAATTGTGCTAGGTATATAAAATAAAAAGAGTCAAGAAACCCTTCTTTATCAGTACAAAAAAAAATAAATATCAAACTATTTGGCATCAAAAGACATACATTTGAATCTTGGTTATACTATGGGCAAGTTATGTGACCTGAGGTAAGTAAATTAAGTAAAGTCTGTTTCACCATTTGTAAGATAATATTTGTATTTCAAACTATATAAGACTGTAGTATTTATGGGAATAATAAATAGAAATAAAATGTCTTGTAAAGTTAGTATGACAAATGTTGAACAGTAATCACTGTGTCTATCATAAGTCTGACATGTTCCATAAATTGGAAGAAAAATTAGAATATTAGAGTTTTTACTTAAGGACAATCAAGCTTAGCTTTGACTGAGAGTTAGTCTGTTTCTAATTAGGTAAAAATGCTGTATATGAAAACAGTATAATTTAAATAATTATCTTTTTGCTGGAGGACACTAATAAGCCCAAGAAAAGTAGAAAATTTTAGTTCAAACAAATGATTATATTTAATGAAGAAAGTCTTAGTAAATAAAGACATGTAATAAGATATACCCAGACTACCTAGACAAGGGCAATTCTTAACTATTTTTGTTATGGAATCTGGGGGCAGTCTGGTGACTGCCTATGAAACCTATGGATTCTTTAACAGAACCAAAAATATTGTCTATATTCATAATTGAAAGAAATAGTAAATTTATTTAGAGGTTATTGAAAATAAGGATAGAAAATTATCTGGCAGTTATCAACAAAATGTAAGAGAAAAATCTTATCAGATTTCATCTTATGCTCTTGTTCTCTAGAATTAAATTTAGTCTCTCTCCTACAACTCCAGTTAAATACAGAGAAAATGCAGTTTGGGACAAAGGTTGCGAAAAGACATTAAATGACAAAGTAATTTCTATTTGATCTTCAAGAAAACAGTCAGTCATTGGAATTTTTTGAGAAGAGAAATACAACTGAACAGGTTTTTTAGGAAAATCACTTAAACAACTATGTAAATGAACTACAGAAAGGAGAGCCTTGAGGGAGAGACACCAATGAAGAGCCTATTGTAAATAGCCAGGTGACAGCTGATGAGACCCAGAACAAAAGGAGACACTCACAAAGTAGATAATAGGGGACAAATTGAGAGATGCTGTAGAGGTATAAACAAGACTTGGCAATGAGTTAGGTACATGCTGAGAGTGGAGATAAAGAACTGAAGATGACATTAAGATTGTAAACCTGGATAACAATGAGATTCAACAAGATGGGACACAGGACTGAAACATCTCTCTGGAAGAAATACATTATTCAAAACAAACAGAATAGATTTAAACAGGGAGAGATGGAAAGATATTATTGGGGTTCAGGAAGTATGGACCCCAAAAATATATTGGGGTTTCAGACTGATGTCACATGGTATCTCAAAAGAATCTGTAGGCTTAGATCATCTCCAAATCAAGAGGCAAAAATTTTATGATGTTGCTAACAACAGCTAATTTGCATCTGGGGTTTTAGCAATTAACAATTGTCATTAGACAGACTAAATCTTAATAAAATTACTGCCATAAAGTTGAAGGTTCTTAATGAACCTGCAAAGAATTGAATTATTACATCACTGACTGGCAGCTAAGGAGTTAGCAAGGAATTGAGGTACAGATAGACTTTTTATAGGGGAGAAATAAAGAAATAACCTTGGGTGTGGACATCATAACTTGGTCTTCTGATTGGATAAGGTCATTGTAATGTTTGCCAATGCAAAGAATTATAAAAGGAATAGTAAAAGTAATAAAGTACATACAGTAATAAAATCCTGCTTAGGAAAACAAAAGACCTAATTAAAATATCAGTGCTCCTCCCTGCTTGCCTCAGAGAGTAATTCAGGTTCTCTGGGTCAAAGCCCACCATCTATCAAGGATCAAGAACCCTATCAGTATCATATGATAAAAAGATACATTAAAGTAAGGATGGGAAATACAAGGGCAAATATCAAGGAAATTATTTGAATAAGTATTAGTAAAGGGAGAAAGATGAAACCGTTCTAAAAACACACCAGTATTCATAGGCAAAAAGATGAATAGTTTGATAAATAAATCACAAAAACTCAGAACTGTTAAAGGACAATGACAAATGAATGATACTATGGACAACAAAGGAAAGAAAAATTAAAAAAAAAAAAAGGTTCTGGGAAAGGTAACAGAACTGATATGGTATAGTTTCTAGGAAAATACAGCCATGATTTTAGGGTCCCCTGCCCTTGGGGGGGGGCGCTTCTGTTCTAACAAGAAGTCAGTAGTCCTAAATTTTCTAGCTTTGGAATCTGCCCCCCACACCTTAGTTAAATAGCTTCTGGCCTCAGAAACTCCCACAGATCAAACTCCTGAGACAATAGTGAACAAGACTACTCCTCAATTCATAGATGACTGATAATCTTGTCAGTCAGCCAATTTCCAGAGCTACTCCTGAATTCATTGCTGATTTATAATCTGGTCAGGGAGAACCAAATTCTGGAGATTACTCCCTAGAGCTACCCTTAAGCCATAGAATTAGCATATCTATGGTAGAAGCTGGATAAATGTATCTCCTTGCTTCAGTTTCTCTGCTGAATTCCCTTAAAATAGCATTACTTACGATAAAGCTTTGCCTTTTGACTAGGAGATAAATTCAAGCCTGCAAATTCTTTTGAGATACACCTCACAACATTGGTCTGGAACTTTTGGGGTCCCCTTTCCCAACCTCAACAGAATCACTGACTGAATTAGAAGTGATGATAATAACATACAAAATATAGGGTAGGATGGCGGGGAGGAGAGAGTAGGATAATATACTTCTGGTCAGGTAACCTAGATTCAATTCTTACCTCTGACTATTCTTTATTATATGACCCTGGCCAAGTTAATATAGAGATATAAATTGTTATCATGCTTCTTCCAAGTATAAACATTTTTAAATTGAGGATAAAAATAAGTAGATAACAAGAAATGAAAACCCAAGAAAATGGTGGAAAAGGTCAGATAGCAATCTCTGCTCCTAATATTGTTCTGCCTCAGTTTGCCTAAACTGTTCTGTCTTAGTCTCTCTAGTGTTAAATTCCCTTCCTAGCCATTTGGACTGAGATAATTAGGGCTGGATGCCCTAACCACTAGCATTCCAAAGAATCATAAATTAAGATGGTTTATCTCAAGTTATGTAGGTATATCTCTTATTTCAGATATCCTGGCTCCTGGTCCTCCCAACTTATTATAAGAGCCTTCCTTACCCCAACCTGTCAGAACCAAATTTATGGTCTGTTCCTGGAAGTTTCTACTCACCATTGCTCTACCCCCCACCTTGCCTTTGTTTCCCTGATCCCTGGAGCCCTATAAGAGTCTGTTGCTCCCTACTGCTTCGAAACAAGAGTCCAATCCAGCTGGTTGGGATCAACATGGATTCTGTTTTGCACCCTATCCAATCTCTCTACCTGAAGCCTCTTAAAAACTCTCTAATTTCTATGTTTCTCCTCAGTTTCTCCAGCATTACAATATGACTGCACATTCTCTTCTGAATAACTGACTTCCTAAGATTTGGGGCAAAAACTTGTAAGAATAATTTCAGGGCTGCTCTCAGATATCTTTGAAAAATCTTAGGAAATAGAACTACATAACACAGAAAGACAAATATCCTGATTTTCAAAGAAAAGAGGACAGAATATGAAAACTATAGGTCAGTACACTTGATTCTCATTCACAAAAAATGCTAAGATTAAATGGTTTCTGAGTGGTTCTAATAATGGGCTTATAAATGATTTGTGAGCCTATGAAAATGAAAGCAGAGATCAGTTAATTCTATCAGGCTTTCACTATTCTGTCCTGGTCTGATCTGAAGGCCGTGAGGTGGAGAGGAATGTCTTTCCCTTACTTCCTCCACCGGTCCCTAATCCAGCTTGCCTTGTCCCAACAGGCCTGAAACAGCATTCCATCATGTAGTCTCGATGTTTAACATGCCTAAGCTTCTCTCCCCATAGGTATCTGCCCCTACTCCCAGTTACATCCTTAGTGCTGCCTAATGAGACCTGAGAGTACTACATACTGAGACCAGACTTTTAGAGTTGGTGAAAACCTACCTGAACAGATTCCATGATCACTAACAATTCTCTACTGCATCACTTTAGTAATTCTCAACTCCCTGCTGTCGTTATTCAAACCCTTTTTACCACCCTTTCACCGGCTCATTGGAATGTGTGATCCATACTTTATTTCCATCCTCAATATTTTCCTTCCTGACTTACATCAAGTTCTCCCTGAGACCTGACTTCCTCCTCAGTACTCTTTTCAGCACTGGCTTCTTTTACCCAGGGCCATCTCCAATCATTCAGATCTCTATATCCCTGATGTCATGGTCCTGTTTGAGAAGGAAGGACAAACAACAATTCAAGATCTGGCCCTGCCAAGTCTCAGCCTTGGATTGTATTCATCATCTGCTGTCCTCTCTTGTTCATGGGCTACGGTTGATGAAAGCCAGAGAACATCAGAAACCTATGTTGACTGGGGCCACTACCAATTTATGCCACATAAACTCAACTGGATCCTTACTATGACAAGGTAATCCTTTTACTATCTCCCAAATTGATTTTCTATCTTACTCAACACAATTTTTCTAAATCTTTTCATTTATCCTCAAACCTCTCATGGCTTCTCCTCCCCTCACTATTTCCATTTATAACCTTGCCTCAGTGAAAAATTTGAAGCCATTTGCCAAGAACATCAATCTCTCCTCAAGTCCTGCCCTGCCCAAGGCTTAGCACTCATTTGCCTTCTACCAATTTATTCACTTTATTTCTGTCTATATGAAGAAGTAGCCTCTCTCAAGAAAATCCCTCTACCTGTTTAAGTGATTCCATCCCACCCCAATTTTTTCAAGATTGCCCACTCTATCACCCCCATTTTTTTCTTATCTTTAATGCCTACTTGTTTGCTGATTAGTTCCCTACAGTCTATAAACATATTGAGGTCTCCTACATCCTTAAAAAACCTTGACTTGATCCTTCTATCCCTATTAGCTATCACCCTATATTTCTCTGCCTTCTCTGGATAACTCCTTGAGAAGCTTGTCTAGAATGAGCCACTCCACTTTCTGTTCCTTCAGTCTCTTTACAAATCTCCATAGGCCAGCTTCCGAGTTTATCATTCAATTGAAACTGCTCCCTCTAAATTACTAATGATCTCATAATACTCCATACTAGGACTAATCTGTCTTTTCTTAATCCTTATCCTGCTTGACCTCTCAGCAACTTTTGACACTAATGATCATTCTCTTCTACTTGTTACTCTCCTCTCTAGATTTTTGTGACTATTTTATCCTGGTTCTCTTATTTGCCTGACTTTTCTTTCCCATTCTCCTTTGTTGGATCCTCATGGTGGCTAAAAGTGGATTTTGTCCTGGGCTCTCTTCTGTATACCATTTTACTTAGTGATCTCATAGTTCTGAAATCTACTTAATCTAAAGCCAGCCTCTCTGTTGACTTCCATATCCCAAACTGAATGTCCTACAGACATCTTAAACTCAGCATATCCTACTTCCCCTATGCCATCTCTTCTTCCTATCTTTGCTATTACTGTTAAAGACAGCACCATCCTCTTAGTGCCCTGTCCCCCAACATATTCTGCAACCCATGAACTCACACTGACTTTTTTTTTTCATTTAGTCTTCTTGCCTTTATTTCTTCTTCTTCTTCTGTTTTTTTTAATTGCTTTTTACTTACAAGTTATATGCATGGGTAATTTTACAGCATTGACAATTGCCAAACCTTTTGTTCCAATCACATTGACTTTTTATTCTCAGCTATCCCCCATGCCTACAGTTTTCTGCCTCCTCTTCTCTACCTCCTATATTTCTTGGTTTCCTTCAAGTACTAGTTAAAATTCAATATATTACAGGATTTCTCCCCATTTCTTTTCCCCATTTCTCTTTCGATTCCCCAATTTATTCTCTCACTCCTTCCCCTGCTTGTCTTCTCTGTCCCCCCCCTCTATCTCCCCCCTCTTCTGTTCCTCTCTCTCTCTCTCTCTCCCCCTTTTCTGTCTCTCTCTCTCTCTCTCCCCCTCTTCTGTCCCTCTCTCTCCCTCTTCTGTCCCTCTCTCTCTCTCCCTTCTGTCCCTCTCCCCCCTCTATCCCTCTCTCTCCACCTTCTCCCTTTTCTGTCCCTCTCTCTTTCTCTCTCTCCTGTCCATGTATATAGCTTTTACACACATATTTTTATGCTGCCTTCTTTTTTATACCATAAGCAATTAGAAATTAGAAACTTTTTATTTTTTTATTTGACTTTCTTTGTCTGGCTCATGGTAGGTACTCAATAAAAGTTTGGTGATTTAATAGCCAGCAAAGGTTTGTAAGACAGGTAACATAAAAATCACATCATGGGCATCCTGTACCTATAAGTATATCTATACTGAAATGCTTTCTGACATGCAAACCTTGTCATATATTTGATATTCCCCAAACCCATAAATAAGTTTACTACTGCATGTTCCCCAAACCTATGAATAAGTTTACTGCTGGGATTTCAGCAAAACATATGAAAAAGTATTTTATACTATACTGGTGAATAGGATAGAAGATTTAGGTTAGTATTGTATTATATTATGTTTAGGAGGATATGGAACTGGGTATGATAGATACTAAAGAGTAATAATATCAATGTGGAGTGAGGTATTTAGTGAGATGTCTTAGATAACTGTCTTTGGCCCTATTTATTCTGTTCTGTATTTTCATCAATAGTGGGAATGAAGAAATAGATAACATGCTATTTAAATCTACAGATGATGTGAAGATGGAGAGAAAAATAATAGATAAAAGTCTCATGATTCAAAAAGATTCCAATAGACTAGAATGATAAGCTGAATTGCTTGAAATTTAGTAATTATAAAGGTCCAAACATATTAAAAAATAAAGTTTACAGGTGAACGATGTCCTCAAATAAATATTAAGCAGCGTGAGTGACAACTGCAAAAATAATTGGCTAGACAAACCCATAAAAAAGGTACATGGTTTTAGAAACCTATAAGTTCTTTTACATGATGATGTTTTGCCCCCTCTCCAAAAAGCTTACCCCTAGATTATATGTATTGAAGAATAGTAAGCACAACAAGAAAAGTGAGAATTTCACCAAACAATAGATTCATATTGTGTATATTATGATGTCCTACATTTTAGGTTAAAAAATAATGGGAATACAACAAAAATAATGCTGGGGAACATGCTGCAGGAAACTTGTATGTAAGGACCAATCAATGGAACTAGGAATGTTCAGGCTAGAGAAGACTTAAATGTCTAGAGGGCTTTCAAATGAAAGAGTAAGACTTGCCCTTCCTGGCCTCAGAGGGCAGAACTAGTAGATAGATAGATGTTGCAGAAGGGTAAATTTTGCCTTAAAGTAAACTAAAAGCTTGCTAAACAATTTGAGCTGTCCAAAAGTGAAATTTATGGTCTAAAGAAGAAGTAAACTCTCTCTAACTGAAGGTCTAACAGCAGAGGATAAATAAATACTTGTTAGGGATGTTATACAAGAAATTCTTAGGCATATTCAGTTTGTACTAGATAGTATTTAATATCATTTCCAAATTGCAATCTAATTTTGAGAATTCTTAGTATATTTATTAAATAATACTATGGATACATTTTTTATTTCATTGTAATTAGTATCTACTTAAAATCAAAATATAAACCAGCTTTAATAATAATTTTATTAAATAATTAAAATTATCGCTTGGCTTTTTGTAAAGAATATTCAGTTTTTGTTGATTCTGAGATCAATTAATAAAACATATTCTGTTTTTATCATATCTTAAAAATAGAAGAGATACCTTTCTCTGCTCTCTTATGGTATTCTATTGATTTCTCATCTTGTGGAAATAATAAAATTATTACAAGAAATGAAAGTATTTCCAACTTTACATATCTGATCAAACATACAGCGTCACACTTTGAGAATACTAATGAACAAAAAAAGAAATCCAAAAATTAGAAATAAAAACAAAAATTATTTCATTACTCACAAGTTCTTGTTGCCATTTTTCCAGATCAGAAGTGGTTGATTTGACCTGTTCTAGATCATCTGAAGTAACATGTGACTTGGTTCCTTGACATGTTCTTAAATCATCAACTGGCTTAATCCTAGAATTTCCCTGAATAAAAAAGAAGTCATTTATTAGAATTAAAATAGAAACTCAAATGGATACTGTAATATTAGGATCTAAGAAGAAAAAATATGTATACATATACTGGTAAATCATAATTTTAGGTCTGTTTATGGGCCAAATCTTTTTAAATTTCAAGAAAAGCAATAGCGTATTTTCTTCTAAATTATAGTTGGGGAAAGAAAATGGAAACTCTATCCATTTTTTCCCTCAGTGACTGGAAAATACAGTAGTCTACAAAAAAAAAAATCATATTAATAAGAGCAAATGGCTCTGAAGAGCTCTACTATGCTGTATGTAGATTATTTACTCCAAATTCAATATGCAGGCATAGGGCTGGGGATATACCTAGATTAGACCTAGAAAAGGAAAGAAATAAATTTAAAAAAAAAAATACCTACCTAAGAAGTTTACATTCTAATAGGGATCAACATTTACATTACATATTTTCAGGGAACAAGAAAATGTAGAGGGAATGTTGTGAGGGAAGGAACATATACAACTCTTTCAAATATATAACGTGCTTATAGACTGATCATATGAAAGAGAAATAAAGTAAAATATACTTGGAATGGCAAATGAGCCAAATTATGAAGGGTTGTAAATAATGGAGCACAAAAAAGAGGTACATCAGAAAAGGAAGGACTAAAGTTTTTCATCTGCAAAAGGATTTCAGATTATAGAAGTCAAACATTTATGCATGTTAGGGTCAAGAATATGGCCATTCTATTGGGCAACTAGATAGTGCAGTAGATACACCGCTGGCTCAGAAATCAGGAGGACATGAATTCAAATTTAACCTTACTTACTTGCTGCAAGCAAGTCACTTAATCCCAAATGCCTCACCATATATATATATATTTTTTTACTGCCCATTGTTGTGTGTGGGAAAGGTGAAACAAAGATTTGTCATGAGAATTGAAGATGTTTACCCGGGAGGTAAGTATACTAAAGGGAACATCAACATCTAAACTGAAGTCCCCATACAAAGCAAACTAGGGAATTGAGAGGAGCTAGCATTGTTGTGGAAGTAATAGGATTTTTAATTTATCAATTATGGAATGAAGTAGAGTTTTGTTAGCTATTAGACTGGGAAACAGTAACATTGGAATAGGCCTCCTAAAGGTCCTGAAAAAACAAAGAACAATGGCAATTAAGTTTCCCTTAAGTATCAGGAAAGAAGAATGATCAGGTCCCCAGTGATCTGACTGAATTCGCATTCAGCACCAGTTCATGCGCCCCACCCCAAGGTGACAGGGATATTGCTTAATCAGATGATTTCCTGCAAAAGAGGCAGGTTCTAGACTCCTGCTTGGGTCCAGTGCCAGAAACCTACTTCTGGACAAGATCCTGTGGCAAGAAATCTTTTATCTGAGGCTCTGGTTCAGCCCCTGGGAAGTATGTAGGGGCTTTGGTCCTGTTGGGGAAGAGGCCCGAGTTCTGGGCATTCCATGACTATAGAGAGATGAGGCACTGGTGATTTTCTTCTATCAACTAGTGAAGCAGGGCAGAGAATTTAGGTTCCAGGCTCAAATGCTTATTCAGTGACTGAAGAATGAAAGACTAGACGTCCAAAGGTGGTCTGAGGGGAACTTCACGGTATCATGTCCCTGCTTGGGGTCAAAGGATGGCATTCTTTCAAAGCAAAAGAGTATAAAATAAGACATTTTTTTTTTTTTGGTTGGTTTTTTTGATTGGGGCAGGGAGGAAGAAAAGCAAAGGCATTTAAAGCCAGTACCAGAGATGGGCTAGGACATCAGCACCCACTCTCACTCCTAAATCCATGAGCTGTCCACCCTGTTGGCACTGTGTCCTATGATGTCAGCTTACAGACTTTTGGCTTGTGGTTATTTTCCTGCTACCCAATGTTTTCATTTCCTACCTGTCTCACAGAATATTAATACTTAAGAATAGAATCTAGTATTTAAGATCTATAAAGGATAAGAAACCTTTTACAATTGCTGTAGCAAGGTCTAAACTCCAACACTATGAAGTGCTGAGAGTTGGAGGTAGCATTGATTCTTTCAAGCTGGAAACAAGAAAATTATATTTAGCTTTATTGCCATCGGTTGCCAGCTTTTAGTATGAACTCTGAGGTGATTGCTGGGAAAGTAAGGGCTTCAAGGTAGTTGTAGCTTAGTGTATACTTTCAATGAAAAATATTCACCCACATATTCAAAAGAAATAGTTTTTTTCTAAATAAATAAATATAAATACAACAAATTTTAAGTCAGAATGAGTATTGAAGACCTTTTAAAGAGGAGGCATGGGTGATAATTGGGAAATTTTCTACTTAAATAAACATTTAAATTATCATATATTTTCTTTTTTGTGTGTGTGTTTTGTACACCATCCTTTTCTTTTTTTTTTTCTTTTTATTTATTTAATAGCCTTTTATTTACAGGTTATATGCATGGGTAACTTTACAGCATTAACAATTGCCAAACCTCTTGTTCCAATTTTTCACCTCTTACCCCCCACTCCCCTCCCCCAGATGGCAGGATGACCAGTAGATGTTAAATATATTAAAATATAAATTAGATACACAATAAGTATACATGACCAAAACGTTATTTTGCTGTACAAAAAGAATCACTCTCTGAAATATTGTACAATTAGCTTGTGAAGGAAATCAAAAATGCAGGTGGGCATAAATATAGGGATTGGGAATTCAATGTAATGGTTTTTAGTCATCTCCCAGAGTTCTTTCTGGGCGTAGCTGGTTCAGTTCATTACTGCTCCATTGGAAATGATTTGGTTGATCTCATTGCTGAGGATGGCCAGGTCCATCAGAACTGGTCATCATATAGTATTTTGTTGTTGAATTATATAATGATCTCCTAGTCCTGCTCATTTCACTCAGCATCAGTTCGTATAAGTCTCTCCAGGCCTTTCTGAAATCATCCTGTTGGTCATTTCTTACAGAACAATAATATTCCATAATATTCATATACCACAATTTATTCAGCCATTCTCCAACTGGTGGGCATCCACTCAGTTTCCAGTTTCTAGCCACTACAAAAAGGGCTGCCACAAACATTCATGTACATACAGGTCCCTTTCCCTTCCTTATAATCTCTTTGGGATATAAGCCCAGTAGTAACACTGCTGGATCAATTATCATATTTTCAAAAACTGTTAGCAAAGCCCAAACCCACTGTTGTCTAAACAACCTGGAATTAATCCTACCATTTTTCAAGTTAGCTGAATCTGACATTATTTTAAGAGAAGTTAACAGCTTTAAAAAAAAAAAAAAACCCTCAACTACAGCTGGAATTATAATTCGTCATAATGAAATAAGAAACTGGAAATCCTCTAAATCACGTTCTGTTAATTAATATTCAAGTCAAGGTCTGAATTTTGGAGGAACAGAAAAAGAAGCTATTTTCACTCAGAATGAAATAAGCTAAATATTGCTATATCATTTCTATGATATTTTATAAGAAGTCATTATCAAAGATTATGTATGGATAATGGACAATAGTTTTGTCAATGCATAAAAACTAAAATGATAAAATATTAATAAAGGTCAAAAGATAAGTTATTGGCCCATTTAAATGAGAGGAATTCTGAGGAATTTTATTTTGCTTTATTTTAAAATAAAAACACTAAGTCCAGTGCTTCACATGTGGTAAACATCCAGGAAATCTATTGATTTATTATAACTGCTAGAGAATAGCAACAGAGAAACAAAGAAATTAGAGAGAATAAAATATATCCAGTATAATTTTTAAAATGTGTATATCATTATTATACCAATTTGAAATTATTTGAAAATAAAATTATCAGAATACCAAATATAGAAAGATATGCAAAAAATCTTTCTGAAACTACACACACACACACATATATTTAAGCCCATATTCTTTTTTCTATGTGAAAAGAAACATAGGTTTGCCACCACTTCCTTCCCCTTTCTTGCCTTGTTTACTTCTCCCTCTGATTCATTAATCTGTCTCATTTCCTTTCTCATCTTATTTCCCAAATGTTCTCACTTGCCAGCTTTAACTGCTATGGCACTACATGGCTGCTGAAAATATGAATAATTCAATCTTGTTTAGATAAGTGTATAATTAGAAAGGAAAAATGAAAAAGAAAAGTTCTTTTTAAAATATATTTTATGTGATTTTTTTTCAAATAACCATTCAAATATGGTATTAAAAATTTAAAACAAGTGAAATATTATCAAGAGCATAAATATATGTATACATTAGAAAATATAAAAAAAACTTTAAGTAACAAAAGTAGTTTAACAATTGATCATGAATTGAAAATGACTGCTCAGGAAAAGCAACTGAAAAAAATCATTAATTCATTTTATAATTAGGAGTGAGCACTACCAGTTCCTTCTTATGAATGGCAGATTTAAACAATATGTCTTCTTCAGGGTTAGCCCTTCAGGAATCATTCCAATAAAAGAATAGTTCCAGACCCCAAAAAACAAGAAAAACCTAAGTAAAGTTATACCCTTTTCCATAAGTCACTGGTTTCTTTAAACTAATTAAATTAGCTAATGACCATATTTAATTTTAAAGCACAGGTATCAGAGATATTCACAACTAAAATATTTCAGAATCAGATAATGCATCTATAAAAACTGAGAAAGTCTTTGATTAACTACAATTTATAGTTAACAAGTAATGTTTTGCCAAATGGCAGGAACTGTAATACTGATTTTATATATATTTCCCCCTTGGGCAATTAGTATTAAGTGACTTGCCCAGAGTCACACAGCTAGGAAATATTAAGTGTCAGGCTGGATTTGAACTGAGATCCTTCTGATTTCAGGGCTGGTACTCTACCCACTGTGCCACCTAGCTGCCCCCAAAATATACTATTTTTAAGGCCATTTTAAAATCTACCTAAAATCTCCATATCATAGTCACAAAATTTTAGAACTGAAAGAAAATTAAGAAATCATCTAGGCCACCATCTCCCCATTCAAGGGATGAACAAACTGAGTTCAAAACTATTAAAGGACATATATGTTACACAAATAGTGAAAACTTTAGGGAAGAACTCAGGATCCTTTACTTCTGGTCTATTATTCTATCTGTTGGGCTTCATGCTGGTATTCTCTAATTTAACAAAGGTTTACTTTTTCAAACCACCATAAAGTCAAGTCTAAATCTTAGCATGACTTGAAACCATGGAAGATCTATCTAGAACAGAGCTTCTTAAAATACTTCAGCTTTATGATTCCCATTTTTTTTTCCCTTAGAAGGAAAGACAAAAGACAAGCTTAGAGTTGCCTTTGAATAGAGGTATCAAACTTGCCTCCAAGCCTGGATCACAAAACTCCAGGTACAGACAAAAAAACAAATAAAATTCAGAAATGTTTAACAGAACAGATAAAAATATAATAGAACAATGAAAATATTAATTTGTGGTTTTCTAAGTCAATATTGCTGTCTGTAGGGATTCTTTTTGAGTTTGATACCAGGGATTCAGAGCTAATGAGCTGGTATGCCATCTGTTAGGAGTTTGCCTTTCAGACATACTTAGCAAAGTCTTGAATTAACAATTGACACCCAGTTACCTTCTGATTAATTGGTAGTGGGGGAGGGGGATTGCTAATAACTTTACTACTCTCAGTTTCAACAAGTATATTGGGTTTCATGAAATGAGTGTAGTCTCCGACACAGATGGAGGTGGCAGATTTCTTTATGAATTAGGACGAGAAATCCTGATTTACAACTAACTGCTTGGGAAAAGGAGGTAGGCAATGGGGAAAAATTTAGACTCAAAGGTCTATGGTTCTAATTCTTGTTTTGCCATCTGTGTGCATTTAAATGGGTCACTTGATATCTCCAAGTTTTCTCATCTGCAAAATAAGAAGGTAAATGACCTCTAATCAGAGAATCCAAGAATCTTAGAAGGATTTCCCAAAAGGAATTCCTCCTATAATATCTGCTCTCCTAGAATCTTCTCTTCTCCTAGCTATGCCCTCATAGTTCCTTCAACCTATCCTCATAGGACAGAGCCTCAAGACCTTTTTATCATTCTGGTTATCCTAGTCCTTATGATACTCTTCAGTTTCCTAAAGTCCTACTCACACATTGACACATCCAGACTGGAACATGACATTGCATACAGGGTCCTACTCAAGTCAGAATATTGTAGATGATACCTCTTTATTTCTAGAAGGATGTCCCTCTTAAGCCTAGAATTGCATGTTTTTTCTTTAATATAATGCTACCAATGATGTTGCAAGTCCATGAAAACCCCTTGATCTTTTTCCCTATCTGCTATCTGACCCTTGTAAACTTGCAATGTTTTTTTTTGTAACAAGTGTGAAACTTGACCTTTAACCCTACTAAATTTCATCTTATGTTCAGCCAATCATAACTCATATCAAGATCTTCTTGCATCTTAAGTCATCCAGCCTGTCAGATGTTATTACTTCCAGTTGTGTCATTTCCAAATCCCATAAGCATGCCATCTATGCCTTCATCCACTATCATTGGTAAAAATATTGAACAGTCCAGTACTAAACACAGATCCCAGAGGCACTGTGGTAGACCTAATTTCTGTCAAATTTATATTCAATGATTAAGACTCATTAACTGTGCTTGGTTGTTCAACAAGTTCTAAGTATATATTATTACTGTTTAGTTCACATCTGCATCTTCACAGGAATAGTATGAGATATTTTTTCAGATGTTTTGTTAAAAATATTCCTCTGGAAGATGGCGGCGAGGAGGCACACAGCTGTATAAGCTCCGCATTTTCTCTCAGAATCCATCTCATTACAAGCCTCTGAATTAATGCCTGACTGAAAAAAAAAAACCCACAGTTACCAAGAAAGCGCCTTGAGATTGGGGAAAGGTCTGTTTTGCTCGGGGGGGCGGTTTTGCCGGGCACAGACTGAGGGGACAGTGGGAGGGAGAGCCAGCAGGCAGCCACAGCCGAAAGCAGACCGGAGGGGGTTGGGGTGGATTCAGCCGCCCCGGGGGAGCTTCACTACAGGATTGGAACTTTGCCCCAGCAAGTCAAGGGAGAAGCTAAAACCGGGGTGGAGAATACAACCCCAAACAGCTGGGTCCGAGACCGCCACCCCTCCCACAAAAGGCCCCAGCCGCCCCAGGCCGGCCAAACAAAGTTCTAGTGCCCCTGCTGCCCCGCGTCTGTAGAGGAAACTGAACACCACCCAGCCCCCCCAAAAAGGGATTCCATTTGGGGGTTTTTCCTATTTGTCTCTGATTCTTCTTTGACAAAATGAGCAAAAAGTTAAAAGGACTTTAACGATTGACAGCTTTTAACAGACAGAAAACAGACCTAAACCTGGGAGAATAAAACAGATTATCTTCAGGTGAACCCCACAGGAGGAGATCATCTGTTCCCCAACGATGAATCCCTCATAGAAGAAATTAAAAGGCCTCCAAGAGAGCCAAAAAAAATGGGAAAAGGAGGGAAGGCTTGGCAAGAGAACGGAGAAGTCTCCCACCATAAAGACAGAATGGATAAAGAAAACAAACCTTGAAAAAAGGATTAGTGAACTGGAAACAGAAACAGCCTCTAAAGAAAAATTGGCAAAAGGAAAAACATTCCATAGAACAAATTGGACAATTAGAAAAGATATAAAAGGAGGAAGAAAACATTCACTGAAAATAGGAATAGAACAAATGGAATTGAATGACTCAAGGAGACAAGAAGAATCAGTAAGCAAGACCAAAAAACCAAACAATGGAGAAAAAATGGAAATATTCTGGGGAAAAAAGACCGAAAAAGGTCTAGGAGACAATGAAGAACATTGGACCCTTGAAAAAAAGGGATGAAAAAAAGAGCCTGGTTTTTTCCAGGAAATTACAAAGAGAACTGCCCAGAAGTCATATAAACAGAGGGTAAAATAGACATTGAAAGGATTCACCGATCACCCACGAAAGGGACCAAAATCAAAAACAAAAAAAATAGTGGCCTGCCAAACCCCAAACAAAGGGAAAAATACCAAAGCCAGAAAAACCCAATTAAAATAAAGGAGCCACAAAAGGATCACCCAAGATCTAAACATCCAATTAAAGGATAAAGGGCCTGGAAATGATATCAAAATAAGGAACCAGCAACCAAAAATAACTTACCCAGCCAGAATGAGCATCTTTTTCCGGAAGAAGATGGTCATTAAACGAATGGAATTTCACCCATTTTTTTGAAAACAGAACAAAAAAGTTTGATCGCAAATATAGAACCTAAGAAAAAACCAAAAAGGTAAAAAGAAATTTGGGAACTAATTTATGGGTAAAAGATTATAAAAAATAATGAACCCTTTGTTCAGAAATCAGAGGTGGAAAGGACATTGTATCAGAAAAAGGGAAAGTGGGGGAATTAATCTCACAAAGAGGCAAAGGAAACCCTTTAATCTGAGAGAACAATGGAGGGGAGAATTAGTGGGTATTTTACAGCCAAAGAATTGACTTTAAGAGAAAAATTTTAGTCATATTCAATATATGAAATGCCCCATCCATTGAAAGTGAGAAGGAAAAGTGAAAAGGGAAGGAACAAGCTGCGAAGGGAATACAGAAACGAGGGGAAAGGGGAAGGGGGGAGGAACCTAAGGTGAGGGAGGATACTAAAAAGGAGGGCTGTGAGGCAAGGGTGTTCCAAGAAACTGGGAAGGGGGAAGGGGGAAAGAAGGGAGAAAAAGCAAAATAGGGTTAAAAGATGGCAAGTAAACAAATTGGTAATTTTAACAAAATGAATGGGTAAACGCCCCAAAAGAGAAACGATTAGCAGAATGGTTAAAAGCCAGAATCCTACAATATTTGTTTACAGGGAAACAATTGAAGCGGGAGATCCAGAAGAATAAAGGTAAAAAGGATGGAGAAGATCACATGCTTCAGGTGAAGTCAAAAGGGTAGCCATCCTGATCTCAGATCAACAAAACAAAAATTGATCTAATTAAAAGAATAAGGAAAGGCACTATATCTTACAAAGGGTAATAAATAATTAACATATCAATATTAAAATATATGACCAAGTGGTGAGCATCTAAATTTTAAAAGAGAAATTAAGAGGCTGCAAGAAGTGGAAAAACTATAATAGTGGGAGATCCAACCTTGATCCTCAAAGTAGATAACCAAATCACAAAATAAATAAGAAAAAAGCAAAGGGAAAATAGAATACTAGAAAGTTAGATATGATAATTTGGAGAAAAAAATGGAGAAGAAAGGAGTACACTTTTTTCACGTCTGGAACCTATACAAAAATAGGCCATTAGACCAAACCCCAAACTCAAATGCAAAGGAGAAATATGAATGCATCCTTTTCAGACCAGATGCAATAAAATTACACTCAACAAAAAGCCAGGGGAAAGTAGACCAAAAAATAATTGAAACTAAATAATTTCATACTAAAGAATGATTGGGTGAAACAGCAAATATAGAATAAAATTCACCCAAAAAGCAAAATGAGACATCATATCACAATGTGTGGGATGCACCAAAGCGGTAATAAGGGAAATTTTAATCTCAGAGGCTTACTTGCATAAAGTAAGAAAAGAAGGCAACAATTGGGCTTGCAACAAAAATGCTGAAAAGGAACAAATTAAAAATTCGTCAAAACTAAACTTGAAATTTAAAAATAAAAGGAGAGATCAATAAAATTGAAATAAAAAAACTATTGAATTAATTAATAAAACAAGAGTTGGTTCTATGAAAACCCAACAAAACAGACAAATTAGTAAATCTGATTAAAAAAGGAAAGAGGAAAATCAAAAAAGGTCTTAAAATGAAAAAGGAGAACTCACACAATGAAGAGGAAATTAGGCAATAATTAGGAATTACTTTGCCCAACATGACAAAATTGAAACTTAAATGAAATGGGAATACCCTTTCAAAAAATATAGTTTGAATTAAAGAGGGAAGAAGTAAATATCCTAAACAGTCCCATCCTAGAAAAAGAAATAGAACAAGCTATTAACCAACTCCCTAAGAAAAAATCCCCAGGACCAGATGGATTTACCTGTGAATTCTACCAAACAGTTAAAGAACAATTAACCCCAATGCTATATAAAGTATTTGAAAAAATAGGGATTAAAGGAGTCCTACACCAAACTCCTTTTACGACACAGACATGGAACTGATACCTAAACCAGGTAGGCTGAAAACAGAGAAAGAAAATAATAGACTCCCTAAACTAATCTCTCTAATGAATATCGATGCTAAAATCTTAAATAAAATATTAGCAAAAAGATTACAGAAAATCTTCCCTAGGATAATACACTATGATCAAGTAGGATTTATACCAGGAATGCAGGGCTGGTTCAGTACTAGGAAAACTATTAGCATAATTGACTATATCAATAAGCAAACTAACAAAAACCATATGATCATCTCAATAGATGCAGGAAAAGCATTTGATAAAATCCAACATCCATTCCTAATAAAAACACTTGAGAGTATAGAAATAAATGGACTTTTTTCTTAAAATACTCAGGAGCATATATTTAAAACCATCAGTAAGCATCATATGCAATGGGGAAAAACTGGAATCTTTCCCAGTAAGATCTGGAGTGAAACAAGGTTGCCCACTGTCACCATTATTATTCAATATTGTATTAGAAATACTAGCCTTGGCAATAAGAGTGGAGAAAGAGATTAAAGGAATCAGAATAGGCAGTGAGGAAACCAAACTATCACTCTTTGCAGATGATATGATAGTATACTTAGAGAACCCCAGAGATTCTACTAAAAAGCTATTAGAAATAATCCATAATTTTAGCAAAGTTGCAGGTTATAAAATAAATCCCCATAAAACCTCAGCATTTTTATACATCACCAACAAAATCCAACAGCAAGAAATACAAAGAGAAATTCCATTCAGAATAACTTTATGAGCAATCATAAAATATTGGGAATCTATCTACCAAAGGAAAGTCAGGAATATATGAGCTAAATTACAAAAAACTTTCCACACAAATAAAGTCAGACTTAATTAAACAATTGGAAAAATATCAAGTGCTCCTGGATAGGTCGAGCGAATATAATAAAGATGACAATACTCCCTAAACTAATCTATTTATTTACTGCTATACCAATCAGACTTCCAAGAAAATATTTTAATGATCTAGAAAATAACAAAATTCATATGGAATAATAAAAGGTCAAGAATCTCAAAAGAATTAATGAAAAAAAAAATCAAATGAAGGTGGCTCAGCTGTACCTGATCTAAAACTATATTATAAAGCAGCAGTCACCAAAACCATTTGGTATTGCCTAAGAAATAGATTAGTTGATCAGTGGAACAGGTTAGGTTCACAAGACAGAATAGTCAACTGTAGCAATATAGTGTTTGACAAACCCAAAGATTCTCACTTTTGGGATAAGAATTCATGATTTGACAAAAACTGCTGGGATAACTGGAAATTAGTATGGCAGAAATTAGGCATGGACCCCCACATTAACAATTATACCAAGATAAGATCAAAATGGGTCCATGATTTAGACATAAAGAACCAGATTATAAACAAATTGGAGGAACATAGGATAGTTTATCTCTCAGACTTGTGGAAGAGGAAGAAATTTGTGACTAAAGACGAAATAGAGACCATTATTGATCACAAAATAGAAAATTTTGATTACATCAAATTAAAAAGCTTCTGTACAAACAAAACTAATGTAAACAAGATTAGAAGGGAAGCAACAAACTGGGAAAACATCTTCACAGTTAAAAGTTCTGATAAAAGCCTCATTTTCAAAATATATAGAGAACTGACTCTAATTTATAAGAAACCAAGCCATTCTCCAATTCATAAATGGTCAAAGGATATGAACAGACAATTTTCAGATGATGAAATTGAAATCATTACCACTCATATGAAAGAGTGTTCCAAATCATTATTAATCAGAGAAATGCAAATTAAGACAACTCTGAGATACCACTACATACCTGTCAGATTGGCTAAGATGACAGGAAAAAATAATGATGATTGTTGGAGGGGATGTGGGAAAACTGGGACACTAATACATTGTTGGTGGAGCTGTGAACGAATCCAACCATTCTGGAGAGCAATCTGGAATTATGCCCCAAAAGTTATCAAACTGTGCATACCCTTTGATCCAGCAGTGTTTCTACGGACTTATACCCCAAGAAGATACTAAAGAAGGGAAAGGGACGAGTATGTGCCAAAATGTTTGTGGCAGCCCTGTTTGTAGTGGCTAGAAGCTGGAAACTGAGTGGATGCCCATCAATTGGAGAATGGTTGGGTAAATTGTGGTATATGAATGTTATTATTGTTCTGTAAGAAATGACCAGCAAGATGAATACAGAGAAGCTTGGAGAGAATTACATGAACTGATGCTAAGTGAAATGAGCAGAACCAAGAGATCATTATATACGTCAACGATACTGTATGAAGATGTAATCTGATGGAAGTGGATTTCTTTGACAAAGAGACCTAATTCAGTTTGAATTGATCAATGATGGACAGAAGCAGCTACACCCAAAGAAAAAAACACTGGGAAATCAATGTAAACTGTTTGCATTTTTGTTTTTCTTCCCGGGTTATTTCTACCTTCTGAATCCAATTCTCCCTGTGCAATAAGAAAACTGTTTGGATCTGCACACATACATTGTATGTAGCATATACTAGGACATATTCAACATATATAGGACTGCTTGCCATCTAGGGGAGGGGGTGGAGGGTGGGAAGGAAAAATCGGAACAGAAGTGAGTACAAGGGATAATGTTGTAAAAAAAATTACCCTGGCATGGATTCTGTCAATAAAAAGTTACTATAATAATAATAATAAAAAAAAAAAATATTCCTCTGACCTACAAGTTTACTGTGTGTGTGTATGTGTGACACAAATATCACAAATAAAGGGTCACAATTATATTTTCCAATTCCTTCGATATCCCAAGGATTTAATTCATGTGAGCCAGGTGATTTGAGTTCATCAAGGGCAACTTATATTCTAACTTATGCCGAATTTGAATTTCTAGTTAATTTGTGTTCTGTCATTGCCTTTGTAATTGGGTCACTGTTTTCGGCAAAGGAAGCAAAAGCAAAATAAGACCCGAGTGACATTTGTCTTCTCCATTGTCAAATACACCTCCATTCACTTACAATAGGGATCCTATTCTCTTTAACCTTCTTCCCACCAACACAGTCAAAACTTTTTTTTGTTGATTTTACCTTCCCTTATCAGCCTCAGCTCATTCTCAATATTCCCTCAGTCAGTATTCCTCCAATTATTTTTTACAGAATTCATATAAAAATGTCTCATTGATGTTTTCATTTTGTTACCTGTCCTAAATTCGATCTTCTTGCTGAGTGAAATGAGCAGGACCAGGAGATCATTATATACTTCAACAACAATACTATATGATGACCAGTTCTGATGGATCAGGCCCTCCTCAGCAACGAGATCAACCAAATCATTTCTAATGGAGCAGTAATGAACTGAACTAGCTATGCCCAGAAAAAGAACTCTGGGAGATGACTAAAAACCATTACATTGAATTCCCAATCCCTATATTTATGCACACCTGCATTTTTGATTTCCTTCACAAGCTAATTGTACAATATTTCAGAGTCTGATTCTTTTTCTACAGCAAAATAACGTTTTGGTCAGGTATACTTACTGTGTATCTAATTTATATTTTAATATATTTAACATCTACTGGTCATCCTGCCATCCAGGGGAGGGGGTGGGGGCGGTAAGAGGTGAAAAATTGGAACAAGAGGTTTGGCAATTGTTAATGCTGTAAAGTTACCCATGTATATATCCTGTAAATAAAAGGCTATTAAATTAAAAAAAAAAAAAAAAAAAAAAAAACTAAATTCGATCTTCTGTTTATATTTTTAAAAATTTAAGTCTGTTGATGAGTTCTCTGTGCATTATTAACACTGTTTCTTCAAAAAAATTCTCATTTTTATTCCTTACTGGAATTATCTCCTCTGGGTTCAAAACATTTCTTGTGTTTCCTATTCTTCCTAAGTTGACTTTCCCTGTGGAAGTTTAATGCAAGAGAATCTTCCTGTCCTCACTCTGAAAATTCTGAAATTCATTTCCCAAATCTAAGATCCATGTCAAACTATGCCTGACTTTTCACTCCTTCTATAAGGTCCTTTCCAGGTTTCAGTTTATTAACTCATGACTTTCATATATGGCAAAAACTGAAATAGAGGATGTTGAACATATCATCTCATCCTCAAGAGAAGAGGTTCCTAGAATGTAGAAAGGACATGACTGGAAGCATATGAGCCAATGTAATTAGCAATAGTAGACAGGTTATGAAGTCACAAATCTCATGGGATCTCATTTTCTTTGGACCTTCCTGTTTATCTTCCTTTCTAGCTCCCCAGAAGGGCAGAAGGTTGGCTCTCCTCAAGATCAATCCCCTGAGTTTGGCTTCCTTGTAGAAGGAAAACAAGTGGGATCACTTAAGAGCTAAAGAGTTAAAGCTTTCCAGTGATCCTCCCACAGTTCCCAAGTACCCATATAGCCTTTCCAAGCTTATAATAGTATACCTATGTGCATAGGGCTCCTCCAAAAATAATTTGGCACTTGG
Organism: Sarcophilus harrisii; assembly: GCF_902635505.1. Classification (NCBI taxonomy): domain Eukaryota; kingdom Metazoa; phylum Chordata; class Mammalia; order Dasyuromorphia; family Dasyuridae; genus Sarcophilus; species Sarcophilus harrisii. Next base: position 380,756,924 of record NC_045429.1, on the reverse strand, counting down.
CTTGTTAGAGAAACAGTCCTCTTCCCATTAGTTCTGCAAAGTCCAAATAACTCAAAGGTAAATGAGGGCTAGAAGTGTTGCCCTACATTATGGCTTAGTCACTGTTTGATCTTTTAGTTCCAGAGATACAATAGTGCCCTTTTCTCTCCAGATAGTTGGAGTCAGGAGCTCTCACTACTCTCACTTGCAGATATCTACAAGATTATGTTGTTCCTTGTTATTCTCAACACAAGGTAATACTTGGTTGCTATTCCAGGACCTCTCAAGGTTGTTATCTGTCAGGCTAAGGTTGCACCTCCCACTAAGGACCAAAGTCCTTCCTTTCAGGTCCCTTGCCTGTGTTCTGGATAGAAATATAGAACTCTCTGAACTTCTGAGAGATTCTTTTGCTCCCATGTATAAGCTCAGTATCACTGCAACACTGTAGCCTGACCCAATTAAACCATTCCCAATTAATGTCAGGATTTATTCAAGTAGATAGAACCAAAGTTCCAAGCAATAATTTCACTATTCAACTCTGAAAAACTGTTCATGTCGCCCTTAGTTACCCCCTTTACATTAAAAAAAAAAAAAAAATACTCACAATACAGATTTGATCAGCTTTCTGCTCTGTTGATCTGGATTTCAACTCTTCTTGAAGCTTTTCATTTTCAAGCACAACTACACGTATTCTTTCTTTCATCCCAGATAGTTCTTCCTATAGACAAAAACAAAATCATACATGTGTTTTAAACTACTGAAGAGACTGCTTTTTCTTGCAGAATACCAGGTTGCTTAAGGCAACATAAAGAACTACTCTTATCATCTAGGTTTTATAATTTACATAAGTATTACAAGTCTGAATAAAGACTTGAAATAGCAAACAGTGTTGAGATTGGTGGTATTCTTTTCTTAGCTATTTGTGGACTTGACTTTTCCTTAACCACTACCCCGCCCCCCTTCCTCCAAAAAAATGATATTAGGGAAGTAGGACAAAAGGATTGTCATCAGGAAGTAGGAAAAAGATTATCAAGATAATAGATTGTTTAATATGAGGGAAAAAAAACAAGCATTTAATAAGTTATAACTGACTAATTTTAATTTGTTAAAAAAAATCAACACAAAGACAAAAATGGGGATTTTAAAAGTATAGAAGAATGCAAACAGGTAAACAAAAAAATAGATGAAGGAGATTCAATAGAGAGTTGTTAAAGAGGGAGCTCATAGAGTTGTCTTTGTATTATAGGATAGGACATAGTGAACATTAGAATAATACACTTTAGAATTGCTAGTTTATGATTGAACTATTCTGGAGAGCAAAATGGAACTATACCCAAAGGGCTATCAAACTGTGTGTACTCTTTGATCCAATAGTGTCTCTAGTGGGCCTGTATCCCAAAGAGATGATAAAGAAGGGAAAAGGACTCACATGTGCAAAAATGTTTATAGCATCCCTTTTTGAAGTGGCAAGGAACTGGAAACTAAGTGGATACCCATTAGTTGAGGAAGAGCTGAATAAGTGATGTTATATGAATGTTATGGAATATTATTGTTCTGTAAGAAATGATGAGCAGGGAGATTTCAGAAAGGCCTGGAGAGACTTGCATGAACTGATGCTAAGTGAAATGAGTAGAAATCAAGAGAACATTATACACAACAACAAAATTATATGATGATCAGTTGTGAGGGACATGGCTCTTTTCAAAGTAAGGTGATTCAGGCCAGTGCCAATAGTCTAGTGATGGAGAGCCACCTGCATCCAGAGAGAGGACTGTGGGAACTGAATGTGGATCACAACATGGTGTTTTCACCTTTTTTGTTGTTGTTTGCTGGCTTTTCTGTTTTCTTTCTCATTTTCCTTTTTGATATGATTTTTCTTGTGCAACATGATAATTGTGGAGGTGTGTATAGAAGAACAGCACATGTTATTATATATTGCACTGTCTGCTTTCTGGGGAGGGGATGAGGGAAAGGAGGGAAAAAAAATTTGGATTGCAGGATTTTGCAAGGGTGAATATTGAAAACTATCTTTGTATGTATTTTGAAAATAAAAAGCTAAAAGAATAAAGAATTGCTAGTTTATTCAGCAAATGTTTACCAACCATCTGCTACACACAATACACTATTAGATTCGAGAAGAAGAGAAAAAAATGAATGTTTTTGCCCTTTTTATTTCCAATGGCATGAGAAAACAAAAAGAAATAATACAAATTTGAATATGATAAATACTTGAGAGAAATTTAAAATGTTATCAATTAAAATTTGTTTTGCTTCTGTAAATTATACATTATGGAAAGAATCTTGATCCAGAAAAGGTCAAAAGATTTCTTAAAGAATCTAAGAGTATCAGTTAAAGAAATATTTCCATGTTTATGTCATTGATTTTACAGAGAGATATTCAAGGGCACATTAATATACCTAAAATTTTATGATGAAAATTTTTCTGTATTTGTATACAGAATGAGAAAGAAGATTAGCTGAACATTATTCTGTGCCCCATCTTCATCTGCCCCTCCCCCCCAAAAAAAAACCTTTGGATCTCAGTGCTATGTGAATCAATAGTATATTACAGAGCCTGTGTGCATGTGTGTGCCCATGGAATGGGAAAGGGAGGAAAAAGAGTAGAGGGTCAAGAGTGAATAAGGAAGGGGAGACCAGAGAAGGTGACAGGCAGAGGGTGGGAGAAGGAAATATGGATCTGTGATTTTATTAGTATATGGATGTGATCTAGGGCTAAATTATTAGAGTACAGTATCCAGAGAAAGAGACTTCATACACCAACCTTGTCCTGGTAAGAATTGTCTACAGCACTGTCCACACTTTTGGGTGGCACAGTTTTAGGAAGGCTATTGACAAATTGATGTGCATACAAAGAAAGAGGAATGAGAGGGCTAAGGGGCTATAGATAGGCCATATGAATGCCATCCTAAGAAACTAAAGATAAAGGGAAAAAAAATGTTTAGAGGAAGACATTATTGGTAAATGAATTCAAATATCTGAAGGGTGTTATATCAAAGAAGATTTAATCCTGAGGGAAAAACTTAAGAGCAATGAATAAAACCACAAAAAAGGTAGACTTAAGCTCAATTTATGGAAAAGCTTGCTAACAATTAAAGCTGTCTTAAAGGAGGATGGACTGCCTGCAGAAATATACTGAGTTCATCATTATGAGAGATCTTTAAGTATATGGCAGATATTCTATCAGGGATGTTAAGAGATATCCCTATGTACTGGTTCAATAACTCTTTGGACTAGATGACTCTAGTGGTTCATTCCAACTCAGATTCTGTGATTAGTACTTAATGAATATTACATCTTTGTGACTTCATACTCCTGCTACAGATGGCTACTTCTTGCTATTATATCTGAGCTAGCCCTATGCTGTTCAATCTTATTTCATATTACTTCATATCAACACTTTTGTCTACTTCTGTGAGAAGCTTAACTTCTTCAGATAAGAGGCAATTACTATGGTTGAAGCAAGTAATGAGGGACTAAACTAAGGAAATTGCAGTGGGAGGAAAAAACATGAAATTTTGCAGAAATGACATGGCTTGGCAACTGATTGGATATGGTATTACTTGTCAAAAACAATAGCACAACTCCATAAAGCAAGAGTAGAGAAGGGAGGAGAAAGAGCCAAAGATAAAGCTAAAAATCTGTATGATCAAGAGAAAAATGCCATCAAACCAACAAATAAAGAAGTTAAAGCAAAAACAAGTTTTAGGGAGAAGGTAGTAAATTCAATGAAACAACTTGATGTAAATGTATATTTTAAATTAAGAAATCAACTCGACTTTATTAGGTTTTTAAAAAATCTAAAAAAACCCACAAAACCCAAACTTACCTTACAAAACTTCACTTCTGCTTCTAAATGATGAGTATATTGGGATTGATCATTAATGATGGGAACAAGATCAAATATGGCAGGCAAACTTGCATTCTCATTTTCTGATGTTTTCTAAGGTGAAAGTTACATGGGTTAGCTAAATTTGGACTGAGTAGAATATTATTATCCTCATTAATTTGGCGGTACTATGACTAGGTATACACTGGACAAAAACAATGACTATATTTTTTGTGTAATTTCTATATATTCATTCTAAAACTTCTGTGCATGGGCAAAATTAGAGATATTGCTGTAAAGTTAAAGCAGCTATACAAGTGCTATAAAAATAAGATGGCATATGATTATTAATATTCTGCCAATATTTGGTGGCACAACCTTCTCCTAGAAATTATTATAGAACGAAGTGGATAGAGGAAATTCATCCTCCATTAACAAAATTTCAGTTTGATTCAACATTTAGTAAGTTCTATTGGTATGAACCACTGTTAAACAATATTGATACAAAGAAAAAAATTAAATAATCCATTTCCTCAGAGAGGATTTTCTAGAAGAATGCATTCTGATGGGCTCTAGAAAGATGTTCTCTTTATAAAGCAGCAAAGCCAACCAGCCACTATTATTAAGTTGTATATCAGATGGCATATTACTTATTAAACAGTTGAGACTAGCATTCTACATATTATACAAGTTATACATTATACACATATATGCATACATATATACACATATAAATACATATACATACATACACACACACACCACATCTAAATCTGTTTGACATTTAACTAATCAGTGACAGGAGAGATCAAAAGAAGTAAAAATCTCCCACTTCTAGGCAACTAATTTCTCTACCTTGGAGGTAGAATCTATTCAGAGATGGACACAATCCTTCTATGGTACCTCTGAGAATTGGCAACCAAAGTAAATAAATATTTGTGATGACTTCATATGGCAACTAGATGATATAATCCCAAGTCAATGGAAAGAGACAACGCACAGTCCTCCACAGCAGGATGTTTTTGTTCAAGAAATGGGTTAAATGAGTAGAACTAGGAGATCATTATACATAGCAACAGCAATATTATATAACAATCAGTTCTGATGGATGTGATTCTTTCAACAATGAGATGATTGAAACCAATTCCAAAGGTCTTGTGATGAAGAGAGTCATCTATACCCAGAGAAAAAACTGTGGAAACTGAGTGTGGATCACAACATAGTATTTTCACTTTCTGTTGTTCGCTTGCATTTTGTTTTCTTACTCATTTTCTTTCCTTGTTGATCTGATTTTTCTTATGTGGCAAGATAATTGTATAAATATGGTTATATATATTGGATTTAACACATGTTTTAACATGTATAACATATAATGGACTGCTTGTCTTCTAGGGAAGGGGAAAAATTTGGAATACAAGGCTATGCAAGGGTCACTGTTGAAAAATTATCCATGCATATTTTGAAAATAAAAAGAAAAGGAAAAGGAAAAGGAAAAGTTAAAGGAAAAGGAAAAGTTAAAGGAAAAGGAAAAGTTAAAGGAAAAGTTAAAGGAAAAGGAAAAGGAAAAGTTAAAGGAAAAGTTAAAGTTAAAGTTAAAGTTAAAGTTAAAGTTAAAGTTAAAGTTAAAGTTAAAGTTAAAGTTAAAGTTAAAGTTAAAGTTAAAGTTAAAGTTAAAGTTAAAGTTAAAGTTAAAGTTAAAGTTAAAGGAAAAGGAAAAAGAAGCTGGTTGATTTTTTTTTTTTTTTTTTTTTTTTTTTGCTTTAGGCCTCCAGAACTTAGCATAGCCTGATTTCTCACAGGCGCTTCATAAATGATCATTTTTATTGAACTGTAATCAGAGGGTATGGAATCAAAATTCTTTTTTTTCCCCCCTGCTATCTAAGGAACCTTGGCAAATTCACAAACTTTCACTGTCTTATTTTCTTCCTCTAGAAAATGAGTTATAATGAATCTCTAAAGTATGAGAAAGCTCTATATTCTAAAGCAGGGTTCCTCAAACTACAGCCTACTGCCAGATGTGGCGGCTGAGGACGATTATCCCCCTTACCCAGAACTATGAAGTTTCTTTATTTAAAGGCCTACAAAACAAAGTTTTTGTTTTTACTATAGATCTGGTCCTCCAACAGTCTGAGGGACAGTGAACTGGCTCCTGATTTAAAAAGTTTGAGGACCCCTGCTCTAAAGTTTAAGGAAATAATTTAAGAAAAAACATTCTTAATGAGTATACACAATCTAAGTCAAAGGAAAAAAATATAATTTTTAAATGCAAATCGCTGAGGTCACATTGAAAAATCTGTGTGTTCCCTGAAATAACAAATATATTAGGAATACGTCAATTTTTTGATAAGTGGATTTTAGAGTTGAAAAACAATATTCCTCAGTTTGTCTTACTACATCTGTTTTAAATGTGAAAACATAACCATTATGTTTAAATTGTCAACATTTAATTCCAACTATTATATTTTCTTATTATGCATAATTAGGCACGTATCCATGACGTATTATTAAAATTATTATGCTTTGTTTTGGGAGGGAATAACATGTTTTAACTATGTAACATCAGTGTTCAAAATTTATCTTGGAAAAATGCTAGCAGATAGGTTTAGTTTTTTTGTTGTTGTTGTTTTGTTTTGTTTCAATTTTTAAAATGATGCCTTTTTTACATCATAGTAATTTATACATAGTATTTACACCACCTTTCAATCACAGTGAGTTATTTGTGACAAGGAAAAGCAATTATTTCAAGAAAGAGTAATAACACATTTACCCATAAGATTAAAAAGTTCACCTATGATGTACTTAAATATATTACAGAAGGTACATCACACCCAAATACTTACTGATAATAAGGTATCTGAATGACAATAGCATTTTATTCATTTTATTAAATTATTATGTAGTCATATTTATATTATTAAGATAAACTCATCAATGAAGCATAAATTTCTAAATCAGATATTAAGGAAGCAATTGTAGAGTCAAATGAAATGTTACTATCAATTTCTAACATAAATCTTTAATCCCTTAAAAAAAAGAAACTAACATGTCACTGGGTCTCAGAATGATAGTTCAAAGGATCAAAATGTTTGCTGCATTGTAGAAAAAAGATATTCCAAAATATGACTTATAGAATGTTTTGCACTTATATAGAATGTCCTATCTTCCTAGAGTGCTTTCAACATCAATTATTTAATCCTTAAAACAACCCTATAAGGAAGGCAAGACAGATATCAACATCATTTTTCAGATGATGAAATCAAAGCCCTGAGATTATGAAGTGATGTACTTAAAAGTTAAATAGCAAATAAATGGTGGATTCAGGTCTCAAACTTCAGAAGGCCCTCCTACTATTAATTTCATGTTCTACTCTACATCTCTATCTATTGACAAGAATTAAAATATATATTGGTAGACAATTAGAAAACATTTAGAAAAGGATAGGAGATGAATAATCTCAATAAATTATGTACATGCTTCAATTTCAATTTATCTAGTAATCAAATTAAAAATTAATGAGATAGGTTATTTTTTTAAGATTAAAAAAGAAAAAACAAAAGCAAAAAGCCAAAGGAGGGTATTTTGACTTTGAAGTTATCATCTTTCTACATAAGATCAACCAGCCCCATTTTCACCCTTGTGTGATTATGATCACATTTCTTAGATGAAGTCAGTTCTTTACTTGTCTTGGGTACTTTGTGGCAAAGGTAACAGACACTGCATTGGAGATGAATGATTGACTAATGGTATTTGGGGATGATTGAATAATACCTGATAGAGATTCTAAATGAACACTTTCATTAGCCTTTAAAAAGAAACTGACAGATTTGGAGAACGGTAGTCAGATCAAAAGTGACTTCCTCTTTCTGTAGAAATCTAGACAGAACTCAGATCTTGAGGTTTCCAAAAATGTACCAAAGAGAATGAAGGACACCCAAAGACTGAACTTATGAGTTGGGGTTCTGAGATGTAAGCTACCTATAACTTAAGAGTGACTTTTCAAAATACAGGTCATTGTGAAATTTGTATGAAAAAGGCTCAGAGCTGACAATCAAGCTGGGTTACTAAGAGTGACAATGACTTAATACAACTTACGTTAAAACAAAATCTACTGATTTTTATCAAGTTTTCAAAAGGAATACGAACCACCAAGGATGTCATTTTCCTTCTTCTTGGTGTGGATACTTCATTTTCCTTATTGTTCTGCTGCTTTAACAAGGCTTTAAGTTGGTTAACTAAAAGGGGGGAAAAAAACCTTATTAGCTTTACCCAGGAACAGTGACTGATCTTAGTCATTATAGCATCATAATCCCTTTAAATTCAAGAATCAGATTTAAGCACCAAACACACACCTGCATCACTATGATGTAGTTCATGCCAAGTAGACCCACTCCCCTCAGTCCCAGTTTCATTACAGGACTCTTCGTGTTCAAATTCATCTTCCCCAACTATGACATCACTTTCCTGGAGGGCACATTTCAGTTGGTGAATGCTTCTGCTGGCACGTTCTGCAACAACAAATAAGCTTTTACCCAGAGTTGACACAAGCTACTAGGGTTGTACGGAAATAAAGTAAAATAAACTTGGAATGGCAAACTTGAGCCAAATTATGAAGGGTTTTAAATAATGGGGGAAAAAAAGCAAAGCAATCCCTGCTCTTAAGAAACTCAAGATCTATAGGGTGGAAGGGAAAGGGAGATTGCATTCAAATAACTGTATACAAACCTGATATATAAATGGGATAAACTGGAGATAATCTCCAGGGAAGGTATTAGCATTAAGAGATATGAGGAAGACTTCTTGAAGAAGGTGGGTCTTTAAAACTTGAAGTCTAGAAAACCAGGAAGAAGAAAAAAAAAACAAAACAAGAGTACCCAACACAGAGGATCATCAGTAAAAATGTATGGAGTGTACTGAGCAAGGAAGTTGGTATCCCTGGATTGAAGGGTACATGGTGATAGAGGCAGGGAGAAGAGAGGTTCTGGGAAAGGTAGGGGAAGTAAATTACAATAAAAATAAAGATAGAGCTAAACAATAGGAAAGATACTAGCTGCTGATGGGTAGGACAAGGAAATATTAAAAAATGACAATTCTATCCAAGTTAAATTTAATTTTCAGGGTTACTCAAATCAAACCAGCAAAGAATTATTTTAGAGAGCTAGAAAAAATGAAATTCATCTGGAAGAACAAAAGGTTAAGAATATCAAGCAAATAAATGGGGGGAGGAGGGGAATGGGAAGAAAAGTTGTGTCTAACAGTACCTGATGTCAAATTATATTATAAAATAATAATCATCAAAACAATCTGGTACTGGTGAAGAAATGGAGGGGTGGATAATTGAATAGGTTAGGTACACAATTAATAGTAGTGAATGACCCTGGTTATCTAGTATTTGATAAATTTAAAGTTTCAAGCTTTGGGAATCAACTCACCATTTAACACCACCACACACACACACACACACACACACACACACACACACACACACACAAAACCCTACGAAAATTAGAAAGCAATTTGGTAAAAAACTAGGCATTGATCAATATCTCACATCAAATACTAAGAAAGATTCAGATGAATAATGATTTGGACATAAAGATTAATACCATAAGTAAACTAGGAAGCATCATAAAATTTATTAGATTTGTGGGTGAGAGAAGTTTATGACCAAACAAGAGACAGAGAGGATCACAAGAAGTAAAATGAATAATTTTGATTACATTAAATTAAAAAATATTTGGCACAAAAACAATGTAGTAAAAATCAAAAGGAAAGCAGGAAAGACCAGAGGGAGTAGGAGGTGGGATCAGGATTTTACAAGTGTCTCAGATAAAGTTCTCATTTCTTAAATGTATAAAGAATTCACTTAAATTTGCAAGAATATGACTCATTCCCCAAATTTTAAATGGTCAAAGGATAGGAGCAGATAATATTCAGAAGAAATCAAAATTAAAAAGAAAAACATTTTAAAAATGCTCTAAATTACTATTAGAGAAATGAAAGTTAAAGTAATTTGGTTATCACTTCACTCCTATCAGATTGGCTAACATGACAGAAGAGGAAAATGACAAAAGCTGAATGAAGTGTGGAAAAATTGGAACATTAATGCACTGTTAGCAGTCATGAACTAGTCCAACCATTGCAGAAAATAAATTGAAACTATACCTAAAAGATTATAAAACGGTGTATGTTCTTTGACCCAGAAGTATCACTTCCAATGTTGTATCCCAAAGAGATAAAAGGGAAAGTACATATACATATGTGTGTGTGTGTGTGTGTGTGTGTGTGTGTGTTTTACAAGAACTGAAGTAAAGTGAACAGATCTGGGAAAATACTGTACTTAGTAATAATATCGTAACAATAATCAACTGTGAAAGATTTAGCTCCTGTGATCAAGACAATGATAACAAGCAAAATCCATAGTACCCATGACAAAAAATACTATCTCCCCCTCCAGAAAAAAACCTGAAAAACTTTGAGCACAGACCAGAAGCATTCCTTTTATCCCCCACTTTCTTTGTTTTTCTTGTTTTTGTATGCCTTTTCTTTTACAACATGGCTGTGTTTTACATGACTTTATATGAATAATCAATATCCTACTGCTTGTCTTCTCAAAGGATGAGGGAGGAAGAGAACTTGGAACTTAAATTTTTTTTAAAGAGAATGGTAATTTTAAAAAACGTAACTAGAAAACATTTAATGAAATAAACTATCTAAACAAATAACACCATATCTAAAAAGAAAAAAGAACAGAAAGACAGGGCCTTTTACATAGGGCTCTAAATGACAGAGATATTTTATATTTGACTGTGAAGGGGGAAAGAGAAACCTCTGGAGTTTATTAAAAAGGGAAAAGGATAGCATGATCAGACCTCTCCTTTAAGAAGAATGAGGTAACAGCAGAGAATGGGCTGGAGGGAAAAGAAAATTCTAGTAGGTAAAGCAACCAGAAAGCATGCGGTGATGAAAGCTACCAAGGGAAGTGGTAAATGTCAGAGAAGAGAATGGGGGTATATGAGATGATATGAAGGGGAAAAAAAAAAAAAAAATCAACATAAATTGGTAAATAAATAGATACAATGGATGAGAATATGAACTTAAAGATCACACTGAGGTTGGGAGTCTTAGGAAGAAAGGATCTTTACGATGATAGAAAGATAGTGGAAGAAGGAAAAGTTTAAAAAGAAAAATAATGAGTTCTGTTCCGTTTAAGACATTTTGAGTTTTAGAATCCATAACACATCCAATTTAGGATGTCTATAGGCAAATGGAGATGAGAAACTAAAGAATGACACAAAGGTTAGGGCTAGATAAACAGATAAGAGAAACATCTGAAGAAGATAATTGAATATATAGGATTTAAAGAGATCAAACAGCATAGTAAGAGAGAAAACTGTCCAAAACACAGCCTTGAAAGATAATTCATAATTAGTCATTGTAACCTGAAGATCCTGCAAAAGAAACTGAAGAAGAATGGTCAAATAGTCAAGAACCAAGGAACCAGTGTCATAAAACCTAAGACAGAAAAAGTATCAAAGAAAGAAAAAAGTGCCTCTAAATCCTAAACTGATTAATTTAATGAAATATTATTGTATGTCAAGAAATAACAAAAGAGATTATTTCAGAAAATCCTGGGCAGTATGAACTAATGCAAAGTGAAGTAAGCAGAACCAATTTAGCTAGAAAAGCAATTACAATGTCAACTCCCTCTTCCCCCACAAAAAAAGCCCCCCAACAACCTAAAAGTCATTGAAAAAACAAATTTTAATGCACAGAAAAGAAAAAAAATGAAGGAAGCACAAAGTAGTTTTATTTTAAATATTTGACGTTTTATAAACATATTATATATATATATGTGTGTGTATATATATATAATGTACATTTTTTAGATATAAACTGGACTAGTAATCCCATGTCATTATTTTTGTTTTCTTCTGTGTATTCAAAAGTGCTTTTTTAATTGGTATTTAAATTTTAAAAATTATTATTGGTATTTTTTTTAATAGCATTTGTTGTTCTAGCCACTTCTGATAACTATTAATGAGTTTTCCTTTATATCTTTTTAAATATGAATTGCTTCCTGGCCAAGTCTCCTAATCATACACTACTGTGCTAATTTTCTAAAAGTAAGTACTGTCTAATTAATTTCACCTTGTAAGATATTATAATTCCAGTTTCTCAAGAGCTTTTTAGATCATTTAATGCTGTGAGAGAAAATATTAGTTGACAGTTATGATTTTGGTAGATATAATATGTGATTTAGGAATATTTTAAATTATTACTCAATAATTTTATCTCCAAAGCACCTCACATATAGAGAAATACAGATAGGTGACACAGAAAAGGCCACAATAAGTAGGAGTCACTGAAAATTCATCTATTTGGTAAAATCTAAGCTTTTTCGCAATATCCGAGTAAAATTAGGATGACCCAAATAGATGATGAAAGACTATAGAATAATGAAACAGAACTAAAGACACTAGATTATGGGGGGGAAAATATAAATGAATACCTTTCCTTTACTCCAAAAAAAACTCTTTGAATTAACTGAGTAGATTTCACAATGAATACAGCAGTACTACAATACTGTAGTTTGCATGATGATATGTGCCCCAGATTTTTTTTTAAAAGCTTTTCAACTATTTTTAAAAAAATAAATTCACAAAATTTCCTGACATCTTAATTTACATATGCATGCATATACATGTCCATGTTTAAACACCCATTCAAAATCAGAGTAGAGAAAAATAAAAAATGCCTACCCATCTATATGGATCCTTTTACTCAGACTTTTTGATACAAAAGAAACAAAGATAAATCAATGAGCATTTATTCAAGTTCATTAACAGGTAGCATTTATTAACTGACAACTATATGTCAAACCCTGTGCTAAATAAAACAGGACATACAACTTCAAGGTACACATGTAAATATATAAAAATTAATTAAGAGATAATTTTCTGGCACAAGCACTAGAAGCTTGGCAGGAGGAAAGCAAGAAGCAAAAAGTTTCGTGCAGGAAATTGTGCTCGAGATGTACTTTGAAGAAAAAAGGATTCTAAGAGATGGAGGTAAGGGAAATGCAATCCAACCAAATAGAATAGATAACTTGCAAAAAGTCATTTATTTATTTATGTAATGTTAGAAGTGAGAAAAAACAAACAAAAAAATCCAAGATCAGTTTGGTTGAACCAAAGCAAGTATAAAGAGAAGTAATGTATATAAATTATGATTAGAAAAATATGGAGTTCCACTATCACCATTACTATTCAATACTGTATTACAAATGCTAGCTTTGGCAATAAGAATTGAGAAAGAGATTAAAGGAATTAGAGTAGGTAATGAGGAAACCAAATTATCACTCTTTGCTGATGGTATACTTAGAGAACACCAGAGATTCTACTAAAAATTTATTAGAAATAATCCACACCTTTAGCAAAGTTGCAGGATGCAAAATAAACCCACATAAGTCATCAGCATTCTTATATAGCACTAACAAAATCCAACAGAGTTACAAAGAGAAATTCCATTTAAAGTAACTACTGTTAGTATAAAATATTTAGGAATCTATCTACCAAGGGAAAATCAGAAACTATATGAGCAAAACTACAAAACACTTTCCACACAAATAAAGTCAAATCTAACCAATTGGAAAAATATTAAATGCTCTTGGATAGGGTGAGCAAATTTAATAAAGATGACAATACAACCTAAATTAATCTATTTAGCTCTATACCAATCAGACTCCCAAAAAACTATTTTAATGACCTAGAAAAAATAAATTTCATATGGAAAAACAAAAGGTCAAGAATTTCAAGGGAATTAATGAAAAAAAAAAAAAAAAATCAAATGAAGGTGGTCTAGCTGTACCAGATCTAAAATTATACTATAAAGCAGTGCTTACTAAAACCATTTGGTATTGGCTAAGAAAGACCAGTTGATCAGTGGAATAGGTTAGGTTGAAAGGACAAAACAGTCAATAACTTTAATAATCTAGTGTTTGACAAACCCAAAGACCCCAGTTTTGGGGATAAGAACTCACTGTTTGACAAAAATTGCTGGGAAAATTGGAAATTAGTATGGCAGAAACTAGGCATTGACCCACACTTAACACCGTACACCAAGATAAGGTCAAAATACATTCATGACCTAGGCATAAAGAATGACATTATAAATAAATTCGAAGAACACAGGATAGTCCTCTCAGAAATGTGGAAGAGGCAGAAATTTATGACCAAAGAAGAACTAGAAGGTCATTATTGATCACAAAATAGAAAATTTTGATTATATCAAATTGAAAAGTTTTTGTACAAACAAAACTAATGCCCTCTTTGTAGTGGCCAGAAAAATTGAGTGGATGCCCATCAATTGGAGAATGGGTAAATAAATTGTGGTATATGAATGTTATGGAATATTATTGTTTTGTAAGAAATGACCAGCAGGATGATTTCAGAAAGGCCTGGAGAGACTTACCTGAACTAATGCCGAGTGAAATGAGCAGGACCAGAAGATCATTATATACTTCAACAACAATACTATATGATGATCAATTCTGATGGACCTAGCCATCTCCAGCAAAGAAATGAACCAAATCAGTTCCAATAGCGCAGTAATGAACTGAACCAGCTACACCCAGTGAAAGAACTCTGGGAGATAACTATGAACCAGTACATAAAATTCCCAATCCCTCTATCTTTGTCCGCCTGCATTTTTGATTTCCTTCACAGGCTAATTGTACACTATTTCAAAGTCCAATTCTTTTTGTACAGCAAAATAACTGTTTGGACATGTATACATATATTGTATTTAACTTATACTTAGTCTTCCATAGCTGCCCACCTGATTTTTAGAAAGTATAGGTCTAACTAAATCACTACCCTGCTCAAAAAACTCCACTAGCTCCTTATTACTTAAAATCCTAAATTCAGCTGCAAACGCCTCTATTTGTTATTTCAATGGCCATTATAACTGTTTTATTTTTCTTTTGGGGGGGAGGCAGTGAGGGTTGTGACTTGTCAGAGTTATATAACTAGTAAGGGTTAAGTGTCTGAGTAAAGATTTGAACTCAGATCCTCCAGACTTCAGGGTCAAGGCTCTATCCACAGTCATCAGGCTGCTCCCCAAATTTTTTTCTTTCTTTTTTTTTATTACAGCTTTTTATTTACAAGATATATGCATAGGTAATTCTTCAGCATTGACAATTGCAAAACCTTTTATTCCAACTTTTCCCCTCCTTCCCCCAGATGGCAGGTTGACCAATACATGTTAAATATTTTGAAGTATAAGTTAAATACGATATATGTAAACATGTCCAAAGTTATCTCTTTATTAAAGCCATTATCAAATGGTAATACCATTTACATCATTTGTCATAGTACTGCAGTTATTTCTAGTTAAGATATATATATATATATATATATATATATATATATATATATATATATATATATATTCAAAACATGGGGTCTTACTATAATAAAATTTTCTCTTTTTTCAAAAAGGATCTCAACATGGTCTTAATTAAGCAAGTTAAGCAAAACAAGAAGAATTTAATTCTTATATTATGAATTTCTTAGATACAATTTTAAGAATACTCAATCATTGAGGCATGGAACCACATATTCTCACACCAATTACCTATCAATGAATTTTAGAATTTTACTTTAAGAATTACCCTTGCTTTCAAAATAAAGGTATTAACCTCAAACATTTCTGATAGACCACAATTTGCCTTTCTCTTGAAAACTTCAGAAAAGATATTACTTCCCTCATGAATAGAATCTCACATGATCTATAAATTTGAACTTCTATTCATCTAATCTACATCCTTCTTTAATATTTTCTTCTTATTCTGTTGCTTGGGTATATTATCAGCTCCCAATCATTGAATTACCATCTCTAAACAGATGATCCTAGGTAAGGCCTAACCTATTGCAGAGCTGCAAGTCTCTCAAGATCAACTAACTCCCTCTTAGATATCTCAAACTGAATAGTTGTCCCATAGGCATTTCAAAAACAGGACTGTTCTTTCCTTTAAAATTTTTCCCCCTCTTCTAAACTTCTACATCATTCTCCCAATCACCCAGGCTTACAACTTTGGTGCCATTCTTGACTTCCCACATGCACTCATCTGATCATTTGTTTAGTTATTCCTACCAACACAATATTTCTCCCTATATATCATCTGATCTGTACTCATACAGGTATTCTCCTGGAACTTTCAACCATCACCTCACACCTAGACTATTAGAATAGCCTTCTGGACAGTCTCCCTATTACTTATTAGAACATGAAATCTTATAAGGTTCCTAAAGTCCCTTCACAACCTAGCCCTTTCCCTCCCCTTTAGCTGTCCTTCATAGAAGACTCTCCAGGTCTTGATTAGTGCCTTTTCATTAGCTAACAACCTTGCCTAAAATCTGTCCTTCCTCCTTCAGGTGAAGGAGCCACCTTCTGGAAGGCTTCAAGATTGAGATCAAATGTCTCTTTCTTCAGGAATCCTTTTCCAATCCTATAATCCCTTCTCCCATCTTCTCACTCTGCCTTTCCAGGGATATCAATTTCCATTTACATTGTACATAACTTATGTAAAATATTTTGAATGACTACTCCCATAATTGGACTATGAACTAACTCCCTGAGGGCAGGGATCATATTGTTGCCTTTCATTTTATTCCCAAGGTTTTAGTACAATGCCAGGCACTTTGTAAGCATGTAATACTTGTTGACTGACTAAAGAAGTATATAACAGCTGCTCCCAACTATCTGTATAATATTTAATACCTTACTGATGTATATCAGCATAAATATAATACATGATATAAGCACATCATAGTGTAAACGTGATATAATTTATATCAAATTGTTTACCATTTTAGGGTGGGTTAAGGGAAAAAAAATCTGGAACTCAAAATTTGTTTAAAATGAATGTTAAATTGTCTTTGCATGAAATTGGAAAAAATACTATTTTAAAAAACAAAGTGTATATGCATACACACATATAGTTATGTTTAATTTATCTATGCACACATTCTAAAGGATCATCAAATTAGATTTATTTTCTCCAAATTCATTCCCAAAGATTGAAAAGATAAAAATCACCATTTATAAAATTCATTTTGTGATATGAAAATTCCTGTCAAATACAATTCTTATACCATTCATTTTCTAACAAACTAAATGAAAAAAAATTAATTCCCTCAAACTGTGAAACAGGATGATGAAGTCAGCACAACAGTAAATATGATATATGATTATATCTCTCCCCAATCAATTATTGAAACCTTGCTCTTTCCTGCACTAAGGGAAAGAGCAGCAATACAGCTTCAAAAATAAAGATTTTTTTTTTTTAACCAGTTCTGAAGTCTCTCAACTTTCCACCCCTAGTCAAATATGTATTCCTCCCCCCAAAAAATTCTCGTGTAATGATTGATGACCATGGAAGAAATGAAAATTTTCTATTTACTGAATGCCTTCTAAAGAGACAATAAGAAAATGAAATTTAGTAAATCATCAATTTAGGCAACAGACCATAAGACTCAACTATTTAGATTGTATGAATAAAGCAATTACCTCATTGTAGCTTTTTGCTTGGCAATAGACAAGCCTGGCTAACAGTTAAATATGTGTGTAGTAGAGCTATCAAGTGATTTCGCCATAACAATGAAAAATTATTTATTTATGTCTAAATTAGCTAAACAAACAAGGAAACTATTTACTTTCCAGAGCAATAGTAGGAAAACCTGAAAAACAAAAACTCTGACATGGAAAATTTCTATGGTTATTTTCCACTCTACAAGACAGTCAAAGTTAGATATTTTATATTTGAGCAAAACACTCCTTTGCCAGTCACTATTCTTCTATGATATAAAGTAGTATTTCCTATTAGTATTTCCTATCATCCTATTTCATTAGGATGAAAACTATTTGAGGACAAGGATTATATTTCTTTTTGTTTTTGTATTTTGAATGCACACTACAGTATCAGTCAGATAAATGCATTTTCATTCATATCATTATCTTTATATGCCATTAACCAGTGAAATTTAAAGTCATCCAATGATTAAATGCTACATTTTTGATGAGAATATCAGATTACCTGAGAGAAAAGTAGGATATTTCCAAACGCAGAAAACACTCAGTTTAAAGAAAAATTGACAAGCTATTATTTTGTCAATGAAAAAAATAACTAAATCCTTTAATAACAAAGAATTTTCTTGAATATATTGAAAGAGCACAAGTAGAACACAACTCCTTCCTAGAAATTTAGAATTATCCACGTAGGAACATAAAGTCCTTTTTAGGTGTAAGGGTGGGAAAAGATTGGGTTGAATCAGGTGATTTATATTGAGACATCAATCAGCTGTAGAAGGCTTTTCTGTAAGTGGATAAATGAAAAGCTCTGGTGATTGTATTTTTAAAAGATAGGGGTAAGCTGCCTCCATTAGGGAAGAATGAAATTCAGTTTACAAATAGAAATATGACTACTTAAAAGTCACAGTGTTTGAGTATTTAACATGTGACATCTAAAATTGCCATTAATTATCTTCATAAATAACATCCTAGCAGTTCCAGAATAAGCTACTTACCACTGTAAGAATTGAAAATACTACCTAGTCATTCATTTTGAAACATTTAAACATGCTTTTTTTTTCTTTCAATGTTTTGTCATCCATACAATATGTACCTTTTTTGCCTCTGCAAGTTATTTAAGAAAACTCTTTCCTTCCCCACCCCCCTTTTAATTAAAATACAAAGCATATTGTGCTACAAGAGTTTAGTACTATAAAATCTAGAGTAATTCTATACTATTGAACAGGGGGGAAAAAACCAAACACCCGAGGCATTCAATTATAGCATCAACATTCTAGTTCTTCTTACTTGTTCTCTTCCTAATCTCAGCTACTGCATAGACTTTGGATGACTAACAGATTAAAGTAACTGGCCTAAAGAGAATAATTATAATGTCAGCTACAGATACATCTCAAAACATGAATTCTATTTTTAAAATGTGCTTTGTTGCTCACTCATGTCTGCCTCTTCATGACCTCATTAGGGTTTCTTCTTGGCAAAGATATTCAATGGTTTGCCATTTTCTTCCATTGATTTTACAGATGAGAAAACTGAGGCAAACAGGGTTAACTGACTTCCTCAGGATCATATATCTGGTATATTTCTGATGCAGAAAATGAGTTTTCCTAACTCCAGGTCTACTATACTTCAATATCTTGATAACTCGATGCTCCAGAATTTGTGCTAGTAAAGGCTTAATTAAATGCTTGTTGACTAACCTTTTGACTTTCATATGCCCTAACAATTTACAACAAAAATAGTCAACCCTGTGTGAAAGAGCAACCCACCAGTTAAATAAACAAAAATCTTTTGCTAAATCTTCTGCTACTTTAAAGGCCTCATAACTTTCATGATCCCCTAGTCTTAAATGACTACAGATGTTAACATTTCAATTAGTACTTCAGAGCCACACCTTAAATTAGCTTTCCTGACTTTTTTTTTTTTTTTTTTTGCCTGAAGCAGTAGTATTTTTTCTTTCTCTAACCTAGAGAACTGGACCTGAAGTCAGGAATATCTGAATTCAAATCCAGCTTCAGATATTTACCCTGGACAAGTCACTTAAGTGCTGTTTCAGTTTCCTCATCTGTAAAATGGGGACAAAAAAAAAAAATACACCTATCTCCCAGGGTAGTAGTGAGAATCAAATATATTTGATGAGAGCTTTGAAAACTTTAAAGTGCTAGATAAATGCTAGCTATTCTTCTCATTATTATCCTATAATAAGAAAGAAAATTTGCCTTCCTCAAAACATCCTGTTTTCCTTTTGCCTTTCATTTTAAGAATTTTATAAATATCTATATGAATGTGATCTCTAAACCCTAGAAACCCAATGGAGAGAAATAGAAAATAATTTTTAACATCCTACTCATCAATTTTCACCAGCTTGGCCAATATGTCAAAATATCATGGGCTCCATTTTACGGTATCAGCCTTCCATTGCCCCTTTTCCTAACTTCTTCTACTTTGATTTTAAATAGACTTTTAAACATTCTCTTTACCCAGGCAGCTTTGAATAACCTAGCCTTTCCTACTCAGAAAAAAAGTCTAGTCATTCACCCATCATATACTATAAATTACTCATTTATGCTTTCTTTCGAGCTAAACACATGGTTCTGAATTACACTGTTAAGAGTGGGGGAGAGGGGAAAGAAGAATGATCAGACATTGTTGAAATCTTGTGTGGCTGCTGAGGTGATAATAAGCATCTTTCTATTCTGGAATTCATGGGTATTCACCAAGGGTATTCACTAAGCTCCTTTTCCCTACATATGTATAGGATAGAGAAGATAAGCAAAGAAACAAAACAATAATAGCAAGATAAGAGAGAGATAGGCAACCTTCTGCCCACATTACACTTATCCTCAGCATAATGGAATGAGGAAAAACAAAACAAAACTGGCACTATTTACTATGGAAACCTATAGATGGGTACAACGAACTAAGCCAAAAGGAAGGGGAAAACCCAACACATTTTAGCATGAGAGAAGAAGAAAGCTTTTTCTATACCAATTACATCAGATTTTAGACACTGAGAAGGCTATAAAGAAACTGAAAACACATAGCATACACCTTTAAATTATGTAACAACTCAAGAATATGCAAAGGGGCAAGCATAAGAATTGAAAGGGTAATCTGAATAAGAAAGTAAATAATTTGGAAAGCAGTCTCTGGAAGGTCATTAATGATGTATAGAGGTTGGCAAATCAAGGAGATTTGGGATATGTATTATGCGATCCACACCTGGTATCTCTTTGGCACCAACTGAGAGGACTTGTGCACCTGTCACTTTCTATTGGTAAAGAAGTAATGATATGTAAGTTGGCATTGGATTCTAAGACCACGAATTAAGCAAAATCTCTAAAAGCCATTAAACACTATCTTTAAAATGCAAGGCCCCTCTTCAGAAGTCAACAAATTTTAGCTTAAAAGAACAAAGGAAACATCACATTAGCCCACCTCACCCCACTGACTCAACCAAGCTGCTGTTATAAATATCATTTCCTCCTGCTGAAGGTTGGGCAGTGAGCCAAACTGCTCTGCTTTAGCAATAATGATGGGGGATTGGGAAGAACATTCTCTCTAGTCATCTCTGCTATAGTAGGGCTAGAATGTCTCTGTATAAGCTGTCAAGAAAGGGAAGAGTGCCCATTACATTCAATTGCTAATTCACAATCAGCTTTTTAATTTTTTTCAGACTTACCAGATGAAACAATAGTTGCCACTTAAAAAATACATATTGGCAGAGGCTTTATCTAGCTCTAATGTCCTAAATAAGCTTTTGGCTCTTTGGTATAGCTATATTTTAAAGTCAGTTCTGTAAGTGAACAAGAAAACTTTCTTTTTCTTTTTCTTTCTTTTTTTTTAAATAAATAAGAACATTTTAAAGACACGATTTTTTGATCAGAAATGGATATTCTATTATAAATAAAAGAAACTGATTCAGACTAACAATCAGTAAAGTGTATCAAAACCATTCCTTATTTCAGAGAAAAGAATAAAAATGACCCTATTTGTATTATTATATCATGTTTTGCTGGGATTCTAGCCTTTTCAAAGACTGAGTCTTTACTTTTCATTGTTTTGGGATCTATCTTTGTATATTTTTTCTGTCATTATTTTCCTTAACTAGAAGGCGATCTTATGTTCCTAAAAGTCTCCCCTTTCAGATTTCCTAGTTTCCCCTCCTTTTGCAAGAGGATTTTTCCATCTTCTCTACGCTCACTACCAACCATTACCCTGCTCTCTTAAGAGTTTAGCTCCTATTTACAATGTATATATGTTGCATGTATATAGTTTCATATTGTTTCTCAGTAGAATGTGAGCTCTCTGAGGGCAGGGATGATGTATTTGTCTTTTTTTGTTTTTATATCCCCAGAGCTTAGCAAAGTGACTGACACATAGTAAGCACTTAATTTTTTATTGACAATCATAATAGATTAAAATTCAAATCCAGTAATTTAGCCTTTTGTCATTCTCATTAAAAAAAGAAAAAAAAAAAAAAAGAACTCCACACCCTAGAAAACTGGTCTTGGAGACAGAAACTACTTGTTGCAGTAAGATTTTAGAATTCTTGTGAATTTACTGCCAATAAGTGGTTTTCATATATAATATATATGTATATATTAATCATATATACATATAAAGTATGTATAAATAAGAAATAGGGATATGTACCTTTTAAAACATGTTTTAAAACATAAAAAAATCTAAATACAAGCATTTTTTGGTATTATTTTAATACTTGTTCATCATTTGAAAATAAAATATATGGGGGCAACTAGGATAGAGTGGATAGTGCACCAGCCCTGAAGTCGAGGACCTGAGTTCAAATTTGGTCTCAGACACTTAACACTTCCTAGCTGTGTGACCCTGGATAAGTCACTTAATCCCAATTGTCTCAGAAAAAAAAAAAAGACATTCTTCCTATTAGAAAGTATGGTTGTATGAAAAACTGACTTTTTAAAATGCTTGTGACATATTAAATAGACATTCCAAGAGGGCTCATTATATAACTATTTGTATTATTTGCATTCCCACAAAGCTAACAGCTTTAGTAAAATTTTTTCATGTGGTCTTAAAAGACACTAAAATATATTTTAAATGTATTATAAAACCTCTGAGTGTATTTTTGTGAACAAGTAGTTATGAAAAAAACATATAGATATGTTCTCACAGAAGGGATCCCAAGAAGAATGAGGGTACATATAGAAAAAAAAGAAAATCCAGAAGATGGAAAACAAAAAGGTAAAATAAAAATAAATCATCATTAAGTTTATTATATATGTGTATGTATTTATGTATTTGGAAATTTGAGAAACACTGTCACCTGTAAATCTACATATGCAAAACATTAATTTAAGTAGGACAAAGGTCCAGATGAATATCAGTTGTGCCTAACTCAGTGACAAAATTATTGACTAGAATAATATAGCAATTTCTTACTTAAATAGATGTGCAGAAATCTGAGGAAAAGTGCCAACACTATGCAAAAACAAAGTCAACATTTGCTGTTGGTTTTCTTCTGCTAAATCAACTTAATAGGATACAGAAAGTGATTGAAAAATTAAATCTAGTCTTTTCCCACACAATGTTTTTTCCTTCTTTTCAATTATTATTCTGTACTTTTCTGCCACTAAAGTCCTTAGATTCTTAAGCATCATAAAAAGATAAAATAGATTTTAAAACTCATATATAAACTATTATGTTTAAAGATCAGATAGTATTTGTAGTTTGCTCTAACTGTATGTTTTTATTTCATCTTATAGCTGCTCATTCAGTATTAACTTGTAAAGTCTTAGGGCTTTTGAGTGGGATTCAAAGAACTCCAGAGTAATTGAGCCCCTGAATTGAAATCCTTTCACTACCAATTATTCTGTATGTGATCTTTACAAGTCATTTAAGATTTCTAGGCCATAATTTCTTCCACCTGCAAAATAAAAGTTGAACTAGATGTCTTCTAAGGTTTTTCCACAACTAAACTCACAATTCTTTATTTCTCATGTAAATGCCTAAGAAACTGAGGCAGGACAGAGATTAGAGAACAATTTAATAATTTATTTAAAAGGGAAAGATTTACTGGGACCAAATGGATCCATGGTTTGGTCCCAGGGCTGAATTGAGACTATAGTCTCCAAGAATCCAGCAGCCAATGTGGGATACAAGATTCTTGTATAGGGTAACAAGAACGATGACATAATGGGGGAGGTACCTGGATGGGATTGACCTAATGAGGGGAAAGTACCTAGGATGACATAATGGAGGGAGGCCCCTAGGATGACATAATGGGAGGTAGTAAAGAGGCTCCTGATATTTTAATGATGTCTAAAATGGATAAAGACCTTTATCCCATCAAACATTAAGAAGGAATGATTATAGCCTAAGGTCTAAGATACTAGACCTTTATCCTATCAAACATTAAGAAGGAATGGTTATAACCTGAGGCAGAATAACTGAATAGGACAAATAGGGAAACTGGTCAGGACATTAAAAGGGAACTGTGGCACAACATTCAAAGCTAAAATTTAAAAATGTCTAGTTTATTAAATAAAACAGCAAATACTACATAACATTTATTTTTTGATTTATACAAGGTTCTAATTGTGAACTTGGGCTTATGAAATAAGCAATATTAACTCTCTATCTTGAAATGTTCTCTAAGAGGGAAGGGAAAAAGCATTTATTAAACATCTAATGTTTAATAAATGACAATTAGATGTGAAAGTAACAATTAGATGAAGTATTGAGCCTGGAGTCAGGAAGACTCATCTTTCTGAGTTCAAATCTGGCCTCAGACACAAGCTGTGTGACCCTGAGCAATAATCCTATTTGCCTCGGTTTCTTCCTTTGTAAAATTAGCTGAAAAAAGAAATGGCAAACCACTGAAAAATGTTTGCCAAGAAAACACCAAATTGGGGCATAATAATGTGCCAGGCGAGGTGATAGATGCTTTACAGATATTATCTCATTTGATCTTTACAATAATCCTATGAGAAAGGTGCTGTTATCCTCATTTTATAGTTTAGGAAACTATGGTAGTCAGTGATTAAATGAATTGCCCAAGATCATATTGATAGTAAATGTCTTAAATTAAATTTGAACTCAGATTTTTCTGACTCCCAGTCCAGCACTTTTAACTATTATATCACCTAGTTGCCTTTAATAACTAAGAATATTTCAAATTTATAACTGATATTTCTTTCTTTGATATTTTAGGTATCTCATTATTAAAGATTTTAGTTTTAAAGAATTAAAAAAACTTTAGAGAATTCAAAAGGGAATTGAACAGCCACACTGCCTGGAAAAGTCTATACCTAAAAAGAATCCTCTTCATATTAAGACCTCCAATGAGAAGAAGACCATCACTTATATCCATTTATGGAAAGTTCCAAATTTTAGGAAATTTTTCCTGATCACAAGTCTAAATTTGACTTTGTACATAACTATACTTTGCTTCCAGGAAAAAACAAAACAAAACAAAACTTTAAAAAAAAAATACCTCTTCATTTTACATCCTAATTTAGTACATGGAAGATATGTTTTTCAGTGGGTCTCAACATTCTCGGCTCCTTCATTGAACCTGACAGCTTTCCTCTGAACAATTTAGGACTTTAATTATGATCTAAAACACTGGCACCTAGAACTTAACACAATTCTCTAACTACAATCTGACCAGGCCAGAGGAGAGCAAATCTATTACTACCTTATGTCTCTCTTTAATGTAGACCAAGTTAGTATCAGGCTTTTCTCGATGCCACATCATACTTCCAACTCCTAATGGGCCTGTAGTCCACTAAAACCCTCAGACCTTTTTCTGACAATTTAAAGAATAAAATCTGAAAACAAAAAAAATAGAGACAAATATCTATTATATATTTCTCTTTCCAACTTGATATTAAAATGTACTGAAAGCAGATGGTAACAATCAAAATATTTTTATGAGCTATTTGGTAGACTATCATAGATATATAGACAATGAAGTTGAAGCAACCTTTAAAGGTCATATACAAACAGAAGTCAAGTCATGCACAAATAGATGAGATAGTCAACACTGAAATTGATAATTACATGACCTTCAAATTAATATTTCATTTAATTAGATAAATTCTTTAACTACCATAAAATTTATATGTGTTAAGAAAGAAAAATGTCTTTGGTAAAATGTTAATAAGTCAAAAAGCCACAGGTGTTAAAAAAAAAAAAAAAATTGGGCCTTTATGACTAGCCAATCTTCGTTTCATATTTTTCAACCTTTGAGCTCCTCTGTACCATTTGATAGATGACCTCTCTCATCCCTTCTAGACATCCTTTCCTGAATTTTCATTACACTGCTCCCTTGATGCTACTTTTCCCATTTGTCAGGGTAATGCTTCCCAGTTTTAGTTGCAGGATTATATCTGTTTTCATCACTATACATGGATATAACCTAAAGCCCTTTGCTAGGCCCTTTCCTTTCTCTTGAGTGAGCTTATCAGTTTCCATAAATCTATTATCTCTATGTAAACAACTACCAGAGGTATATATTCTCTTCTAATCAGGATTGAATTCCATGTCTTCTAACAACAACAGCCTTGCTGGAAATTTCCAATTGGATGATCCATTGGCATGTAAAAATAATATTTTAAAAAAAGGACATATTTCCCCTTCATTTTAATCCCTTTTTCTAACTTCCCCATTTCTGGGAAGTTCAGTAATCATTCTTTTCAGCTTCTCAACTTTAGAGTCATCCTTTCTTTCTCACCTTCAATTCTCATATGCAATGATATAGGTCTTTAAAAAAAAAACATGAATGAGAAAATGATTATGAAAATTTAGGAAAGTTGCAAAAGTTTCAGGGTTTTGGTACAAAGAAGGTCATAAGTTACATTTAATTGATATTTTGACATGACTTCTAATTATAACCAAGTAGACTAACACCTTTGAAACTTAAAGCCTGTCTTTACTGCTATTGTAGCTGACATAGCCATGGCCATTAGTTAATGTATTTTATACTCCACGATCTTGCAGAATGACCACTCAAAATTGTACTAGAATAAGGAAAAGATATGTGGGACTGAAATGATCAAGATTAATTCTATATCATTTTTAATTGATCGTATTTACAATTAATTGATTTTGTCTTATTATTGCTTGTCATGTTTTTTATTTCTGAACTTAGTTCAGAAATCCAACTATTCTGTGATGAATTGTTTAGAAACTCAGTTTCTTTGCTAATCACTCTTCCATTCTTGACTTAAGAAAATGTTTTCTTGAAATACCATGAAGTCTGGTCCAGCATTTATATACCACCAAACTATCCTTCAAGGATAGATATCTGCTCCATTATCTATATAACCTTGCAAGTGGCCTGAAATAATGAATATTAGTCATTGGAGAGAAAGAGGGAGTTGATAGTCCTTCATTCCTGATATCCAACCAATCCCACTGATTTCATGGTTTTGTTGAACTCTTGTGACCAATCATACCTCCTTCCCCCTTTAAAGTCCTGTTCTTTGTTCTGTACTCCCTAAAACCTATAAGAGAATTGTCCTGCTTATCGGGGTTTTAGCTTTGCTAAGGATGCCGAGATCCCATTTATTGGTAAGTGTGTGCTTTGCTAATAAATTGTCATTGCTCAGAACTTTGGGCCCAGTTTACCTTAACTTTTAACTGTTACCAAGTCACTCTAGTAATGGGTACTTCTATTTTTAAGTTTATGATTATTCTCCCCACTCCTATTCCCTCATCCAACAACTGGGATTAATGTTAGAGGCTAAGTAGCCAGTAAAGTAATCAGCTAACAATTATTAATAACATGCAAACTGTTTTGGGATACACCCACAGATGATTTCTGCTCTATGAGACAGATCAATATTCAAGTCTCACTACCATTTAGATAGATCCATGGCACCCTCCATACATTTCATTGTATTAAATAGAGGCCAGCAAAAAATGAAAGACATTCCACTAGTAGCAAGAGTGAATGAATATGACAGCAAATGAGGTAAATAAGGTTTATTTCAAATTTCTGCTCTAGGAAAGTCAAGGATGGGGAAAAGTAGGTTTATATGAAGTTATTCTATTTTAAATTCAATCACTTCTTAAATTCCATGATTACATGTAATGATTAAATCAGTGCATTTAGGAGACAGCAGTACATTACTAACATGAGATCTTCAAAGTAATCTGTACTCTTTTTAGGTGAAGAAAGCTTTTCAAGACCAAAGCCATTAAAATGTAAAAAACATTGTAGAAAGACTGAGAACACCTCACATTTTGATCTGTTAGTTCCTGTCTAATTATAAAAGGGAATGGTGGTGCTAACTATATTTACACTTCTTTTGGTAAGTGGAAAAAAATTTTAAGGGAAAGATAGACATTGAATGTCTCCTAGGAAGCATGGGGTTAGGTCCAATTACAAGAAAGAATAGCTTTGTGGAGAATCATTAATTAAAAACAAAACGCAAGACTACATTAGTACATTTTAACCAATTATATATTTATACAGTGATAAATTCTCAGGCATGGACATTCAAAACATAAGGAAATACAACAAAATAACTCCATACTATTTTGAAACATTTATTCAGGAATGCATGTTTACTTCAAGCATCTTTATTCCTCTCTAAAGAAGTAATTCTAACTTTATGTGATTTCAGTGCAAATATAGGAACTTCTAAATAAAATTTAGCAAAAAATAATTAGATAAAATATGAAATGTCCTGAAAAAAATTTAGAAATCTTTGTTCTACTTCTACATCTATTGATTAACTTGTTTCTACACTTTAGTTTTGCTATTTGCAAAAAGAAGAAAAATATTTTCTACTATATATACTTTATAGCATTAAAAATATGATCTAATTGTGACTGTGAAAGTAAATATATTATACAAATTCTACTACAAGTATACTACAATTATTATTAAATGTGATGTTACTACATAGTGGATGGAGCAATGGAGTTTGGTGTTTAGGTTAAGGAGGAGCTGAACCCTTTATTATTGCATCAGCTGATTTTGACTGTTCTTTAACTGTCCCAGTGTAAAATGATACATTTACTTAGGGTATTTCCTAGGGAAAACAGAAGGAGCATTATCAGAAGAGGGGGAGAGAATCCTAACAAATATGCAAGGGAAGAAACCCTCAAAGAGCAAAATTTAATTAGAAAACTAGAAATCTTGTCCTTTGTTTTCACAAAAATTAAAGAGATTATTTTTATTAAACTGTTTCTTGCTTTCAAATTAAACAGATCTCATTTCACTCATCAGATTAGGGAGGGCATTAAATAGAAATTGCTAATTTTTAAATTCCTGCGATTTCCCTAGCCAAAACATTGGCAGTTTCCTAGATGCGATCCCGTAAACTTATCATTGATTTAAAATAGAAAGAATCACCAGGTGACTCACTTATGAAGATAGCAAACGGGGTTATCCATTTCCATTGGTAGCTAAGAACCAAATAACATTGTCCCTATTATTATCTTATTCCATTAGTTACCTACCCTGAGGCAATGATCTTTTCCAAGAGATTCTGGTTTAAATAGTGTGCTTTGCTAATGGTTCTTGATTGACTCTAACCCAATAGTGTCAATGAAACCGCGTTTTAGAAGACTACAGGAAGCGAAGATTCATTAAAGAGTAGTACCACAAGAAATAATGGACAAAGTGGCAAAGTGGTTTAAGGCCTCTGGGGTAAAGATAATGAGGAACGATGCTGGAGGGATGAGGGGAACATCCCTATAAAGAGGAGAGAAAGGACATACCTCAGAGAAACTGGTTTTCACCTTGAGAAATTAAGCCATGTCCCAAATCCCAATCCTACTCAAACACCGGCCACCCAAGGCTTCCTAGGCGTTAGCCTAACCGCGTGGCGAGGAGGGACTCACACAAGTGTTGGAAAATACACTATTCAGGAGGTACCAGGAGAAAGATTCAGGAGCACACGCCGGGACCCGCTAAAGAACCCTGAGGAGGCCAAGGGCTGAGGCTGCAAAAGATTCGGAGCCTTAGGGCAGTGACCGACCGTAACTCACCCCTGAGACTTCGCTGATAGTGCCCCAGAGCCTCCTCCAGGGCAGAGTCCCCCAGAGCCTCTTCCACGGTAGGATCCCTCAGGGGCTCCTTCCGAGTAGAGTCCCTTAGGGGCTCTTCCGGGGTAGGGATTCTCAGGGGCTCCTCCAAGGCAGGGTCCCCCAGGGCCTTCTCCATGCAGTGACCCCCCGTTTGCAGACGCCCCAAGTATGGGGATGGATCTAGCAGAAACTCGGCGTCAGGCAACGGGCCGACAGACTCCCAGCTTCCAGACGTCGCTGTCAGAGGGGCGCATGAATAGTTGGAACTGGCTCGCGGGGGCGCTGTCCACCCACGAAACCCCATGATGGATAGTGGAAGTTGTAGTCCGCCACATTCACGAACTGCTGGTTTCCAGCCCCCCAAAAGGCCCCCGGCTTACTACAATTCCCAGGAGGCACCGCGCATAAGGAAGCGGCGGTTTGGCCACCAAGCTCCCGTTGCCTAGATACAACTTGGTGGCTCCGCCCTCCTTTTCCTCAGATTGCAGCTCCCCCCCTCCCCCATCTCATTTCCTGGGCAGTTTGCATCACCTAACGACCAAGAACAAGCTTCTGAAGACCTTTGGTCTATAGAGGAGGGGAAATGATTTTGTTCTATGGGTTCCCACAGTTAAGCGAATGAGAAGATATGACTCCTTTTATACGGCTCCATCTTCGATCGCTACTACCAAAGGCAGCCTTGTCTGGAGAGAAAAAACACAATCTCAACCGTCAAAGGGGTGGAGTTCGTGGAGACTACAAATCCTAGCATGCCAAGCAAAGAGGTCGGTGTTGTTGAATTGGCGCACTGACCCCTGGGAGCTGTAGTCCGTGTTGGTTGCAGTCGGAGCAAATGACAGTAGTTTCTTCATTGTTCCTGCTGGTCCTAGGGACACGCTTGCGCAGTGAGCTGCTGCGAAATCGTGTGGGTGGGACAACGACCCTCCGGGCAACTCCTTTTCATTGTCTGCCTTTGGCGCCTGCGCAGTAAGAGATAGCTGGGTGAGGAGGAGGGGCAGGGCCCCCTCCCCGGCCTCTCCTGACGCGCCTGCGCAGTGAGTGGCCACTCTGCCGTTACCGCTATGTGTGGGGCGTGTGTGGAATAACGTTATTGCTGAGCACCGTGAAAAGAACTGGGAGTCCGGGGGCGACGGCAGCGACGACGACTACGACGACGACGGGTTGACGGGGGAGGGGGGGACGGCGTGCGAGAGACTCACGGGACGCGACGCGCCCCGCCTCCCCCGTCCGGTCCCTCTCGCTATGGTGAGGGGTAAGTGATGCGCTCCGCTCAGTCGTCGGGCTTAGTGATGGTGATGCAGCCGCCGCCGCCGCCGCCCCTTCTCCAGATCCTCTTTCCCGGAGATCCCCTGGTGGGCGGCTGGGTTTTCGGGATGGGAAGAGTGCAGCTGGGAGAGGAAAAGCGGGGGGTGTGGGGGGGGTGCTGCTTTCCGGATGCTCCTCGCGCCGCGCCTCCCCCTCCCCGTCCCGGGGGATTCGTCAGCCCCGCCTCCCGCCCCCCCACCCCACCCCTTTTCTCTATTCCCTCCGGGCTCAGTTGGGCTTTGCTACTAAGGGCGGCCTCCGAAGCTGCTGGCTGACTCCTCCTCCTTTTAATGTGCATTTATTCAATTTCTATTCCCTGGCTTTGTGCCGCTCCTCCCACCACCTTAGTGGAGGGGCGCGAGGGGACAAATTGGCGGGCGTCAGGGAAGGAGCTGCTAAAGGCGGTGAATGCAGTTGGGGTCGAGATTGGTGTTCGGATTGGATGTTTGAAAGAAATTGCTGGGTGGGTTGTGTGTGGGGGGGTGGCGGGGGGAGGCATTTTCTGTTGGTTAAAAAAAAAAAGGGGGTATAGGAGACCTGTCAAGCGCAGGCTTGGCTGTGATTGCATCCCCCCAATAGTCCTACCCTTTCCTGAGCTAGAGGGAGGAGACTCTTCCTTGTCAGTTTCATTGTCCCCTACATGTTCCTGTTGGGTTCTGGTAGTTCCTTCCATATTATGCCCAGTATGGAACTGGAGGTTATAGGACGTGTTTCTGCCTTACATAAGCATTTTACTACGCCTGTCTTTTCTTTATTCTGGATTTCTTTTGTTTGTTTAGCTAAAGCTTGTAAGCCTCCGGAGGGCAGGGCCGATTATTTGAACATCTGAAAGTGCTGCTGTGCCTAATATAAGGCTACTTGATCAAATTCGGCTCTGTCGCAGACCCAGCAATAGTTTGCGTTTGGGGAAATGAACAGAATTGTTTTCTTTTGTTTTTCTGTGGTGGGTAATATACACCAGCATTGCTTTTTGGAAAGAATTCCTTTGTTTTATTCTTAAATCAATCATGCCAAAGGAATACACCTGACTAGAAATATTTATTTCTCTGCCGTTTGTGTCTTTTAATGAAAAATTACTGGGTAATAGGGGAATAGATAATATCTAGATGAAGTTTTTCATGATTCAATTCATAAATATTATGGTTTGTAATTGAATTTTGTTTTTATATTAAATAGAGGAAAAGGAAGAAAGTAAAAGTACGATGAGGAACTATTCTAGGAAGAAACCAAGAGAAAGAGAGAAATGATATTTTGAATACACTATATAAGGTTGTCACTCAATTATGAGAATACCAAATTGATGAAGAACATAGTTTCAGCCATTATGTGAAAGCCAGATTTGCAGTTACTGCTTTCCAACCTTGAAAATAATTGCCATGTGCTACAATAATAGACTCACAGAATGTTAGGAAGGGATCTTTTTCTGTATACTATTTCTTCATATATATATCTCTCTAAGATTATTGAAAAATTCATAGTACACTCCAGGTTCAGGTATTTTTAAATTACAACATAGTATATATTCTTTGCATTCTCTTTAATAATCAGAATAATTGATAACAATTTTACAATAATTTTTTATATAAAACCAAAATTCTAGACAAATGAAGTTAGGTAAATGAAGACTTATGTGTAGGTATCATTAACTTGTAGAAAAATGTGTTCTAGTCCTAAAAAAAACTTTTATCTGAAAATAATTTATTTATGCTCAGCTTCAGTATAAGTTTTCTGATTTTGGTCCTTTTATCTTCTCTCTTCCCTCCCCCAATCTGTGAAGTCATTGGGAACTCCAGCTAGAGAAAGTTCCCTCTACCAAAGCAGATTAACATTTGTTTGTTACTAAATTTAGAGGTTTGCCTGAAGTACTGAGAGATTACATTATATTACTTGTTTAGGTCTTTGAACACTAGTCTAGAGTCCTTGCTTCTCTTTGGTAATATAAATGTTTGCAATTTTAGCAACCATATTGAATACATAAGAACTAAAAAGAAGTTAAACAAATAAAAATAGCAAGCAATAGAGCTTAAAGCTTAGTAAAAAGCACTTTAAGTATCATCATTCAAAATCTCATCAGCTCTGTGAAGCAGATAACATTATCCCCATTTTTAATATAAGGTAACAGACTGAGGGGTTTCA
Organism: Sarcophilus harrisii; assembly: GCF_902635505.1. Lineage (NCBI taxonomy): Eukaryota > Metazoa > Chordata > Mammalia > Dasyuromorphia > Dasyuridae > Sarcophilus > Sarcophilus harrisii. The sequence continues at coordinate 380,724,043 of NC_045429.1, read as the reverse complement.
GTGACTTGCTCAAAGTCAGATAGGTAATAAGCTTCTGAAGAAGGGAATTCTAAAATGGAAAAAAAAAAGTCTAGAGAGTGAGAAGTAGATTGATTGGAGAATGGCATGAACATGGCAGTAGTCCTTCATGACTGAGAATTTTTGTGCTTACAGGTACTCACCAATCTGAAAAGAGACATGATAAATCATCCATGATATGTACTTAGTAATTTGTTGAAAAGGAAATACTAAAGAGTAGTAGGGCATTTCTGTCTGTAAACTTTATGCATTTTACTGATTATTTTTATATGTTGCTTTGGGATTTCCCTATTTTCAAATATATACCCTTTGGTGGCTTATGATTTTTCCTGAGTAAATTGCCTAAGATTTCAGTGTTAGAACTTCTCTGTAATCCTATATTCACAGTTTTATCAGCTAGGAATTTTATTTTACTTCCTTAGAATTCAATAATTATTTCTTTGTTCCAGTTTTAGTCTTATCTTGGTGAAAGGAATAAGTTATTAGTAAGATTTAACATGTAATAGTATTACATTAAGATTTGGAATTCTAAAAAAATATCATATGCATTGTTTTCTTTTTAAGCTTTTGGATGTTTAGTAACTGTTCATAGTTTACCATTTGTAAACTTTCTGGCTAATACAGTCAATGTAATGTTTAATTTCTGAATTTTACTGTTTGTTAGGTAAGTTATATTTCATGATTTGAGAAAAAAAATTGAAGACTAAAATAGTATATGGCTACTGCTAAATGGGTAGAGAAATATCTATAGTATTGGCATTCTAAAATGAAAACTCATTAAAGTTTTGTTTTTTTTTTTTAAGATTTATACTGGGATGGACCTGTGAACTCAGATAGGAGTGGTCCCTTCAATAGCACAGATTGCAATGTGTTCAGGTTTTCTAATGCTGTGCTACTCTTGTTTGAGACTTTCTGTGCCTTCAGGCTGTTCGTGGACCTGCCCTCTCCAGATATTTCTTTCATTTCCTTTGAATTACTCTCTTGTGCAATTCTTTTTTGGTAATATGCTGAAGCCCACTTGGGCCAGTTTTATGTCTCAAATACTCTTTTGAGTAACTCCCAACAGTTTTTTTCTTGAGAACTGTTGGTCTTTGAAGATGGATGCTAAAAAATGAACCATTGTTTCAGAGAGAAATTTGGCTTATTAAAAACACTGGACAAAAGGCAATCTCTAACCCACCAACCGGCATTTTATTAATCACTGTACTATGTCTTAAGCATTGGATATTCAAAGAAAAAGCAAAAACATTTTTGTGCCACCTGGGAGCTTACATTCTAATGGGAGAGACATGGGTATAAATATACTTACAAAATAGGTAGAAGGTAACTTCAAAAGAGAAGGCAAAATATCCTTCTCAAGAAATTGGAAAGTGCTTTTGTTAGAAGGCAGTGTTTTTTGAATTTTGAAGGAAGCCACAATTCTAAAAGGAAAGGAGAACATTCTGGAAAGGGAAACAGCCAGTGAAAAAGACTGGAGGCAATAGATGGAATGCCATGTGTGACAAATGACAAAAGGGCAGTATGCTTGGACAATAGTGGATGTGAAGGGGGCATAAAATATAAGACTGAAAAGTCATAAAAGAGTTCAGGCCAATTCTGTGGCCAATTCATTATCCATCTGCACTGGCTCTCAAGGCTATCTACTCTCATGGGACAAAGTCTTTTGCGTTTTCAATCTAAGGATATCATAGTCTGAAAATAGGCATTCTAAATTCATTTGGGTTTTCCTGTGTGGATAGTTAGACCAAATGCTTTTTGAGTAATTATAGATATCTTTTAGATACTGCAGCATTTCATGATATAATCAGTGTAATGTGAACAGAAACATATAGAGGAACTCATCTTCCATGGGAACTTGATCTTCAGTTTTATACTCTGTAGAATATCATCCATGACTCTAGCAAACACTTTAGGTAAGCATATTACTTTCTTTTACACCTTGATTGATATTAGTAATCAGTTATTTCTCTCATCTTATGTGATTTTGACATCATAAATAGTAAGAATCACTGAAAAATAATTTTGCAAAATGACTATAAAATATATGTATGTACTATAAAATGTGATACTTATTTGAATTCAAATAAATATGCTTTAATTCATGTTTTATCTTGTACTTTTCCATAATATGCCATATTTAGTACTATTTATGACATTTGAAAGATAGTATTTTTTAAAGTTACAGTTGATTTAAGAGATGTTCTTATCCATGCATTTATGAAAACTAATGAAGTTGTTACTGAATTGCATAGTTACTGAAATCTCATCTTAACTCATGACTTCTTCAGCTTTGGTATTAAAAACATAATTATTGGGTCCATGGTTTTGTATGAGGCAGTCTAAAGAGGAACAATATTTACTATATTTGGACCAGCATGTTTGTCTTAATAGGAAATGTTAGTGTAGGTTAATTGAGAGGAGTGGTGTTTGGAAAGTAGTGGGGAAAGTAGTTCTACTCTGCTGGGATCAAACCAATTTGATTAAATTTTAGGAAAGATGAAGACAAACTAGATGGAATCCCTGAGAGAGTGACAAGGATGGTGAAGGAACTAGAGAATATGGCTTTAAAACATTTGAAAGAACTAGAACTACTTAACCTGGAGAAGAGAATTATTTAGGACTTTCTATGTGTCTTCAAGTATTAAAATGCCATCATATGCAATAAGGACTAAACTTAACTAAATTTATTTTGTTTGGCTCCAGAGGAAAGAAAAAAAGTAGGAACAATAGTCAGAAGTTTTAAAGAAATTTAGGCTTGTAATTATCTATTTAATAGAGTTGTCTAAAAGTGAGATCTATTGCTTCAGGAAATAGTAGGTACTCCCTAGAAAATAGGGGATTGTTCAGATGATGTCAATGACACTTCCATTCAATAACCCCAATGGGTTTTCTTGTCAGAGGAATTAGAATGATTTGCCATTTACTTCTCCAGTTCATGTTACAGAAGAGCAAACTGAGGCAGAAAGAGTTAAATGACTTGCCCAGGGTCACACAGAGAGTATAAATAGCAGTTGCTTCTTTTCTTGCTAGATATTTTATACCCTCTTGCTGAGGGTAGTCTTTCCCTCCCAGACTGATTCTTTGGGGCAGTCAAACTAGGCTATCTTTTGCCTCAATTCTTATTTAGCCTTTAGTTGCTGAATGGGTTTTGCCTCAGACACTGCTTCCGAGGTATCACCAATCATTCTGCTCTGTATGTTGCCATTGGACCCAGATGGATCTGGAGAAAAGAGTCTGGTGACTTTGCCTAACCCTGCCTCACTTAAATCTAGTTCACCTGCAAGTTAAACTATTACCTTCCTGATGTCATTGGTCTTCTTTGAAAACAAAGAACAAGTGACCCGGCTATCACTATCCTTATGACAGATTCATCACTACTACTTTTAAGTTATTTTCTATGTCCAAGATCTCAGAAAATTAGCAGCATGTAAAGTCACAGGATACTGCTTAACTTCTCTGTACTTTCCACATAATATAAAATGAGGTGTTTGCACTTGTAGTGGAAGAAGCACTAAATATGGGATCAAATTTGTGTTGGAATCTCAGGTCTCCTAGTTGACCATCTATGTAATCTTAGGGTAATGATTAAACATTTCTGAGCCTCAGTCTTCTCATCTAAAAAAGGTGAAGAGATTGGAATAGGTTTCTTTCTGCTCAAGTATTCTATGATTATAACAAAGCATGTAATTACAGATAATTTACAGCTAGTGGATAATGTTGGATCTGGAATCAGAAACACCTGAGTTCAATTCTGGCCTTAAACACTTACTACTAGCTGTGGGCAAGTCATTCAGTGTCTTTTAAAAATAGTTATAACCGCATGATTATAAAGAGATATTAAGGATAAGTCATGCCAGACTGTTCTTTTTTTTTTTTTTTTTTTTTTTTTTTAAACAAAACTATTAAATTGGTATTTCAGAGCATTGTTCTTGGTACAATTTGTCTAGATTTTATCAAAGCTTTTGATAAGTGTTCATACAGTTCTTTTAGAAAAGTTAGAGAGATGTGAACTAGGTCATAATAAAATTCAATAAAATTCAAAAGTGATTGAATGGCTGAACTCAGAGAAGTTGTTAGTGATCCATCCAGTATCAGTTTGACATGATGTCTTTAGTAATATGTGCAAGTGATCTATATTTTAATCCCTGTGCTGTTCAGCTTTTTAATTAGTAATAAAGCTATAGATGACATGCTTCTCCTATTTGAGAATAATACAAACTGAGAATAGATAATTAACAATGACAAAATTAGAATGCAAAGAAATCTTTGCAGGTTTAAATAATTGGTTGAAGTTGATAAAAGAAAATTCAAAATATATACTTTTAAAAATCAGTTTCCTAAATGTATAAGAAGAGGTCGTCTGGTTAGATCAATGGCAATTTGAAAAAGATCTGGAGATTTTGAAAAATTGCAAGTTTAACATGAGTCACCACTGTCATGTGACAGCCAGAAATCCCCTTGAGAAATTTGATTTGATGAAGAGAGATTTTTGCTTCCAGGAAAAAACATGATAGTCCTTCTAGTCACCATTACAGAGAGGACACATTTGGAGTATTGTATTCAGTTCTGACTGGCACAGTTTAAGGACTTTGATAAATACAGGTTAAGATATCAAGGACATGGTAACCAGGCCTTGAGTACATGCTACTTAAGGACAGATTGAAAGAAATAGAAACATTAGACATGTTCTGTTTGATCCCAAAGGAATGTATATGTACAAGTTGTAAAGATTTAAATTTAGACACAGTTGAACTGTAATGCCAGTCTCCTTGAACTGCCCTACCTCAGTTATTCTGCCCCAAACCACCTTCTATCATATCACCCTTCCCTCTTGATCATCAGAATAATTGATAAGGATAAAAGATCTGCTCCCCATCCCAATCTATTAGAATATCAGATCAGATACTTTACTCCATTGGAATATCAGATAACTTTCCCATTTCTACTACCTCCCCATTATGTCATCCCCATCTGTTCCCCATTACATCATTGTTTCTCTCTCCCTATAAAGAATCTCTATGCCCCACATTCGATGCTGGATTCTTGGAGATGAGAGTCCAATCCAGTCAATTGATTTACTCTCCAATAAATTAAATTATTATAACTCTCTAACCTCTATCTTGCCCCAGTTTCTCCGACATTACAGAACTTTCCAAAAGTGGGTTGGACTATTTAAGGAGGTAATAAATTGTCCTTAATTAGAGGGCTTCAAGAAGAGTTGGAATGATCATATATAGGGTATGTTATGATAATGAATTTCTTTTTGGATATGGGTTGAACAGGTTTGCTTCTCAAATTCAGTACTTTTCTCAACTCTAAAATTATGTGATTCTGAATTCTATAAATGAAAGAAATAAGAACATTCCTGTAAAAACCCTTTCCTGGTTGTTTTAAAATGGTAATGCCTTGCTTCTAAGATTATTTATAATCAGCCTTCTCTATGTATCATATCTGCACATAGTTATTAAATATTTTCTCCTTTTAGACTGTGAGCTCTTTTATTGCTGAGATTGATTTTTTTTTGCCTTTGTATGTTCAGGGTTTGACAGAATATTTGACATGTTGTAAATGCTTAATAGATGTTTGTTGACTTGTTGACTGTGCCATGGAAAATCTTACAGAAATTATCAAATCTATTTGAAATTTATGATAACATATGACTTTAAAAGAGCAGGGTTTTCTAGATTGTGGGCAAGTAAATATCATCTATGTTTACTTTATTATAGATGCTATTTTTTTTCATATCTTTATCAAGAATACTATACATAATGAGCAAATCTAGTGAAATTAACTTCAAATAATAATCCAAACATCTCTTTTTTATTTGTCTTTGGAATTTTTTCCCCCATCTATGTACAAATGTGGGTTTTTCTGAGTAGAGAATTCCTAATATAATAAAATCTCAATAATCTGGCACACAATCATAACTTCTTTTTTTCCTGTAGTTTTGCCATTTCTTTCACCAATTCATTTTTATGAAAAAGGAAACTGAGACAAACAGAGGTCATAACAGCTATTAAGAATCTGGGGCTGGATTTTGAACTCCAGAAGTTTATCCACTGTGCCACCTAGCTGCCCAATAATTAGAGTTCTCAATAAAGTAGAATTTTTTTTTTCTGTCTTTTAGGAGAAGGATGCAAATGATAAACCAAGTTAACATTGGAAATTTGATCAATAGGGAAACTTCTAAGATAATTTTCTGGATTCAAGTCAGGTTGAGTGCATTATCTTCTACCTGTCATGTATGCTGCACTATACAAACAGTGATTGTTTTTCAAAATGAGAATGGAATCACAGAGTTAGAGATTGAAGTGACTTTATTAAGCATCTAATTCAATTCCCTAATTTTAACAATGAAGACATCTGAGGTGAAATGACTTGCCCAGAGTCGCATAGAATGTAAATGATAAAGCATTGGGCATCTTCTAATTCTGAACACTTTAAGATTCCAAATAATTATATGTTGGAAAAATATATTTATAATAAGATAATTTGGTTTCAAATCTTAGGATATTATTATAGGTCCACCAATTAGTATTAGAAAAATGAGAAAATTCATTGTTTAAATTTTAAGTGACACCAAGTTGAATTAATATGAGCCACAATATAGTTAATGTGACAGCATACAAGCTAGGCAAACATTTTAAGCTTTCTATGCCATTAGTCTGCACTTGCCTATTACTATATGGATATGATATATTGCTACATACTGCATAAACAAGAGTTGTATTACTAGTATTTTTTAATATTCCTTAACAAAATAGATAAAAGGAACTTCAGATAGAAATGTTGACCATGCAAAAAAGAAGAGGCTTGTTATTACATTTGGACAAAAATTTGATGTAATTGAATGACATGAATGTGATCATAGTAAGTCTAAAATAGGATAAGATCATGAAAATCCTGATTCAGTGGTACAGAACATTATCAAAACTCAGGTGAAATAAAAAAAGCAGAATTGCCTTAGTTTTTTGTGGTTTGCAAATGAATAAAAATGTTACAGGGTTAGAAAAGGAGAGTCTTTTTTAGCCATATGGATTATAAAAATTATAACGAAAAATGTATTCTCAGTAGAGTAGCCATTCAGACAAAAGCTTCACGTTTAAGGCAGTTTGAAAAAACAACAATCGAGAAATGGATTGTGAAAGAATTTACTGCAGGTATTAGTTGGTTTGATCACTTTAAAAATTGAGTTAATTTACATAATGTTAAAATTATGGAGAAAAGATCAATGCAGATTGTGAAAGCTACATATCCTGTTTTAAAGAAAATAATCAAAGAAAGTGAATGTGTAGAACAATAAATTTGTAATGTGAATGAAACAGGCTTAGTCTGGAAAAGAATGCCTTCCAGAAGGAAATAACAGCTGAATTTAAAATAAATTTTGCTTGGCACTTTATTTGGAAGGTAATGCAGAAGAAAATTTTAAATTAAAACCAGGACAAACTAAACGGTCTCTAAATTGTTGCCCTTGGAGAGTCTACAATTGTCTATTCCTGGTAGTTCTTTGACAGTCAAATAAGCATGTTTTTGAAAACCGGTGGCTTTTTAACTCAGCAGTTGAAAAATGTTGCAAGGACGACTATTATTTTTTGAAACTTTATTGATTTTGATAATGCCCCAGTTCATCAAGCTACACTTGGCTTATTGTATGAGAATGGGAACATACAAATTCATCAAGAATGCTTTCTATACCTATCAGCATGTGTATGAAGATTTGGAAAGGACTATTCAGTCAATTCTGCTGAAATGTTTTAAGTATATTAAGTTTTTCATCATGTAATCACTGCAGGATTATCTTTAGATATGATATTCATGAATTTTTATAAAAATATTCTAATTTGCTTTTGTAAATACTATTTATAATAAACTTGAATCAGACACTTTTTTTTTTAAAACATGCTGCTAAAGTGAATTTGGAATGTGTTTTTCTCATCTCTTACTGTTGTGTTAATAAATAGATTTTTAAAACTTATTTACTAAAATTGTATTGCATATTTTCAAGCTGGAATCAATTTATGTGTAATTTCAAATAATGTGAATTTGAATAATTTGCTAATTATTGGGATTGTTTGCACTAATCAAGACTTAGTTATTAATGGAAATTGTAAATTATTGTAAGTTATGACTTTGTCATATCATTTAACTTCTCTTGGAGTCAGGACATCATCTGTTAAAAAATGAATGTAGATTAGATTTATCATTCTTGGTTTCAATATTTATTAAACAATATTTATTAAACATTGAGCATATGCCAAGCATCATGCTAGGAAGTAGAGATATAAAAAAATGAGATAGTCCTTGCCCAATTCCTTCTATCAAGATTATATTTTACCAAGATATTGATAACATCTATTAATATAGATCTCCTCAACTTGGTTGTTTTTTTCCAGCAGTGCAGATCACAGCCCACCCACTCATTCTGTGAATGTGAGTTTTTATCCATATCATCATGCAAATCTTCTACAAAAGATCTATATAACATACTTGGATTCTTCCTTTTAGAGGTCTTGACTTTGAATGGATACAACTAGAACAAATATACACTATTCACTGGCGCTCTTATTATTAAAAAAACAAAAAGTTAATTTATTTAAAACTTAAATACAAGATAGGGAAAAAATTTCCATGTGCACAGTAGTTCAAAAGAGAGAATTCAAAATATAAAACAATAGATATTCATTTCAAAAAAGCCTATTCAATACTATAATTTGTATTCAGAACTGTCTTTTTTGCTTCCTTGTGGATTCTTTTTTTCTCTGTACTTTTTTACTTTGTTTTTTCCCCTCTTCTTCTTCCCTCTTCCCCAAGAAAGTTACAATTAAGCATGGAGATATATGTGTATATATACACACATGTATATACATTGATATCTATAATCATGCATATATATACACACATATATATGCATCTATGTAAGATGTACTGTGCTTGTTTGTCCTTTATTTCTTTGAAGATGGATAACATTTTCCTTCATAAGTCATATTTTTCTGAATCCATCAACTCATCATTTCCTGCAACATAGTAATATTCCAACCTTATACTTAATAGTTATTTAAAATTGCCTAAAATAATATTGATTAATGTGGCTGACATATAAGGTAGTTTCCCTATTTTTCTCTGATTAAATCTCTTTTCACTTTAAGTTTGTAAGAGATCATGATTCTTACCCATGCTTTTTTTTAACCTAATAAATTCTACTTCTGATCTTTATATTTATTTGTATCTCTTCATTTCCTTTCCCTCCTGACTCCTACTTTATTTCTAATGCTATTTTGCCCTCCTATTACTTAACCATACTCCTCCCCCACCAAGAATCCCTCACTTATTCTTTCTCCTCACCCTTTCTTTTTGCCCTCTTGTTTCTGACTGAATTTAGATTTTTATAGCCTTCCAAATATATTCCCTTAATCCCATTCCCAATAATTTACACACCTATTTATACCTACCACCTCCCTTAATACTTTTGCTATATAACTAGTCTACTTTCTATATCTCTCATCACATTGTTCTCCTGTACAATTTAGTGTGTGCCAGTAAAGTACTAGACTCAAGAATCAAAAGTTTTCTGTAGATACTTAATAGCTGCATAATCCTGGACAAAGTTTTTTCACTGGTATGTGCTTCACTTTTTTTATCTGTAAAATGACAAGAATAATAAACAGCTATCTCACAGAGTTATTGTATAGTTCAAATGAGATGATCTGCATCTATAGTTCAAATGAGATACTACATTTGGTAAATTCATACTTACCCAGTAGTTCTTTCTTTGGGTGAATTATTGACTGTTTCTTCAGAATCTATTGTATTCAATGATTTAAAGGCCATTTTTGACATTCTATTGACATTCCTATGCAACAAGAATTTAAGCATGTACTTTGGGCCACGGTGCTACTAGGTTTTGGGAATCCATATATGATTTAATTATAAAGGGCTTTTATATATATATATTTTTTTTCAGTTAGTTTTAATAGCGATCACAATTTATATAGTTCTATGTATTTTCCTCCAAATAATATACATGAAGAAACATGTTTAGAGAAATAGATCCAGCATAAAATCTAGGTCATTGTGTAATAGAAAATCCATCATACTTAAGAGTCAAAAGACCTGTGTATATATGCTGTGGTTACTTCACAGATACGTATTTACTGAATCAATGAAAAAATATAATCTAAACCTGAGAGTCTTAAAAAATAGTCTAGAAATGATAATCATTTGATTAAATATTCTGCAGATTACTCAAGACAAGTATCAAAACTCCCATGAAATTGTTTTTCTATATATGATGTGAATAAATACTTATGCTTTAATAAAAGCCAAATATAACTTATTGACATTCCACCAAAAGAGCATCATTAATGTATTTTGTGCCTGAGGTCTTTTTTTTTTTTTTTTTTTTTTTTTTTTTTTGGTTTCAAGTTTGAGTTGAATAGAAATGGGGTAGGTGATTCAAAATTGTGAATCTGAAATCATAGCACCTTGTGGTTGAACACATCAAGCTCATGAGTTAAGAGCTCATGTACTCTTCTGGGAAAGCATTACTGTAGTTAGTTTTCAGTTGGTATATATAGACTAATGTGTAAGGATCTTCTATTAAGACCTTCTTGCCTGTAAACTGTGCTATTTAATCTGTGGATGATTTTATTTTTTTGTGCTTGGGTCTGGAATAGGGTGAGGAGGGAGTGGGAATGTATTAAATTTAGTGCAGCCACAAGCCTGAATGAAGTCCCTTGTCAAAGGAGATACCTGCAGTTGGGCTAGTTTTAGGTATGAGCAAAGATGGGACTTTATATAGCCTTGAATGTGGTTGAGAAAGTGATTATTTCCATCCACCTTAGTTGTATGTGGCTTGTGTAGCTTAGGCCTGGTCAGTCCTAATAATTTAGTATTTACTTCAAAAACAAGCTGTGCATAGTAGAGATTCCAGTATCATATTAAATTCTTTTTTTCTGTTCTTTTTATAAGGAGAAGTTAATGGTTATTGAAGTCTTATCAAGTTCATAATAAAAAGAAAATTTCAAAAAAAAATAATTTTAGAAGACCAATTTCAAAATCGGCATGAATATAAACAGCCAGAACTTATTTTCTAATATAGAGACAACTCTGAGTTTGGAACAAGTATCTTGGAATGAATCCAAACAAAGCACAGCTGTGCACTTGCTTTTATTTTTTTTTTGTTTATTGACTATGCTATTCCACAAAGGGTGAGAATAAAATAATTATTTTTGATAAATATACCATTTCTTCCTCTTCCATTTTGGATATACTGGCACTTAATAGTGTTGTGCTTTGAATCTTGTGCTCTTTTTAAGCATGAAGAAAAATTATATCTTAATACCAAGTGTTAGTGATTTGGGCATTTCACTTTTATATTACCTTCTATGAGATTACCTTCTTTACCTTGTATGTGCTTAGTTATTTGCTTGTTGTCTGTTTCATTAGAATATCCTTGAAGAAAGGACCTGTTTTTGTCTTTCTTTGCTACTTCCAGAGCTCAGCACAGTGTCTGAAACATAGTAAGTGTATAAGTACTTGTAAATTTAGTGAGGACTCCTCATTTTTCACTACATTTATGCCTGTCCTGGATTATATCTTTTGCATGAATTTTATAGTACATGTTCATCCTACTTAAAGCTATCGTTTTTGTTGTTGTTGTTCTTTGGATTACCTACATTTGCAATTCTTCCTTATGATGAGACTTGAGTTAGGAGTTGCTTGTTATTATTGAAAGGGGGAATCTATGTCTCAGGATCCAGATTGGAAGCTGTGGAAGAGGCAGGAAAGAGCAGAGAGTGACTGCTGTAGGAAGTTAAGAATCTGAAAAGGAAGAGGAAAAAGGAAAGTTTGTCTTCCTTATTACAGCTGGACTGAACAACATGAGTTCCTTTTCCCCTGCTCAAAGTTGACTATATATATGAGTAAATAAGCTAAAAATTTAAGGAGAGGAGGACTTCTTTATGCAAAATTACTGTCCCGCAGAATCCGGATATCAAGAAAGCTAAGGAAACTTTCTGCCAGTTATTCATATTTCAGTATGATTTAGGCCAAATCACCTTGCCTAGTCTAAAAACTAACAGGAGAATTGGGAAAGGTAGTTGAAAAGTGAGACATTAGAGTATCAACCATAATAAAAGAAAGGAAAAATTAAAAAAAAAATAGGGAGACTTCAGTAGCTATTAGATGGTGTGATAATAATGGATTCCTTAGAGAGTAAAGGAAGAAGGAAACACAAGGCACAAAAATGGAAATGAGAGAAGATAAAAGAAATAGTGAGATTTTATACAAACAAAATTTTTATTTTTAAATTGCCACTTGAGTCTTCCATAAATATAGGAAAGTTTTCTTTTTCATACTTGGGTGTGTCTGTTTATGAAGGGACAGATGAAACCTGCTAAGTTGGAACTCTCTTCCTGTCAGCAATTTTAATGTCAAATGTTTAACTTTAATTTCTCAAAAATGAGGGGAGAGATGTTTCAAATGTTTACTAGAAGCTAGATGTACACAGGCAGTCAGTCACTACTTCCAGTTTCTTTGTAGTCCAACCTTCTGTACATTTCATCTTGCCCCAAATGTCATCCTAGATTTCCCTTTTTGACTTTCAAGTCCTGAGCATTTTTATTGATGCATGTTATCTCAAATTGAACTGCAGAGTGCTTTTTTTTTTTTAATTTTTTTAAAGAGTGATTCCTGGAATATTTAGAAGTTAAGGGAATTTTGAATATCTTGTAGTCCAATTCTTCCCTCTTTTTACAGATGGAGAAGGAAATGGCAGCCAGAGAAGCAATAAGATTTTTCTAGGGTCCCATCAATGGTGAGTGTAGGAACTATGATTTAATCCCTATGCTTGAGTCTAATAATTTTCCCACAATATGTGATACTTTCTGTGAGCCCAACCCCAGTCTTAGGTCCTGTGGAGCTTACAAAGGAAGAAGTTTATGAAGACTCACAAACATTAAGTAGCTAGGAACAGCTGCACTGAGACATAATAGCAAAAGTGGTGTTTTTGGAGTCAGAGATCCTGGGTTTCAGTTCTGGATGTGTTGATCTCTTTCTGTGAATCTTAAAAGCATTCCTTTACCTTTCTTAGCCTTAGTTTCCTTTTCTGTGAAATGGGGAGTTTGGACTAGAAAGCTCCTGTCTTCCTGCTCTAAATCTATGAACAACAATAAACAGTATATAATCTTAATTTCATTGACTTTGAGTATACTTAAAGTTGAAGGATTCCAAACTTAGCACATTTCTACATAATATATTTGACATACTATAATAATTCTTTTGGGGCACATCTGCTTGGAATAGAAGAGAGCTATTCAACCTTTAATAAAACTCTTTTTTTATTTGTTTAAGAAACTCTGCATTCAAAAGTACAGAAAGGGGGGCAGGTAGGTGGTGCAGTGGATAGAGCACCAGACCTGACGTCAGAAGGACCTGAGTTCAAATCTGGTTTCTCACACTTAACACTTCCTAGCTCTGTGATCCTGGGCAAGTCATTTCACCCCAATTGCCTCAGCCAAAAAAAAAAAAAAAAGTACAGAAGGCATAGATTTTATTAGTTATGTATGTGATATCCTATACCTACTTCTATTTCTAGTGTGTTGTACTTATATGCGTGTTTACTAGTACAATGAGGTTTCTTGTGTAACTAATGTAGATGGCAACATTTATGTCCATTTTGTAAGACTTGAAACAAATTTGATATTTTGTATTATCATAAAAAGTTTGTAGTTGAGGCTTGGCTTTTGTGGGATAAGAATGATACTAATATATGTTACCTGATATCGAGTCTTTCATAAGCATAACTCCTTTTTCTCAAAGGAAAGTAGTTTATTTTATGATCCACTTCATCATGTAACTTCCATGATCATATTATATTGAACCTACTTATGTAATATGAACTCTTTATTGCTAAATTGAGTAAAGAAATTCAATTACATTAATTTTGTATGTTTTCTTTTAAATGTCTTTTTGAAGTGAGAATGACTTAAAGGGAGAAGAGCTGATAAACAAATTAAAAAGCACATCTTGACAGCTGTATACAGTGGCTCAATAAATATACTTGGGCCTTGTAAGTCTAGCTTCAGAGAAATGATTTCTCTGGTTATCATAAATCCATTTTCCCCTATTCCCACAGCTCTCCATGCTTATAAACATTAGGAATAGAGTTTCTAAATGGCTACAGCTGTATCATTTAAGTACTATTAAAGTTAACGTTCTCCTATACTATATTCCAGTATAACATTGAGGTGACTTTTAAGTTCTCAAAGGCTTTGCCTAGTAAAGGACAATCTTTTCCTTTCTCTTCTCTTCTTTCCTTTGTTTTCTCTCTCCTCTCCTCTCCCCCCTCCTTTCCTCTCTTCTCTTCTCCTTTCCTCTCCCTCCTCCTCTCCTCTACCCTCCCCCACTCCCTCCTCTTCCCCCTTTCCCTCCTTTTCCCTCTCCTTCCCTCTCTCTCTCCCTCTCCCCGCCCTTCCCTTCTCTCATCCTCTCTGTCTTCCTCTCCCTCTCCTCCCCTCTCTCTTCCCCTCCCTCTCCTCCTCCCTCACCTTCTTTCTCTCCCTCTTCCTCTCCTCTCCTCTTCTTTTCTTTCTTGCTAAAGCAATTGTGGTTAAGTGACTTGCCCAGGATCACACAGCTAGGAAGTGTTAAGTGTCTGAGACCAGATTTGAATTCAGTCCTCCTGAATTCAGGGCTGGTGCTTTATCCACTGCTGCCCTTTCATTCTTTTTGAATATTTTCTTTAATGAGCTAATATTGTGTAAAAAAAAAAAATTTCTCTGTGATTTTTAAGCTAGTGTTACTTATAAAAGTATAGCCAAGTAACAGAAAAAGTGCAGCCCACATTCATTGCCAACAGCTCTAACACAGATTTAGGAAAAGCTCCAGTAGAGGTTCTGGTGGACAAGCCCAATAAAAAAAAAATCATAGTCCTTTTTCCAACTCAGAAGTGAGAGAGGGACTATGTGCCAAGTCAGTAATACCTTCCAAATCCAACATAGTTGGTGGAATCTGACAAGGGTGCCAATTCATAGATCTTTTACTGTCTACCCAGTTCTAGGTCTCAGATCCTAGCAGACTGAAGAGAGGGGACCAGTGCCTAAAATCATTTCTCCTTTGTGAGAAGTGATTCTGTGTCCTACATACTGGAACAAGTTCAGATGCATGTAGCAACTATATTGAGAAGAAGAATGGACTACTAGACCAATCTAAGTCTACTCTGGACTAATCAGGGCAGGAATTCAACATTAAAGGGAAATCAATTTTGGCAAATAATGACTTGAGACTAGCTACAATCTACTAGAACTTGCTGCTAGAACAAGTCCACAGACCTGTTGATCAGATACAAACACAGGTAACTTGCAGAGCTCAGAAGAAGAGAATCCAGTGATGATAGTCTTTAATTTGTATTAGAAGAAGGCTTGGATGTTCTTAGATTGAGCTTTCCCTGATAATTCTGTAATAGGATGATGGAACATTCAAGAAAAACAATAGCCAGGACCAGCCTAGACATTCCCTTTAGAAGAGTGAAGAGCCCAGACCTAATATAGACTGAAATCAGGAAGTTAACTGTGGAAGAATGAGTGAAGAATACTATAATGTTGACACAGACATTTACGACACAAGTCCCAAAGAGAATTACTCCAAAAACACAGCTTTAATTTTAACCAGTTTAGGCATAAGTTTAACTAGAATTCCTGGAAGACATGAAGCAAGACATGAACCAATTGTGAGGTAATATTGATTAAAAAATGCCTACTTAGAACAATGCCTGGTACAAGGTAGGTGCATATAAGTGCTTATTTCTTTCTCTTGATTTCTTTACTACATTTTTTCATTAATTTTCTTCTCTACCTATTCTATATTTTTATTCTTTAGCTCATGATCATTATATTTATTTTTTACTTAGTCTTTTTGTTTATCATCAAATGAAAACTTCTCAGGTACCTGTTTTTAGTTACCTCTTAGACAGTTCCTGTTTTATGACTTTTAAAATCTTGGTCCATTACCCCTTTTTTTCCCCTTGTGTCTCACTTTTAGAAGTATCACTTCCTATAGGCGATAAGAGAGAAAAGTTGCCTCAGGTTGAAATTGACCTGTGTGTCTGGTTATATGGTATATTTCTATACCTGCAGTTTCTGTGATCTTTTTTATTTTCATTAGCCATGAAATCTTTCTTGGTTTCTTGTATTTCTGGTTGCTGATTCCCCATCTCCCAGGGATACCTATGGAGGCACAGTATTTTCTAAAAGTTAGTGGTCTTCATGTACCAATTTCTGCAGATTGCATCCATTATAAAGTTCTCATATCTCATTTCAAAATGTATCTCTATTCCATTCTTCATTAAAACCTTATTTCTTCCCTTCCCTAGTTAAATGGAAATTTTCTCCTTTTATTCTTTTCTCACTTTCTTCAAGTCTTTGTTTCTAAGAGATTTCAGTTTATTTTTCTTCATGGCTTACCATTGACTTTATTGGGTTATATCAGTTTCCCTCTATCTTCTTGTTCTCCTCTCCCCCTTTAGTTTTCTGTAGTTTAGGTTTATATGTTCCCCACCCTTCCAACAACAATTGGTTCATCTGTAGTTAAGATTTAGACCATGGTATTTCAGGCTTGTTCCTTTACACTCATTTCTATTTAAATTCCACTTGCATGTTTCTTAAAGCATAATTTTAAGGAGGTCCTGTGTTATTTTTGTTATTGATTTTTTTTAAATTTCACAGGTGATTCTCTAATTTTTCTCTATTAGGATAATTTCTTTCATTATTCGTGTTTGCTTTGATAGTTGTATTTGATTCATGTTTTTGAGGAAATTTTATTAAACATCATCTTTTTTCAATGATAATTAGGTTTAGATTTGTAATGTGTGTCACCAAGGAGTTCTATTCTTCTTTAGAACATACTCTATTCACTTCTGCAGTTTCTGGTGGGTAAAGCATATGTTGAAATCTAGATTTGTGGTACCTAAATGAAATTAGGGTTTAGTTGAGTTCTAGTGGCAGGTTTGGGGTACAGGGAGTCAAGCAGAGCTCCCCTGCAACTCTCTTGGATTCAGCACAAGGATATGGTGGTAAATGAGATGTAGTAGCGGGGCAAGTCCCTAATAAAGGCATTTATTGGCCCGAGAGCTAGATTAATAAAAGAGGTTTATTATTGGGTTTGGAAGAAAAGAAATAGGTGAAGGTAGAGATAAGGAGAGCACAGGACAGAGGGTCCAGTGGACAGAGAGTCCTGACATGGGTAGCATGTTTGGGATCTCTGCAAAGAGAGGGTTCCCAGCGTGGCCCTTTTATAATAGGAGATTTAGCTAGAGGGGCTTTTTGGGTGTAGCCCCAAAGTTGGCTCAGATCTGGGTGGGGCTGGGACAGGCCGGGATCTTCTATTGGAATACAAAAGGACCAGGATTTGTAAGTCAAAGGATAATTACATTAACTAGGGGGGTTTGGGAATCAAAGACAGGAATCTTTCCCACATCAAGTAGACTTATGTTAATGTAGAATTTGTTGTTTTATCTATAGAATTATTGATTAATTATTATGTAATTGGAGTTTGCAACATAAGATTTTTTCTTGGGAGCACTCAGGATTCTTCAAGTTTATATTTTGTTTACTATATTCAGAAGTTTGGAGCAGTTTTCTTGTATTTTTTTTTTTTTTATTGCATTTTGGTGTTCAGGTTTTTTGACTTGTCTGTTCTTCCAGGAGATCCATTAATCCTTAGCTATTCCTATACATCCTATTTTTGAGACCAATAAATATATACAAATACAATGAAATAAATATAAATAAAATATATTTATAAAAAGAATAAGATACTTAGAACTTCCATCTCCCAATTTGGAGTCTTTTTCATGGCTGACTCTTAAGTTTTGGAATACTTTTTTTCCAACTTTTATCCTGTGAGCTTCCTTCAAGCCCCATCTAAAATTAGGAAGTTTTTCCTCAATCCCTCTTAATTCTAGTGTTTTTCTTCTATTGACTATTTCCAAATGTATCCTGTATATACCTTGTTTATACATAGTTGTATATTACTTTTTTTTGTATTCCTAATATTCAGCACAATGCTTGCCAGATGCTTAATAAATGTTCTTTGAGTGATTGTTTGACTATTTGCTTCTCTTCTATTTTTTCTGTTCATGAAAAAATATTTTGTTAAATATTTTAAACTATGTTAAAATTTTAAAATATTTCATTAAAAAAAATTTGAGTCTGGATTCTTTCCCACCACTTTCCTACCTTTTGAGAAGGCAAAATAGTATGATAGAACTAGATAGACATTTTTTTTCTCTGCCTCAGGTGATATCTTGGAGGAAAGCAATTGGCTACTAGTCCACTTCATTTCAAATCTTGTATGTTCATGCACAAGCTAACTCCCTTTAGCATTATCATAATCATTAAATAATAATAAAGGATTCGGTGTTTACAAAGAACTTTACAAAGATTCACTCCTATTATTCTCTTTAATAGCCCTGTTATGTAAGTGCTATTATTATTCTCATTTTATATACATCAGGAAACAGTGACTTAGCTTAAAGTTTCTGGCCCTAGAGTCTTACAATTAGTTAACAGGTGTCTTGAGGCTGGATTTTAAATTTATCTAATTCCAAGTGAGGAGAGAGTAATAAAGAATAGAAATCTACTGCTTATTGCCACTGAATTGAATGGGATGGGTAAGGAACTGTGAAGGAAGAAACAGGGCATGGAGTATGTAGCAGGGGTCCTCAAACTTTTAAAATAGGGGGCCAGTTCACTCTCCCTCAGACTGTTGGAGGGCCGGACTATAGTAAAAACAAAAACTTTGTTTGGTGGGCCTTTAAATAAAGAAACTTCATATCCCTGGGTGAGGGGGATAAACGTCCTCAGCTGCCGCATCTGGCCCATGGGCCATAGTTTGAGGACCCCTGCTAGCAGATACAAGGAAATTACCCAGTGGATCTCAGAGCACAAGGCCTTTAGGGATATATGGGTATAAATTGTTTTACATATTAAAAGAGGGATAATAAATAAGTGGCTCTTGGAATATCCTCACATCTTTAGGAATCTGAGAAAGGTTAAAATGATCAGAGCCTGATAGGTTTCTTTTTTTCTAGTTTAATGATTTTATGATTGTCACATAATAGTACTAAAACTAACCTAATAGAGATATTTAAGGTGAAGTATATATAAACACAGAAGAAGGAGTAGGAAGGTGGCATCTGATGAAGCTCATTTTTATCTGAATTATATAAAAGAAAATTGAATAGAAATATATTAAACTCAAAAGGATTATAGGAGAGGCCAGAGAAAGGGTCTCATGGGGAACTGGGAAAAGGGGTATCTTAAGTCAATGGGCGGAGAATAGAATGTAAATTGAAAATGAATTAAAAGGAAGGAAAGGAAAGTTAAAAAACTTGGAATCAGGGACAAGAAAAGGACAGAAACAGAGAGGAAAGAATCTATTTGATTTATTGAGTATCACTGGCAAGCAACTTTCTTTTGTGCTCTTATTTATAAAGTAATGGGAAAGAGGAAAAGGAAAAAAGAAAATAGAATAGAACATGAATCATTATAATTGAACATGAATGTGACACACAACACAGAAGAGTACAAAAATGGATTACATCTGACAATATAAGAGACATCCTTGAAACATATTTATATTGATTAAAATGAGGGTTTAGAACAAAATCTGTTATGCTTGAGCAAAGACAGCAAGCTGTGATTTTAGGAAAAAAAACTGAAAAAAAAAGAAAATAAAGAAATTAAATTATGATAATTTAATATGATAATGAATGAATCAGTATCAATACTTAATATAGTATATACAGCTAAGAGCATGCATTTAGATACTTAAGGGACAAGGTAAATAGGAAGGACTATAATAATAGAGGACTTCAGTGTACTATTTTACTAGACATAACTAAGCAACAAAAAAAGAAAGAATAAATTATATAAATAATATAAATAACCATATGATTTTTTATATCAATAGATGCTTAAAAGCCTTATTGACAAAATATAGCATTAATTTCTCTTAAAAACTCTAGAAATTATAATAATCAGTTAACTTTTCCTTAATGTATTAAATATGTATCTAAATATTCAATATATTTCTAAAAATATGTATCCTAATAATATCTATCTAGATTCCTATGTGATAAACATTTAAGACCTTTCCAGTAATTTCTGGGACAAAGGAAAAGTGCTGATTAGTAGTATCAGAAATTCTAGTTATAGCAATAAGACAAGAAAGAGAAATAAGGTAATAAATCTAGACATAAAGGAAACACAATGATCAAATTTTGCAAATTATAAATTACCTAAACAGTGCTGAAGGACCAACTAAAATAACTTCTAAAGAGTTGCATGAGATCAAATCCACATAAATTATCAATATCAATATTCCTATATATAGCCAAAAAAATTCTCAGGAAAAGCTAGAAATAGAGTCCAATAATTTTAAAACACTCTACAGTAATAAATACCAGAATAATTGGATAAACATTAATTGCCCATTGGATATATTGAGTCAATATAATAAAAATGACACCACTATCCAAAATTTAATCAGAGCTATCATTATCAATCATTAAAATAATGTTTTATTCAGTGGGGAAAAAAAAGTTCATATTGGGGAATAGGCAAGATTGTAAGACTAATAACAAAAAAGAGAAAGAGTGGAGTCTTATCAGTACCAAATTGCAAACTATATTACAAAATAATAATAATGAAAATAAGTTGGAATTTATTTGAAAAAATTGAGCAGTTAGTACAAAGTTAGGTATACAGTATTCAAAAGCAAAGAAGCCTAGAAAGAAACTTAAGTTATAAAAACCCAAAGACCTTATGTATTGGTAGTAGGACTCATTACAAAAACTTCTAGAAAACTGGAATGGTAATCTTGGAAAAATAAATTTTTGATTAATACCTTACTCCATATTCCAAAATATGTTGTAAATGGACATGACCTCTAAAATTCATCATAAACAAATTAGAGGAACAAGGAAGCAATTACCCTTAAGATTTTTGGAAAGAAAGCTCTTTCATGATATGCAACATAGGATCACATTTGAAAAGTGAACAATTTTGATTATATAAAATTTTATATTTAGTATAAACAAAGGAAGAAATTCAGGTTATCTATAACCACAAAAAAGATGCTTAATCTTTTAATTCTTTTAATGCTCATCACCTGGAGATTATATTGGAGCTGCTTGCACTGGACACTGCCCTTCTGTTGGGTTAAAAAGCCTGTATTCTCCCCAGTTGTAATCCCTTTTTCCCATCTGATGCTTCTCTGCTGATTGATCATATCAGAGTATTGAACTTCTAAAGACTCTCAGGTGTAACCTTCGCTGCCATCATGCCCCATCTGTTTTTTGTTTGAGGTCTTGTTGCTGGGCCCCGCCTCTCATTTTCCTGGGTCAATCTACATTCTGAGGCCCAATGGAAACCCTTGTTGCATTTTGGACATGGGGTTTTGGGTCTTAATCTCCCATTCTGCTCCCTCACTTTATCTCATGAGTTTTCAGATTTCCTACTTTACCACACTGAAAGCATTAAGAATCTCTCTGGAAGTCCCTTGCCATGAGGGAACCTGTCTTCCCATGTTCTGTATCATAACCTGGTATAAAAGGCATTTGTGCCCATTGTGGCACAGTGTCTTATGAGCTCCTCTAAAGGAGCATCTTTGTGTAGTCCCCATATAATTCTTATGCAAACCTCATTAGCATTTTCTCTAGCAAGTTGTTTGATCATTATTCCTGTTGCAGCATTTTTACCAATGGTTCTGGTGACAGTTGTCTGCAGACGTCCCACAAAATCAGCAAAAGGTTCATTTGGATCTTGCTCTATTTTCGTGAAGGCTTCCCCCTGATCTTTTGCTAGGAGGGTGCCCCATTCTTTGATAGCAGCAGCAGCAATTTGCTCATATGCTATCAAAGGGTAATTAATCCATGTTGAAGTGTCTGCATACTGATCGACCTTTACCTGTTAGTTGGTCAAAGGTGATTGGAGTATTAACTTATTGCGTTGGACTTATATTCTACAGAGTTCACTATACTCCGAAAGCCACAAGTTTTGTCCAGGTTCTAAATATGTCCTTGCTATAGATTTCCAATCACTAGGAGTTAAGATTTCTTAAGCCATAATTCTCTAACATAATTCTCTAGTACCATCTTGGCATAAGATGATATAGCCCCATAAAGAGTGCAACCCTTTTTCAAATCCTTAATTATTTCCAGATCAAAAGGAGTGTATCTTCTCCTGAAGATTCAAATTCTTCAATCACAGGGTATGGTTCTACTAAATCAGATAATGTCCTTTTTTTTTTTTTTTTTTTTTTTGCTTTAACTAGTGCCTTTTGTAATCTTGTCATAGGCTGCTTCAAAGGGGGTACTGATTGTGTCACTGCCCCTCCTCCTCTATTAACCTATGGAGGGTTAATTGAGGGGGGAGGGTCATGAGATGGAGAATGCCGTAATGGCTCCTAAGGTGAAGCACCACACTCCTTAATTTCATCAGAATTGTACTTAATTCCATTCCTATCTGATTCCTCATTCTTTTCACCTAGTTTGTCACTATCTTCCCCCTCCTGTTCTTTCTTCTTTTTTCTTCTTCTTATATAATTCTGTAAAGCCAATTGTTTTAAGTTATATGTATAGAATGTTTCTTTAGGAATTAAATCAGGACCATTATCATGGTAATATTCACTTAATTGCTCTCCTAATTTCCACTCCTCTGGATCTAATTCTTTTTCCTTAGAGAACCAAGAAGATGTGTATTGCAATGTTTCTAACTGTTCATTGATCTGCTCCCAAGTTACAATCAAAC
Source organism: Sarcophilus harrisii (assembly GCF_902635505.1). Taxonomy (NCBI): domain Eukaryota; kingdom Metazoa; phylum Chordata; class Mammalia; order Dasyuromorphia; family Dasyuridae; genus Sarcophilus; species Sarcophilus harrisii. The sequence continues at coordinate 380,701,217 of NC_045429.1, read as the reverse complement.
CTTGTTTTTTTTTTTTAATTTTTTTTATTTTTTATCAGTTTAACTAAGCTTTCGATACACTTTTCTTGAGGTGGAAAAAAAGGCTGTTTTCTAAATCTTTGTCCCATTTCAGCTGAAACACTACTTTAACCCTTAACAAAGTTTCCTTCTGGTTTATTTTTGTACTTACCCTAATTTCTGGGTCATGAAGACTTTTCCACTGAACTGAGGATCCAGTCGGTCTGGATTGCTAATTGTAAATCCTTAGTCACATGTTTAGAGGACAAAATGTAGTATTCTTGTTGGTTTTCTGGAGGTCTTGGAGCAGCCTTGTTTTCAGTAGCGTAATCATCATGAGAATAGCCAGGGATAAAGTCCAAATTCTTTATTATCTTCTTGCCTGAGGCTCTGCCCCCTTCCGACAGGCCTTGCTATCAGTGCAGAAGGACCACCACCATGGTGGTGTGAGATGGCTTGAATGTCTCTGGGTTGTTCTGAGTCTGAACCAGTCCCTCCCAAAGTACAGGAAGAAGGAGAGCCACCAGGAGGCTGATGAAGATGGAATGAATCTCAAGTCCAGTCCTTGCTGGCTGTTATATATACTCTATTATAATTATATTATCATAGGTGTGAATCTTGTGGAACTATATTAAGTACTAAGTACATGTACAGAACTAGAAAACTATTAATCCCCATGCTAAAACTACATAACCATTGTCTTATTAATTCCACTGAGTTAGCACCTTATAAGAATCCTTGTTTCAAATACAGAGTTCTGGCCCATAACACTAAAGATGTTTTTATATTTGTCATGCTAAGGAAAAAAAAAATGAGATCAAAAAGGAAAAGAAAAAAGAAAACTACAAGAAAGGGGGAAAACAAACAAGCAACAACAAAAAAGAGTGAAAATACTGTGTTGTAATCCACATTCAATCTTTTCTTATTGCTAAAGCCAACATTTATCATTGTTGTTATTTGTTCATTCTTGAAGAAGACCGTGACATCAGGAAGGTGATGCCATGACATGCACCTGAATTAGGATTTAAGTGAGGGAGGGCTATGCAAGGTCACCTGCCTCACTTTCTCCTCCATAGCTAGCTATCTGGGTGAAGTGGCCAGATAAAGTTCAAGAAGACTGGAAATGGTCCTGGATTAGAATGGGAAACCTTGGTCTTTTTAAGCTGAGGTCTTCAAGGAGTCTCAGTTTTACTGAGGTCAAACTCATTCATTTATTAAGGCTAAGTACCAATTGAGGCACAGAATCTCCTCCTTCACTTAGTCTCAAAAACATCTAGATAAATAAATGAATGAATGAATGAATCTGGGAAGGGAAGACCCTCAGGGTTTCTGACCAAAGCAGAAATGACTGCTTTTTTACATTCAATCTGAGTCAATCAATATCCAAACAAAACTAAATAGGTCTTGGCCTAGGATTTCTTAGTGGTCAATTAGAATCGTATTGGATTTGTTTTAAGATTCGATCCTTAAGGGGCAGCTAGATGGCACAGTGTGCCAGCCCTGAAGTCAGGAGGACCTGAGTTCAAATGTGGTCTCAGACACTTAACAGTTTCTAGCTGTGTGACCCTGGGCAAATCACTTAACCCAAATTGCCTCAGGGAAGGAAAAAAAAAAAAAAAAAGCCCTGACCACAGAGAGCTCCTATGGCAGCAGGGAAGATCAGAATAGAAATTTAGAGGAGAAAAGCAATCAAAAGCCTCAAAGGGGGGGAATATGAATTGGCCTCAAGCCAATTAAAGAACTCTAAAAGGATTTTAAATATCAGAGAAGTAGAAGAGAAATGGGAGAAAGAAATGAGAGTTATACAGGAGAATTATGGGAAAAACCTCAACAATTTGGAAAAAAACAAAAATTGACTGAAAAAAACAACTCTATAAAAATAATTTGGCAAAATGGGGAAGGGGGCAATATACTGAAGAAAATAATTCCTTAAGAAATTATCCATATGGAAAAGGAGGTAAAAAACATTTAACCAAAGAAAATAATTTATTAAAAATTAGAATTGGATAATTAGAAGTAAATGATACTTCAAGAGTCAATCAAAAAATGTTTTCTCATACTAAGCTCTGAATTTTCCTTATAAAGTACTCCCATTTCTTTTCCAGTTTTTTTACTCAAGATTTCCAATTTTTTACTCTAGAATAATTGTCATTTATAGTTTTTAAATGTTTCCTTCATTTTTTTAAGACATTTTGATTGATCTTATAACCAGACTGTTTTTCTTTGAGACTCTGCTTGTAGGTATGTGTTCTTGACAATGTCTTTTCTGTGTTTGTCTTGTGCATACCTGACTTCATAATATTCCTTTATCATGGCTGTCTCATCCTTCCCCCTTTATTTCCTGAGTTGGGACTTTGTGTTTTGGCCTGACTCTATGAGTTTCTGGAGCAATTGCCAGTGTTATTATATTTGGTCCTATCTTCTCTTGGATCCTGCTGTTATGAATCGAATGCTGTGTTAAAGTTCTAAGGTGACTCAAGCCAGCCACCTGCATACTTTTGGTTTACCCTTCAATGGTCTGATTTAGGAGGAATTCTAATTATCTTCTTGGCTTGAGCTTTAGAAGCACCAGACTTTGGTTTGGGACTGGCAACATAATTGTATATTTTCTTTCCAGTTGAATTCCAAGACTGAACCCAACTACTATTAGCTAATTGAAATCTCTGTAAGTTTGAAGAGATAGCAATACATATTCAACTTTGATCCTGATTACTTAACTACATGCCCATAACCAAGTTTGTGTGTTGAATCCACAGTTGCCTCTTGCTTCCATTTTTATTGCTTTCCCCTTAGCTTCAAGCTTTCAAGGATTACTCTTGTCCATGCTGGATTCCGACTTAGGACAGAAGTCAGACTGACACATGTGCATGCTCATATCCTTGCTTCTTGATGCAGGATGGACATAGCTTTCTTGGGTACAACTTGTTAACCATGCTTAGCATCCTTTGTATGAGACTTTTTCCCTCTGAAACAGCCTTTCTGCAAACTGTATTAAAGCTTTGTGTCCATAGTGACAGTTTTCATAGAATCCATAGTGTAATTCTTACAGACTCCACTGTCTTCTGGACATCTTTTTTTTGTGTAATTTTTATGTGGATCTTCTTTGTCATTGCTTTATCTAGGATCCTATTCAAATATTTAGTTGGGTATATATTGGACAGCTGAACTTTTTTCATGAACAATTTTTTATGTGTTTTTATGTCTTCTTAATTGAACTTACATATGAATAAATACAGAAATAATATAAAAATGCAATTTGAAATTTTACTTTATGGTGTGCATATTGGCAATGATGAATCAACAAAATTGAGAATATTCAATGTCAAAGGGGTTATATATTCATATGCACACACTAATACTTTATTGGAGACACTGAATTGGTCCATTATGTGGTACAGTTTGAAATTGTGCAAGAAAAGTGACTAAATGGGAATATAGTTTGATCCAGAAATCTAGCCTTTGAACGTATATCCTAAGGAAGTCAAGACCTAAAAGTTTTAGTGCAGTTTAAAAGCTATGATAGTGTTAAAGCTACTAACATTTATAGTTTTAAGCTAACATTTAAAAGTTTTAATAATTTAAAACTGGACTACGACTTTGAGAAGTTCTTCTTATAACAAAATATTCAGAATAGCACTTTTTAAAGTAGGACAGATCTAGAAACAAAATTGATACCTATAGGGTAGTCTTAAAAAGCCAAGGTATAGGAATGTAATAGAATATTGTTGTGTAGCACAATATGAGGTATTCTGAAAAGCCTGGAAAGAATTGTATAGAAGGATACATAGTAAAAAAGAAGTTTAAAAAAAATAGTGACTATAACAGCAAAAATAAAAAGATTCCTAAAAAGAAGTTGACCTCTTAGTAATTGAACAATCAGTGGTGACCCCAGAGATCAGATAATTAAATATACATCTCCTTATGGTAGATTAATGGGAGACTATCAGGACAGAATATTTCCTCCATTGTCCATTGCAATTATTGCTTAAATTTAGCTTTGAATACTGAGGTTAACATGTTTTTTTTGTTTTGTTTTTTTTTTCAGATTGTTTTAGTTGATTCAGAACCTGTGATTTCATTGTTATAAAGGGAGTTCACAGTGTAGAAACGTTCTCCTTATACAGTTATGTCAAGCTTTCCCAGTTTACAATGCTTCAGTGTCACTCTGTATAATAAATAGTTAAATATTTTGTTTTGGGGACATTGGTTGGTTGGTTGTTGTCCTTTATTCTCGAAGAGGACCAAAATGAGATCGCTTTATTAGAGTTGGTTTACAGTGTGCTCATCTATGGCTGATTAGACTAATATGAGCTTAGAATCCTCTGCCACAGGTCAGATATGTGATCATTTGGGATGGCTTCTCTGACTTAGCCCATAACTTTTTTTTTTTTCTGAACTAATTCAATGACTTTTTTCTTAATATTCAGACATTCACATCATAAAATATATTTAAATTGGCTTTTTCTCTTGTGAAATTTGTCATGATTCTGCAGTAATATTCTTGAGTTATGCATATCAGATGTATTGAGAATTGCTCACAGTCCAATATGACAGAAAAGACAGATGGAAAGCTATAAAGCAGCTGTAGTAAGGACTTTACTGAATTGAGAGAAGTAGAATTTCTCACAGATTGTCACTAACAAATTACATAGTTTGAGAGTTAGGGTCATAAATTAGTCATAGATTATTTGTGCTTTTCTTAACTTTAGTAACTTATTAATATTTATATTAAATCAATTCTTTGTTATATGTAATGTTTAATATTCAGTAGAATGATATTTTGTTAAATTTTGCCATTTCATGATATTTTGTTATTTGGCAAAATTTAAATGGAATTTAATATTTTCATGGAAAATGAATTGAGGAATCTGGGCTTTATCTATGAAAAGACTAGGTGCCCTTGTTGCATTCACCAATCCTTTACTAAGTAAGCAGAATTTAATTTGTATTTTTAAACTATTTCAAATGAGTCACTTTTTTTGGATAAAATGTTTTCATTACCTTTATATGTAGTGAGATTTTTTGATGTCTATATGATATAAATATTGCATTAGTATTAATGCACACATGACAGTTATAAATAATTGAGTTATATAAAAAGCTTTTCCTTGTGTCAGGTATTTATTAGTTGAATGCCTACCTTTTTTTTAGTGTCTTATTTTAAAAATTAAATTTCTAATGAAATCTTTTGGTTTATTTGACTAATATTAATCCAGTAGCTGGTTTCAGTTCCATTGGAAAAAATTCATTTAAAGAAGCACACATAATACTGAGTAGTACTTATTTGAATTCTATTATATGACTACTCAGTGTTTTTTGAGTAAGGACTATAGCTAAAAATATCTGAATGTGTTTTTCTTTGCTTCTCTTTGCAGGATGACGTAGTCTTGCCAGAGACTTAGAAGCTGAGCAGAAAATGAGCTTAACATCTTGGTTTTTGGTGAGCAGTGGAGGCACCCGCCACAGGCTGCCACGAGAAATGATTTTTGTTGGAAGAGATGACTGTGAACTAATGTTGCAGGTAATTGCATTAGCCTTCATTCCATATGGGTCTACTTAAAGTTTGGAAGTTTTATACAAGATTGTTCTATACTCATTTTGAGAGCTATAGTGCTTTCAAGAAGCTACTTTTAATTTTTTAAGAAGGCATCCAATTAGTGTTTTTTTTTTAAGCTTTAAAACTTTAGAATTAGAACTTTTGGAACACCCAAAGGATATAGAAGAATGTATATACACATATTCAAATATACATATATACCCATATGTTTTTTAGCTTTGGCTGCTGAGTTTTAAGTAAATTCCTTTTAGTTCTACTCATCATCATACTTGAAACATTCGGTTCTGATACTGCTGAGGAAAGTGAGTATTGAATAAGAAAGAATATGTTTCTTTTTTAAGTAGAATAAGCTAAATCAGATTTTTAATAGTAGGAAGCATCATTTTGGAATAAGGTGACAATTCCAAAGTAACATTTTGAAATTAAGAGAGCACTAAGTTAAAAATTGAATTCTAATTTTTTTCTTTTTTGTTAACTCATTTTGTTTCTAGGTGAGGGTAAAAGGACATTAAAAAAAAAAAAAAAACTATGTATGATGGTTTAATTGCTGCATTTAGTGCTTTTCGTTAAGGTGCTTCCCAGTAGCATAATGAAGAAAGCTTTTGCTGAAATTGCTTTGAGAATAATCATAGATTAAGATGTCTTAAATCTTTGAAGTATCTTTCAGAAGTAATCTTGGAAGTATCTGAGTATAACTGTGGTTAAGATATTTAGCCCTAAATGAACTGCAAATCTTTTTTTTTTTTTTTTTTTTTTTTTTCCTGAAGCAATAGGAGTGAAGTGACTTGCCCAGCTAGGAAGTGTTAAGTGTCTTGAGTCTAGATTTGGACTCAGGTCCTCCTGATTTCAGGGCTGGTGCTCTATCCACTACACCACCTAGCTGCCCCTAAATCCACATTTTTTCTTTTTTTTTCTTTTTTTAATTTATTTATTTTTTTTATTTAATAGCTTTTAATTTACAGGTTATATGCATGGGTAACTTTACAGCATTAACAATTGCCAAACCTCTTGTTCCAATTTTTCACCTCTTACCCCCCCCCCCCCCCCTCTCCCCTAGATGGCAGGATGACCAGTAGATGTTAAATACATTAAAATATAAATTAGATACACAATAAATATACATGACCAAAACGTTATTTTGCTGTACAAAAAGAATCAGACTTTGAAATATTGTACAATTAGCTTGTGAAGGAAATCAAAAATACAGGTGGGCATAGATATAGGGATTGGGAATTCAATGTAATGGTTTTTAGTCATATCCCAGAGTTCTTTCTCGGGCGTAGCTGGTTCAGTTCATTACTGCTCCATTGGAAATGATTTGGTTGATCTTGTTGCTGAGGATGGCCAGGTCCATCAGAACTGGTCATCATATAATATTGTTGTTGAAGTATATAATGATCTCCTGGTCCTGCTCATTTCACTCAGCATCAGTTCGTGTAAGTCTCTCCAGGCCTTTCTGAAATCATCCTGTTGGTCATTTCTTACAGAACAGTAATATTCCATAGTATTCATATACCACAATTTATTCAGCCATTCTCCAACTGATGGACATCCAATCAGTTTCCAGTTTCTGGCCACTACAAAAAGGGCTGCCACAAACATTCGTGCACATACAGGTCCTTTTCCAAATCCACATTTTTTCAATAGGTTTTTCAACTTTACTGTGTTAAATTATAATGACCTGCAGAATATTAAAGATGAAAGGGATCTCATTAATTAGTCATTTAAAAAAAATTAATATACATTGCTTTATAAATCATTTTGGGAGAGAAAAATTAGAGCAAAAGGGAAAAGCCATGGGGGAAAAAAAAACAGAAAAGGAGAAGTGAACGTAGCATGTATTGATTTATATTCAATCTGCATAGTTCTTTTTCTGGATGCAGATGGCATTTTCTGACCAAAATATTGGGATTGCCTTGGATCATTGAACTACTGAGAAAAACCAAGCCTTTCATAGTTGATCATTGCACATTCTTGCTGTTACTGTGTAGAGTGTATTCCTAGTTCTGCTTATGCCATTCAGCATCAGTTTGTGTAAATCTTTCCAGGCCTTTCTAAAACTCAGACAGTTTATCATTTTTTATAGAACAATAATATTCCATTATCTTCATGTAACACAGCTTATTCAGCCATTCCCCAATTGATGGGTATCTACTCATTTTCCAATTCTTTGCTACCACAATAAGAGCTGCTGCAAACATTTTTGTACATATGGGACCTTTTCCCTCTTTATGATTACCTTGGAATACAGATCCAGTGGTGGCACTGCTGGGTCAAAGGCTATGCAGAGTTTGCCTTGGAGCGAGCATAGTTGTAAATGGTTCTCCAGAATGGTTGGATCATTTCATAACTATACCAACAATGTATTAGTGCGCCAGTTTTCCCACATCCATTCCAGCATTTATCATTATCTTGTCACCTTAGCCAATCTGAAAAGTGTGAGATGGTACTTCAGAGTTGTTTTAATTTGTATTTTTTAAATTTTATTAAAGCTTTTTATTTACAAAACATATGCATGGGTAATTTTTAAAAATTGACCTTTGCAAAACCTCTGTTTCAAATTTTCCCCTCCTTTCCCCCACCCTCTCCCCTAGTTAGCAAGTAGCCCAATACATGTTAAATATGTTAAAATATTCAATATATGAACACACAATTATACAAGTATCTTGCTGCAAAATAAAAAATTGGATCACGAAGAAAAAAATTGAGAAAGAAAACAAAATGCAAGCAAACAACAGAAAGAGTGAGAATGCTATATTATGAGCCACACTCATTTCCCGCAGTCCTCTCTGGGTGTGGATGGCTCTCTTCATCACTGAACAATTGGAATTGGTTTGAATCATTCATTGTTGAAGAGAGTCATATCCATCAGAATTGATCATCTTATAGTCTTCTTGTTTGCCATGTATAATGATCTCATGGTTCTGCTCATTTCACTTATCATCAGTTCATGTTAGTCTTTCCAGGCCTCTCTGAAATCATTCTGTTAGTTGTTTCTTACAGAACAATAATATTCCCTAACATTCATATACCATATTTTATTCAACCATTCTCTAATTGAGGGGCATGCATTCAGTTTCCAGTTTCTTACCACTACAAAAAGGGCTGCCACAAACATTTTTGCACATATTGGTCCCTTATCCTCCTTTAATATCTCTTTGGGATATAAGCCCAGTAGTAACACTGCTGGGTCAAAGGGTATGCACAGTTTGATAAGTTTTTGAGCATACTTCCAAATTGCTCTCCAGAATGGCTGGCATCCATTCACAGTTCCACCAATTTATCAGTGTCCCAGTTTTCCCTCATCTCCTCCAACATTCATCATCTTTTCATACATTCATATCTTTTCCTGTCATCTTAGCCAATCTGAAAGGTGTGTAAGTTGTATCTCAGAGTTGTCTTTTGCATTCTTCTGATCAATAGTGATTTAGAGTACCTTTTCATATGACTAGAAATAGTTTCATTTTCTTCATCTGAAAATTGTCTGTTAATATCCTTTGACCATTTATCAATTAGAGAATGGCTTGAACTATTACAAATTTGAATCGGTTCTCTATATATTTTAGAAATGATGTCTTTATCAGAACCTTTGAATGTAAAAATGTTTTCTCACTTTATTGCTTCCCTTCTAATGTTGTCTGCATTCATTTTGTTTGTACAAAAACTTTTTTTTAACTTAATATATTCAAAATTATCTATTTTGTGATCAATAATGATCTCTAGTTCTTCTTTGGTCACAAATTCCTTCCTCCTTCACAGATTTGAGAGGTAAACTATCCTATGTTATTCTTTATGTCTAGATCATGAATCCATTTCGATCTTGGTGTGTACGGTGTTATGTGTGGGTGAATGCCTAGTTTCTGCCATATTAGTTTCTAATTTTCCCAGCAGTTTTTGTAAAATAGTGGATTCTTATCCTAAAAGCTGGAGTCTTTGGGTTTGTCAAACATTAGATTACTATAATCATTGACTTTTGTCCTATGAACCTAACCTATTCCACTGATCAACTAGTCTATTTCTTAGCCAGTACCAAAAGGTTTTGATGACCACTGCTGTATATAATATAACAACAATAATATATAGTTTATAACATAATATAATGTATTATAGTATAAAGTATATAATATACTATATGCTACATATAGTATATTATATATATAATGTTTATATATTACATAAAACATATGTATTCCATATAACAGTATATAATATAATATAATATGTAGTATAGTATATGATATATATATATAGTATAAATATATAATAATTAATATAGTTTTAGATCTGGTACAGCTAGACCACTTTCATTTGTTGTTGTTGTTGTTGTTTTTCATTAATTCCCTTGAAATTCTTGACCTATTCTTCCAGATGAATTTTGTTGTTATTTTTTTCTATGTTAGTAAAATAGTTTCTTGGGAATTTGATTGGTATAGCACTAAATAAATAGATTAATTTAGGTAGTATTGTCATCTTTATTATATTCGCTTGACCTATCCAAGATCACTTGGAATTTTTTCAGTTGTTTAGATTTGACTATTTGTGTGGAAAGTGTTTTGTAGTTTTGCTTTAGTTCCTACTTTACTTTGGCAGTTAGATTCCCAAATATTTTGTATTATCAACAGTTATTTTAAATGGAATTTCTCTTTGTATTGCTTGCTGTTGGATTTTGTTAGTGTATAACTAGTCATGTTTTTTATATAGCTTTTTATTTACAAATATATGCATAGGTAATTTTTCAGCATTGACAGTTGCAAATCCTGTTGTTCCAACTTTTTCTCTTCTTCCCCCCACCCCTTCCCCCAGATGGCAGGTTGGCCAACACATGTTAAATATGTTAAAATATAAATTAAATACAATATATGTATACATGTCAAAACAGTTGTTTTGCTGTATAAAAAGAGTCGGATTTGGAAATAGTGTACAATTATCCTGTGAAGGAAATCAAAAATGCATAACTAGTCATTCTTAAGGTACAAATAGGAATCACTATGCCACATCACTGAGAAATAATAACCAGTCCTTACCTTGATGACTAGGGATAGGGAATCTCTTACTTCCCAGGAGATCCCATTCTAATTTTAGATAGTTTTAGATAGTTGGAAATGTTTTGATATTGTTGAAGGAGCATTGACTTTTTACTCAAAGAATCCAAATTCTGATTCTAGCTCTTCTTCTTACTGGTTGACTTTAGGTAAATTCACTTTTCTGGGCCTCAGTTTTTGCAACAATAAGGGATTTAGATTAAATAATTTTGAGGCCAGCTTGGTACAGAGTGCTGGATTTAGAATAAGATAACCTGAGTTCACATTCTGCTGCTGCTGCTGTTTACTTGGACATATTATTTAATCTCTCTCTGGGCTTAATTTTTTTATCTGGAAAATGAAGGGACTGTTTTGGAATTTGAGCTTGAATTCAAGATTTCTTAAATCTTGGGTTCTATTAACATGTTTGCTTAAAATTTTGATAGCTGTAATTTACAATAATTGGTTTTGTAATGCTATACATTGAAAAGCATTATTCCAAAAAGAGTGCCATATGTTTCACTAGAGTATCCAAGAAGTACATGACACAAAATATGTTAACCCCAAATCAGACATTATCAAGCAATAGTCTGTAAAGTATAGCATCCACAGAAGTAAATATCATATACTCCAGTTTTTGAGGGAAGAGAACAGTAGAACTCTCACCTGTCAAGTCCTAAATGCTATACATTACTTAATGTACCCTCAGATGACATTGGTTCTTCTGGTGGCAATTTACATATTGAGTTTGAAATCCACTAAAACTAAATCCACTTCAGATCAATTGCTTTCTTTTCCTATTTTCACCTGAATTGAATTTTTTTTTAAGCTTAAATGGAAGATTAGATTTTTTTCACTGTTACCTGTCAAAATCTTTTTTCAATCTGACCCATCATCACCTGTGATAACTATCTTTTCCATTTTTTAGTCATCTGCAAATTTTATAAGCCGCCTAGCCATCCTTTTGTTGAAATCATTAGTAAAATCACTAAGTAATTCAGGGCATGCACCAGTCCTGAGAGTTTTTATTTGGAGAATCAGGTTAAACTGATATTGAACAATTATTACCTACGCTTTACTATCTTTTCATACTTGGAATGGATCTCAGAAATAGTCATCTAGGCTAACCATGCCAAAAAGAAAAAGAGGAGTGATGTGTGGGATAGAATTGTGGAATATGGAGTTAGATGACCTTAATTTGAGGCTTGTGTCAGCTGATACTAACTTTAAATTTGGACAGGTCATTTTTAACCTCTTTAGACATCAGTGATCTTCATCATTTGTAACATGAGGAGTTTGGATTAGACTTTTGCTAAGGTTTCTTACAACTCTGTCCAGTAGAGAAAGGAAGATGTGACCCAAGATCCTCTGAGGATCTTGTTATCTAACTGAGCAAGTTATCTAACCATTCTGTGCCTCCTTCCTCAGCTGTAAAGTGAGGATAATAACAGCCTCTGCTTCTCATTAGGGTTGAGGAGAAAAAGAGGTAATTCATGTAAAGAACTAGGTACACTCTACCATGCTGCATAAATACTGTTATTTTTGTTGTTATTATTCAGAAGAAGAATCCCCTCTAAAATAACTTGAATAAGTCCTCATCTAGTCTACTATGCAGAAAGATTCTGGGAAGATGGTAGAATAGATCAGAGAATACCAAGCTCTCCAGATCTACCACAACCAGATAAAAATTGTGCCTTAGAGCAAATGTAGAACAATTAAAAACAATAAAGAGTCAAAGCATAATAATAATTCTACTGAGACAATCAGAGAAGACCTGAAGAAAAATGCCAAGATGGAGATTTGACCCTTGAAATATAAACTCATCTGGGCTTATATTGCTGAATCTGCTAGTACCAAGCCTTGGGACTAAGTGGGTTGGATAGGAACTTTTGACTTCTCAGACAGTATGGGGAGTTGGGGAAGATTGAGGGAATTTCAGCTATTAAGAAATTCAGGCCCATCTGTGCTGCCAAATTAAAGATCGAGGGCAAGAAAGAACCAGCACAACACTGAGTGCTGAAGCAATGAGGCAGAGATGCTGCTGTCTGTGGGCACTTAGAAGAAGGCAGAGTTCCTGATGGTTCATCAGGAGAGAACTGAAGGAAGACTTGAGGCTAGAGGCACTATCCCTGTCCCCTAGAACTGGAGGTGATTACAGTAACATGCTCTTATTTAAAAAGGTGGGGGGGCAAAGAATAAAGAACCAACCATAGAAAATTACTATGGGAATAAGGAAGACCAGGGTTCATCTTCAAGGTTCATCTCTTCTACCAAATGTTAAATGGTCCACCTGCCCCAAAAGAATTGATAGAAGAACTCAAAAAAGAATTTAAAAATCAAATAAGAGAGATTGAGGAAAAACTTAAAAAAAAAAAAAAAAAAAAAAAAACTCCAAGGAAGATAAGATAACGAAAAGAAAGTCAATCAGTTAGAAAAGGAAATCCAGAATCTTTTTTTATTTTTTTATTTAATAGCCTTTTATTTACAGGATATATGCATGGGTAACTTTACAGCATTAACAATTGCCAAACCTCTTGTTCCAATTTTTCACCTCTTACCCTGCCACCTCCTCCCCTAGATGGCAGGATGACCAGTAGATGTTAAATATATTAAAATATAAATTAGATACACAATAAGTATACATGACCAAAATGTTATTTTGCTGTACAAAAAGAATCAGACTCTGAAATATTGTACAATTAGCTTGTGAAGGAAATCAAAAATGCAGGTGTGCATAAATATAGGGATTGGGAATTCATTGTAATGGTTTTTAGTCATCTCCCAGAGTTCTTTTTCTGGGCATAGCTGGTTCAGTTCATTACTGCTCCATTGGAAATGATTTGGTTGATCTCGTTGCTGAGGATGGCCAGGTCCATCAGAACTGGTCATCATATAGTATTGTTGTTGAAGTATATAATGAGGAGATCCAGAATCTTAAGGAAGAAAAGGACTCCTTGAAAACTACAATTAGGCCAGGGGAAGCTGGTGAAGTTATAAGGCCAAGAAATAATAAAATATAAATAATGAAAAAATAATGGAAGAGAATGTGAGACATCTTATAAGAAAAAGAACAGATCTGGAAAACAGATCACGAAGACAAAACATACAAATAATTGGGTTACCTGAAAGCTACTTTCAAAAAAAAAATCTTGATACAATAATAGAATAAATAAGGAATATTATTCTGAAGTGTTAGAACAAGAGGGAAAGTACAAATAAAAAAAAAATCCACTGATCACCACCTGATGGAACCAAGGAAAACTTACATATTATTTCAAAATTCCAAAACCTGCAGATCAAGGAGAAAGTCTTGTAAGCAACAAGAAAAAAGAAATTCAAATATGATGGAGCCATAGTTAGAATCACACAAGCCTTAACAGTAGCCCCATTAAATGACTAAAGGTCTTGAAACACCATATATTGAAAAGCAAAAGAACTAAGGTTGTGGCCAAAATACCATACCCAGCAAAGTAAGGAGGGGAAAAGGGGGAAAAAAGAAATTAAGGTAAAAAGTGTACAGCAAAAAACAAAAGGAAGCAAAGAAAAGATGAACATCTCTAAACACAGCATGCAGTACTTACAGATATTCTTGAAATGGAAATGTCTTGTATTTTGAATACTCACATCTTCGACTTTGCACATGGCAATGTATTTTTTTTTTAATTTTAAAATAAATTTTTAAAAAGTTTTAAAAAATGTTCTTTAAATCCCAACTTTTGGACAGCTGCATTTTTTTGCCTTTATTGTGTGTTTCTTAGTTTTATCCTTGGATTCAAAGAGATTAAATAATCCCATTGTCCTATGATCAATTGATCCTTCCTTGTGTGACATGATCTGTAGCATTCCCAGCATCTTGGTTTCTTTTTATAAATACTTTGTAATTTTAAAATTTCCTTCCTAAAATAAAACATCCTGGTCACAATACTTCAGATATGTTCTAACCAGGGCCAGTTTCCAGTTTTTGGCCACTACAGAGAGGGCTGCTACAAACATTCTTGCACATGCAGGTTCCTTTCCCTTCTTTAAAATCTCTTTGGGATATAAGCCCAGTAGTAACACTGCTGGATCAAAGGGTATGCACAGTTTGATAACTTTTTGAATATAGTTCCAAATTGCTCTCCAGAATGGCTGGATGTATTCACAATTCCACCAGCAATGTATCAGTGTTCCTGTTTTCCCACATCCCCTCCAACATTCCGCATTATCTTTCCCTGTCATTCTAGCTAATCTGACAGGTGTGTAGTGGCAGAATATACCTTTTTAAAGGTAGTCATAGTGAGTCCTGTTTTGGATTTATTGATTTTGAAATGTCTGGGAAATATAGCTGAAAATGTCCAGCAGAGAGTTGGAAATGTAGAACTGAAGTTCAAAAGATATAAGATCTAAACTAGATATATAGATGTGTGAATTGTTTGTACATGTGTGTATGTATGTATGAGACACACATACACACACACACGCATGCACCAAATCCTTGAGAGTTAGTGAGGTCTCCAAAAGACAAAATAAACAAAGTACACAGAAAGGCCCAGAAATGAGCCTTTCCCTATATCTTTTCAGGGTAGGCAAGACATGGATGATAATCCAGCAAAAGAGTTGGTCAAACAAGTAGGAAAAGAAACATAAGTTGAGTTAGTATCAAAAATATTCAGGGAGGAGAGATAAAATGTGACACTGTGCAATGTCAAATACTGCACAGAGGTCAAGATGACCAAGAAAAAGTTGTTGAATTTAGCAATCAATTGATATTATTAGCAAGCTTATTGAGAACAGTTTCAGTCAAATAGGAAGCATGGATTCCAGCTTTAAGCTGATGAAGACTAGAAGGTGAGAAAGTAAAAGGAATGACCAAGGATATTTTTCCTAGAATCTGATTTTGAATAGGAGAATTAAAGGACAATAATCAAACAAAATCCAACAGATAGCAGAATCAAACTTAAATGGTTATCCTCATGGTTTTAGAAAAATTTTCCAATTTTATTTTCATGTCATTTTATTGCCAAATATCTCCTCTTCCTTTCCCTCCCAAGAACTATCTCTTGTCACAAAGAGGGAAAAATTGAAAAAAGTTGTTGCACAAACCTATCACGTGAACTGAATCTTCAAACACAGATGAAGTGTTTCACATGCATAAAACTTCATTTCTTTCAATGAAGGAAGAGAGATTTCTTTCCAAGACTAGCAGTATGGGTTATGACTACATAACTCATCTCCTACTTCTGCGAGAAATGTGGGATGGAGATACCTTTGCATATTTGTTCTTTGGAGAAATTTTAGTCATTACAATTTAAGGGTTATTTTTCTTCCCTTTTCAGTTATATTGTGTTAGTCATGTATATTATTTTCCTGATAACTTCAGGAGAAATGCCAAGAGCAGAATAGAAGTCTGTGTACAACATTTGTAGATTTGACCAATTTATACTGTTAGTCCTGAAGTTTTACAGAAAATTATATCAAAATGTGGTTGCCCAGAGAAATATAGTATGCCAGTTTCGTGATGACATGCTTGCCTGGGTTCTGGACAATGGACAATGCTCTCGAACTTTCTCAGTCACAAGGCTGTGTGCTTGCTCTCATTACTTTTATCATGTTTTCAGCCATGTTATCAAACACCTTCAGTGAGAAAAAACGTCATCAAAATCATCTATTGCACTGATGGCAAATTCTTCAACTTGAAAAGGCTACAAACCAAAACTAAAGTGCAGGGAGTGCTGGTCCATGACTTTTCATTTGGAGATGATTGTACACTCAATGCAGCCAAAGAAGCTGGGAGGCAACAAAGTGTGGATCAATTCTCTGCTGCTTGGGCTAATTTAGGCCTAATAAGTAACACTAAAAAAATTAGCTAGCATCACAACATCCATATGTGGAACCATCAGTTACAACAAATGGAGAGGTTTTAAATGCTGTGGATAAGTTCACTTACCTTAGCAGTACACTTTGTTTTATAAACTATTTGAAAAAATAGGGAATGAAGGAGTCCTACCAAATTCCTTTTATGACACAGACATGGTACTGATATCTAAACCAGGTAAGTTGAAAACAGAAAGAAAATTATAGACCAATCTCCTTAATGAATATTGATGCTAAAATCTTAAATAAGATATTAGCAAAACGACTATAGAAAATAATCCCCAGGATAATACACCACTGTCAAGTAAGATTTATACAAGGAATGCAGGATTGGTTCAATATTAGGAAAACTATCAGTATAATTGGCCATATTAATAACCAAATTAACAAAAACCATATGATCATCTCAATAGATGCAGAAAAAGTATTTGATAAAATCCAACATCCATTCCTATTAAAAACACTTGAGAATATAGGAATAAATGGACTTTTCCTTAAAATAATCAGTAGCATCTATTTAAAACCATCAGTAAGCATCATATGTAATGGGGACAAACTGCAACCATTCCCATTAAGATCAGGAGTGAAACAAGGTTGCCCACTATCACCATTACTATTTAATATTGTATTAGAAATGCTAGCTTTGGCAATAAGAGTTGAGAAAGAGATCAAAGGAATAAGAATAGGCAATGAGGAAACCAAATTATCATTCTTTGCTCATGATATGATGGTATACTTAGAGAACCCCAGAAATTCTACTAAAAAAGTTATTAGAAACAATCCACACCTTTAGCAAAGTTGCAGGATACAAAATAAACCAACAAAAGTCATCAGCATTTTATATATCACTAACAAAATCCAACAGAGTTACAAAGAGAAATTCCATTTGAAGTAACTACTGATTGTATAAAACATTTAGGAATCTATCTGCCAAGGGAAAATAAGAAACTTTATGAGCAAAACTACAAAAGACTTTACACACAAATTAAATCTGATCTAACCAATTGGAAAAATATTAAATGCTTTTGGATTGGGTGAGCAAATATAATAAAGATGACAATACTACCTAAACTAATCTATTTATTTAGTGCTATACCAATCAGACTCCCAAAAAACTATTTTAATGACTTAGGAAAAATAACAACAAAGTTCATATGGAAAAACAAAAGATCAAGAATTTCAAGGGAATTAATGAAAAAAAAAATCAAATGAAGGTGGCCTAGCTGTACCAGATCTAAAATTATATTATAAAGCAGCGGTTACTAAAATCATCTGGTATTGGCTAAGAAATAGACTAGTTGATCAATGGAATAGGTTAGGTTCAAAGGACAAAACAGCCAATAACTTTAATAATCTAGAGTTTGACAAACCCAGAGACCCCAGTTTTTGGGATAAGAACGCATTATTTGACAAAAATTACTGGGAAAATTGGAAATTAGTATGGCAGAAACTAGGCATTGACCCACATTTAACACTACTAAGATAAGGTCAAAATGGGTTCATGACCTAAGCATAAAGAATGAGATTATAAATAAATTAGAAGAACATAGGATAGTTTACCTCTCCAAGGTAAACTGTGGAAGAGGAAGGAATTTATGACCAAAGAAGAACTAGAGATCACTATTGACTACAAAATAGAAAATCTTGATTATATCAAATTGAAAAGTTTTTGTACAAACAAAACTAATGCAGACAAGATTAGAAGGGAAACAATAAACTGGGAGAACATTTTTACAGTCATAGGTTCGGATAAAGGCCTCATTTCCAAAATATATAGAGAATTGACTCTTATTTATAAGAAATCAAACCATTCTCCAATTGATAAATGGTCAAAGGATAAGAACAGACAATTCTCAGACGAAGAAATTGAAACTATTTCTAGCCATATGAAAATGTCTCCAAATCATTATTAATTGGAGAAATGCAAATTAAGAAACTCTGAGATACCACTACACAACTGTCAGATTGGCTAGAATGACAGAAAGATAATGCGGGAATATTGGAGGGCATGTGGGAAAACAGGGACACTGATTCATTGTTGGTGGAATTGTGAATACATATCCAGCCATTCTGGAGAGCAATTTGGAACTATGCTCAAAAAGTTATCAAACTGTGCATACCCTTTAATCCAGCAGTGCTTCTACTGGGCTTATACCCCAAAGAGATACTAAAGAAGGGAAAGGGACCTGTACGTGCCAAAATGTTTGTGGCAGCCCTGTTTGTAGTGGCCAGAAATTGGAAACTGAGTGGATGCCCATCAATTGGAGAATGGTTGAGTAAATTGTGGTATATTAATGTTATGGAATATTATTCTTCTGTAAGAAATGACCAAGAGGATGAATATAGAGAGGATTGGCTAGACTTTACATGAATTGATGCTAAGTGAAATGAGCAGAACTAGGAGATATATACTTCAACAATGATGTATGAGGATGTATTCTGATGGAAATGGATTTCTTTGACAAAGAGAAGATCTAACTCAGTTTCAACTGATCAAGGATGGACAGAAGCTGCTACATCCAAAGAAAGAACACTAGGAAATGAATGTAAACTGCTTGTATTTTTGCCTTTCTTCTCAGGTTATTTTTACCTTCTGAATCTAATTCTTCCTGTGCAACAAGAGAATTGTTCAGTTCTGCACACATATATTGTATCTAGGATACACTGTGACATATTTAACTTGTATAGGACTGCTTGCTATCTGGGGGAGGGGTTGAAGGGAGGAAGGGAAGAAACAGGAACAGAAATGAGTGCAAGGATTAATGTTGTTAAAAATATTACCCAGGCAATATTACCTGTCAATAAAAAGTTATAATAATTTAAAAAAAAAAAAGCTCACTTACCTTAGCAGTACACTTTGCAAGGATGTCCACATTGATAATGAGACTGACACACACATTGCCAGAGGTAGCTCAGTATTTGGGATGCTACAAGGAAAGTGTGCCAGAGGAGAGATACTCTACCAAACTGAAGGTCTATAGAACCATTGTTCATCTTGCAGAATAAGATACCAGACACTGAGGTCCTTTCTCAAACAAAACTTTCAAGCATTCTACTTCTACTGCAGAGAGCACAGCTCTATGGGGTTAACCACGTTGTTCAAATGTATGCTTGCCAAAAAGACTATTTTATGGAAAACTCACCCAGGGTGAGCACTTAACAAGGTAGTCAGAAAAAGCGATACAAGGACAGTCAAGATTTCTCTGAAGAACTTTAGAATTGATTTTATGACATGGGAGACACTGGTACAGGTTCTCATAACCTCGAATGTTATGAGCAAAGCAGAAGTGAATTGGCTCAGAAGCAATGCAAGATGGTCAAGTTTGAGAAGCCATTCCAAATGTTCAGAGATTATTTCTGTCTAACCTGTGACAGAGCATTCCAAGCTCATATTGGCTAATTACTGCCTTAGCCTGACAACATACAAGTTGCTTTACAAAGATTGATTGATTAAAACAGATATTCATCTCAGTAACCTTAGTATTTGTCCAGTGACATGACTTTGAATCATGAAATATCACAATTTCAGAAGAATCAAAATTTCAGGCCTCTCAGGGAACAATGAAAAGATACAATATACATTTAAATAGGAGGAAACATATTACCCCAGTGCCTTGTGTATAAGAAATATTGTGAAATATGTCATTGAGGAAATATGATCAGAAAAAAAAGAATCAGTTTCTATATGGAGTATTAGTATTATAAGATTGAGGGACCTAGAGTTAGACTGATCTCCAATCTGAATAAATGCCAAAATTTGTTCTTTTCATTTTCTTTTTTTCGGGCTTTTTGTAAATACCTAGACATATGGACTATCTTATTGATTCCTCAATTTCCCCTGTCAGCCATTTTTGGTTCTGTGCGGTTCCTAGTTAGAGAGGCCATCTGTTTTGTGTTGTCCTTGTGACATGTCTTACTTGATATATTTTTCCTTTTAAACTGCCTCCATAACATATCATCTGTGACTTTCAGATTTGCTTATTTTTCACAGCATCCCACAGATAAGTTTCACGTCATTTTTTCTATCATACTCTGGATATGTTTATAATGAATTCAGTTTTTCAAAATCTATTGTATGCTGTATTCAAGTCTTTGAGAACATTTATGAAAATGATTATTCATTCCTTAAAATGAAATGATAATTGAGGAGAATATACTATTGTTACTTATTTTCCCAGCTTTTACTTTTGAGGATCAGATGTTTTCCTCTCTAGTAGAGACCACTTATAAGCAAGCAAGAGTCATCCTAAAGTCCTCTAGAGTGATTTTATTTCTCTGAACCTGTTTTCTTATCTGTAGGGTGAAGCTTTAGGCTAGATCAGTCATTAAATGGAGTTTAACTAACCCCCTTAGATCTTTCTAAGTAATTACCTGAAGTCCTTTGGAAGAATAAAAGCATCTGTATCTATGCATGGACTCATCTGAATTTATAATTTCCACTTTTAGAGGTGAATTGATCTTAGAAATTGCTCTTCTTCTACTGACCAAAACACAGAATCCCTGGGTGGGGGCCCTATTTGGACTATCTCTTACTTAGTAGTTGTCCTCCAATCTCTTCTTAAGGAATTGGTTCTGCCACCTTTCCAAACTTCTCTTATCTTGACTTTGTCCATTCTGTAATCGTTGCATACCACTAAAATGACAAATTCAGTGACTGATGTGGTAATCATAAAAGGCTTCAAGAATTGTGTCAAGTTCATTTCTTCATTACCATACTTATAGGTTATATTAAGTGATTTTTGTAGACAGTTATTTAGTCTTTTTGATATGTTATAAATTTTTGGTGGTTTTTTTTTTCCCTCAAGGAGAGTGGGAAGGTCTGTGATTATCTTCTTTTTATACTCTATATTATATATATATTTTTTTCTTCCAATAAAGTATAATAATCTTAGAAGTAGGAATTAAGTGGTTTTCCCTTTGTATTCTAAGCATTTAGCACAGTGCCTGAATATTAGAATAAACTCTTAATAAATGTTTATTGTCTGAGTTCAAACCTGGGAATCTCAATGAGAAAATTATTTTTCCAGCTTAGATCACTTGTCCAATACAAGTGAAGTTGTAAAAATCTTTCTTGCCTAATGTAAAAAGTAAAGTGATTATATTTTATAACATCATATCTTGGAAATGTAACTATAGATAACGGTTAAATTGTATACTATTGTACTTTGAGTACATTAAAGTTAAATAAATTAGGTTTTCTGGTCTAATTTAGATAGTTACCAATTCACATTCTACTATAGTCAATTCTGTGTGTTAGACTTTATATTTATTTGAAATCTGCTTCCATCATTTCTATTCATTCATCTGCTTTTGCAAAGAGTAAGTCTTTTTTTTTTTTTTTTTTTTTTGACTCTGAAATGCTTATGGCACACTCAGGTAGAGAAGTCCAGTGGACATTTAGTATGCAGATTTACTTCACACATTTAAATTGAATCCAAACCATTTTACCAGGGGAAAGAATATAAAGTCAAGAGAAAAAGAGTTCAGAATAAAGCTCTGAGGCATAGCCACACATAGGGATAGAATATGGGTCATGATTATGCAAACAAAATGAAAAGTATCAGGTGGGAAGAAAACTTTGATAAAGCATAGTCTATTAAACCTGTGAAGAAGAAGTTGTTCTCTGATATGGGGGGAGGAGGGATTGAACAAGTGTCATATTCTATGGAAAGGTCAAGAAAAATAGGGACTAAGGAAAAATGCACTACATTTGGTCATTAAAAAATCTTTGCTGTCCTTGTAGTAAGTAAGTGGTGAAGTTGGAAGGTAATTGCAAAGGGTTAAATATAAGTAGAAAATGGGAAGGTGGTTGCAGGCCCTGGAGATGAGTGCTTCATATGGTCCATTTTATCTGGGCCAGCTTCAGCCATGCTTTACTGTATTCTCTTTCCATCTTCTCAAAAACTACCTTAATGTCCAGAGCAGAAACAATATCATAGAGAACTTTAATTTTTCTCTTTTTCCTTAATGTAAAATATATACTTGTCCTTTTTTCAAATAAAAATAATTTAGATATTTGAAGATAATAATCAAACTTTCAGAAGTCTTCTATTTCTATACCATTTTCTTCACTCTCCTCAAAGCATATTTCCCTTTTGTTAATGTTTCTTTTAAATTATATTTGCCACAGTTCTTCCAAGATGTGTGTTGTTAAGTTTTTCAGTCTAAGGGCAGGACTTATATTTGTCCACATTACATTTCATCTTATTTTAATTCCTTTTTTTTTTTTTTTTTTTTGTCATTTCTCCTCTTGATTTAAAACCAAGCCTCTCAAAAAAGAAAGTTTTCCTCAGTGTTCTCAGGTTTTGCCTTGTTGGTAAATTTTCAATATTAGGGTTACACTAAGTCATTCTTCTGTTCCTTTTCTCTGTATACTTGTTAAGAATCTCACCTTGAAACAAGTGAATCCCAAATAAACATTTTGAATTTTCTTTTATTCTTGTGTTCTCCAGTAATTTATTAGAAAATCACTGATATTTGAAGTAAATTAATTCTTTCTGATGATGATAATACTATTTGCTTCTCTGCAGATATTGATCAAATGATATCCTAATGGTAGTTTTCCAATCTATTCCTATCAGATAATTTCCTAGATTGCTTAAGCCAAATATAATTGGTGCATATATAGTTTTAAATTTGCCCTACTTTGCCTGGCTATCTTAATCCAATCCAGTAAACAATTATTAATGCTAGCTAGATGTCAAGTGCTTTTCTAAGCTGTGGGTATACAAGTAATAGAGGATTTCTAGCTTAAGGGAAATTGGGGGGAAAAGACTACACAAAAACGACTATATACCATACTTAGAAGGAAGCAGGGAGGGAGGAGGAATACAGGGAGGAGCATCTTGTTCCATGAAGTTGAAATCAGGAAAAACAGCAGATGCAGAGAAGGGTGAACCAAAAAGTCCATTTTGTGAAAGGCATTGAAAAGTGTTCAGGCTTCTAAGGAGAGGTGAAAGGAGACAGAAGGGAGTTCCCAACATGGTTATGAGATTAATGTGGGAGAAGGGGCATATTGTTTCCTGAAGTTGAAACCTGGGCAGTGCAGCAGAGGCAGAGAATGGCTAGAGCTCAAGAACGTGAAAAAAAATTGAAGTTGAGAATCCAAATTAATGCTGTCCAACAGCATTCTATATTTTATAATCTAGGTGTTTAATAAATGTGTATTGAAATAATGAATATGTTTTTGCTTTCAGAATAATTGGAGGTTTAACATTCTCATTAATTATGTCATTTATGGTCTTTACATGCCATTGGCTGCCATCATCAATCCATTTGACAACATAGAAAGTTGCAATGTTACTCTGAAAGGGGCCATTACTATTCTATTAAGAGAAATTTGTCTCTTGAGATAAAATTTGTTTCCAACTTTATCCCAGTGACTATTAAAAAAAACCTTACATATAAGTTTCAAAGCAAGATGCTGTATTCCTGGTTGAGTAATGCACTGAATCAAAGATACTTTCACACTGGTAAGGACCTTAGAGGTCACATAAAATAAATCCCTCATTATTAGGTTAGAAAACTGAGGCCCAAGAATACTTAAGGAAATTTTTAGGTTGCTCAATGGCAGAATTGAAAGTACAACCCCAGTTTTCCAAGTTAACTGTCCAGTGTTATATCCATTAAAATACTGTTCAGTTTGTTTTAATTATCTTGAAATATTTTTGTAGACCAAAAGAAAATTCACAATATCAAGTTCTGAAATTAACTGTAAAATAAATGAATAACAATTTATTAGGGCTTACTATATAACCAAGTACAGTGATATAAATACAAAAATTGGGACAATCCCTCTATCAATGAGCTTAATATCTACTGGTCAGAAAAGACATATAAGTAGTCAAGTATATATATTTCACTTTGGAAAGTTAGGATTTAATTAATGGAACCATAGGGGAGTTAGACTGGCGTGTTTTTTTAATGGTGGCAGTGGTAGGATTGATTTCATTATATTTGTTTAGTCGTTTCAGTCATGTTCCTGCTTTGTGTTTCTTGGCAAAAATACCGGAATGACTTGCCATTTCCTTTTTCAGCTCATTTTATAGATGAGGAAACAGAGACAGACAAGGTTAAGTGACTTGCTCACCTTCAGCTAAGGAAGTGTCTGAGGTCAGATTTGAGCTTGGGGTCTTCCTGATTCAAGACTTGATGCTCCATCCACTGTATCTAGTTGGCTGATTTCATTAAGGTTCAAGAATTTGGAAGAAGAGTTTGTGAGGAATAACAGCAAGGCATATGACTGTAAGATCTCTGAAAAGTTAAATAAAACATACGAAGTTAGCTAAAATAGAATGGTCCAGGAAAATTGTTAGCTGCAGGACCTCCAGAACTGAATGGGTTAAATCTTTCAGTGCTTTAAATTTGAGTTGAATACACATTATAAATGGAAATTCAAGTGTATGTTGAGTAATTTTATTAGCCCCTCATGCTTTATTGATGGATCACTGTCAACCCCCTTTAGACTGCAAATCAGTTACCATTCTGTATTGATAGAATTTATCCATCAAGAACTCCTTATACTAATGAAATTACAGCTTTAAATAAAGACCATTCAAAAAAAAAGTGTCTGCTTTTAGCACCCTGACTTTTAACCTTGGGGAAGGGGAGAGAAGAGACCCTTGTAAGAAGTCCAGTGTAAACAGGATTATTTTAGGAGGGACTCCAGAACTAACAACTGGAAAATTTTTCTGGTGGAGATTTGGCATGAGGAAAACCTGTGCAAAGCCAGGATGGCAGAAAATGGTTACAATTGGGAGCATCAAGAAGGTCACCTTGACTAGATAGTAGAATTTGTGAAGGAGAGTTAATATGTATTAAATGTGGAAAAAAATCTGAAGTCGGATTGAGAAAGGCCTGCAAATGTCAAATTAAGTCGTTTGTGTTTTTCTCCTAGAGGCAAAGGCAATAGAACTACAGTAAAGTAGGGAAGGAGGGGAGTAACATAATTAGATTTTTAAAAATATTTTCTTTGAATAAATAGCAATCAATAATACTATCTTTTTATTCTATGAAATTGAGTAGTGACAAAACTCTCTTACTATTCTTTTATTTGCACTGTTCTTGAAGTGCCTAATACAAAAAGTATCTTTTCCTGTGTTTTGTAATAGTTAAAAAAAAAAAAAAAAAAGTCTAAGGTTCCAAAACAGGAGTTCTCCTACATCATTTGAATCACATATCCAGAATCCATTTGCTCTCCAAAAAAAATTATGTGAACTTGCATGATTCCTCAGGAGTTAACTAATTTGGCTTGGTTACTTAGACTCCACCCTCAAAATCTTCTTGGCCTTTCTCTGATAGCAGCAGGCTGCTTTTAGACTTGCATTAGATACCAGTGTATATTCTGAAAAGATCCATAATTAGATTGGCATTTTGGTCATCTGGTAGTCTAAACTGATGCTGAATATTAGGATAGTTGTACTTAGGACTGAAGAATTGGTCTTAAATAAGCAAGTAAGAGAATTTTATTTCAATATTATTTTCAGTTTGTGTTTTCCTCTTTTTTTTTTGTCTTTTGCTCTTTTATAGTATTGTATGCTAGTTTGATTCTTTTTCACTTTTTCACTTTTTGTTGTCATTTCTCTGTAAATGGATTGCCTTTTTAGTTTTGTGGTGATTGTAATGAATTTTGAAAATATGTAAATGCTGAATACATATAGATTTATGGAATATTAGGTTTGATAAATTTTAATTATTTTTAGATTTTAAAAAATATTTGAACTTTATAACTTATTGGTACTTTAATATTATGAAGATTGAAGAATGAAATGTGATTAATGTGGCTGCATACCTATTATCATTTAAGGGACAGTTTTCTTCTGAAGTTTTGTCAAACTGATTTGTATTTGTTGTTGAATTGTCATATTTGTAATGTGTTTAAAGCCAATTAACAGTTACATCTAACAATGTATATTAATAATTGTTTTTAGTAGAACTAATTGGTATTCCTTTGTCCATATGGATTTTTAACTTAAATTGTCCTGTGCTTGGTTTCATCATGTATTATCATCTTAATTTGGCATGTACACCATTGCAGCAGAGAGACCATGTGATCCATGTGATCTCTATGTTCATATGATACTCTGATTATAGAGTTTTACTGTTATTTTAAAAAAACACTGATTAAACTTATATTTACATTTGAATTTTTATTTTCTCTTTCCAAAATAGTCAATCAACCTTGTTTAACCTGGAATATGTGATAATTGAAGGTTACAGCATATAAAGGTTAAAAAGAGTAGAGATTCATGGATTTGATTTCCATATTTACAACTTGTTAGGTGGCCTTAGATACATTAATTAGTTTTATTGTGCCTGTTTACTTATTTCTAGAAAAAGCTAATAATATATTTCACAAGACAACTTATACATAAATTAATCTTCTGAAAAAATATTATATTTCACAAGACACCTTTTGAAATCTTTTGAAAGCCTCAAATGAAAAGTGTTCTATGCCATATATAATTGTTAAGTGAGCATTATTTTAGAATTTGTGATTTTTAAATTATACTCCTAATGTGAAAAGATATTTCATGAGACTTACCTATGATTTAAGGGTATAGTGAATATAGAGTACCAAATCGGGAGTCAGAAAAACTCACCTTTCTGAGTTCAAATCTGGCTTCAAAGACTATAGCTATATTAACCAGGGCAAGTCAATTTCCTCATCTGTAAAATGACCTAGAGAAGGAAATGGCAAAGCGTGCCAAGAAAACCCCAAATGGGGTCATGAAGAGTCAGGCAGGACTGAAACAACTGAAGAACAACACAGATTAAGTTTAGAGCTTTCATTCAAGGGTTGGATTAGTTGGCCATATTCCGTAGCCTATGTTTTATGAAAGTTAGCTATTTAATACTGTGTGATAGATTCCTACTTATTTCATATGTAAATAGAATTGTCTTCAAAAAAGCAAATTGTATCTAAATTATTTAAATTTTCTTTTTCTCATTTTAAAATTAGAATTAGGGAGTACCAATCATTTTTAAAGTTCTGTTTTCTAATGTAGAGAACCAGCATCTGGTAGATACATCTCTAATATAGATAACTAATACTATGCTAATTAGAAAACAGGTATCATTAATTATTTTTGCAGATGTGTCTCTGAAAAGTAAGATAGATACCACTAGCTCCTTCAATTTCAGCTCTTTCTTTTCAGTCTTATTACTAAAGTAATTTGCATGGACCCGGGTTAGAGCAGTCTCCAGAATTGATTTAAAGGAATCTAGATTCCAAGAATCCAAGCATCCAGAATTTTGGGGGATGGAGTAGACATGGTTATATTTATAGATGGGAGGGAAGCAACCCAGTAGGCAGGAAGTATTTGAAAATTGAGGGAAATGGTTATCTGCTGGAGAAGACAGGATGGAATGGGATCACCTATACATGTAAAGAGGGTTTGCTTTAGAAAGGAGAAGGACCATCACTCTATGGGAAAAAAAAAAAAAAGATGGTTGAAGGAGATGTAAAAAATTAGAATGGGAGCTCTGCTGATAGCCTCACATTTTTTTAGTGAATTATGAAGATAAAGCTCAACTCAGAGAGGTACATGTGGGAAGTTTTGAGAAGGGATAAGAAAAATTTGGGGGGGAAAAATGTATCTAGGAGTTATAAAGACCCATTTGAGATCTTGTATCATGAATTTGTAGTTGATGCAACAGTTTTATGATTAGTGGAAGCTAGTAGCCACAGCATATGCTAGGAAAATACTCCAACTCTAAGGACCATATTGTTTTGTATTTTGTTAAGTCATTTATCAGTCATGTCTGACTTTTTGACTCTATTTGGGATTTTCTTGGCAAAGATACTGGAGTGGTTTTCCTTCTTAGAGTTCACTTTACAGGTGAGGAAATGAGGCAAATAGAATTAAATGTGTTTTAGGCCAGATTTGAATTCAGAAAGATGATTTTTCCTGAATTTTAAGAGCAGTGCTCTGGGTATTATACCACTTAACTATATATAGATTGCATCTTTTCTCTGAAGATGCACAACTCTTTCAAATACATGGGATACCTTTAATTTTTATGAATTAGGAAATCACCAGTAGTATTTATTCCTTGGTGGAGAAATAGATCCTTAGTTGAATAATGCTAGTTACTGAATATGTCAGTTATAAAGTTTTATTGACTTAAGGAAAAGAATGAAAGGAAGGAGAATTGGCCAGTTTGGAAAAAGTTTTTTTTTTTCTTCCAGTATTTCAACATGCAAACAGAAAAAATCATTGGTTCTTATTTTGAGGATGAGGATACTTAATGGCTTTGTAACTGACCCCAAACATAGACTGACAACTGTGGTTTTAGGGCTGCCATTAAATAATGTAATTTAAACAAAGGTGCCTTAATTATTCCTTTCTTGAGCTCAATGGAGTAGCATTTTTAATATAATATATTTAAAATGCTATGGTAAATTCCATATGAAATGCATAGATAATTGTGAAGATAACTTTATAATGTGTCCTATCCTAATACTGTCTCCCTGGTCTACTATGGAAATGTGAGTTTACATATCTGGAAATAAAATAGCTTTAAAGTATACATCTCTTGTGTATATATATTTTCTTATGTAAATTATACATTTATGCATATATATATATATGTATTCTATTAATTGTAATTTAATTTCTAAAATTCATCCAAAAAAATAAACATAAAGATGAAAAATATTTGATCATAGATTTGATAGAGAATTACTAGAATTTGAGTAAGGAATGGTGTGATCTTAAGGAAAAATGACTTAGCAGATGCCTGAACAAAAGATTTAAGTCAGGAAGATCAATTAAGAGGCTGTTGTAAAATTCCGGGAGAGAAATGTTGAGGAAGGAAACCCAAAATAATGTGGAATTGAGAGTAGAACAGTATAGGGCAAATCATCTAAAAAGGTCTTCCTTGAAATTCCATTTTATCTTGTGACCTCCCAAAATGAAAAGAGGACAGAATTCTTAAATCACTATTTTAAAAATAGATTTATTTTCACTTGTTAAATATTCTCCAATTATAAATTTAAAAAAATTAACAGTTTGTAAAATTTTTGAGTTTCTAATATTCTCTCTTTCTTCAGCCCTTCTCCCCTTTGAGAGTCAAGCATTTCTATGTTGACTATGTTGGAAAAGAAAATACAAAGAAATGAAACAAGAAAAATGAATATATTTTTTAGAGAGGTATACTTCCACCTGCAAAGTTCATTAGCTCTCTTGCATGGAAGTGGATAACATTTTCCATCATGGGTCATATGGAAATTGCCTTTGAAAATGCTCAGAGTAGTTAAATTGTTCATCCTTAACAATATTCCTTTTACCATGTGTAGTATTCTCCTATTTCTGCTCACTTAACTTTGCATCAGTTCATGTAAGTCTTTGTAGGTTTTTCTGAAACGATCTCGCTTTGTCACTTTTTATAGTACAATAATATTGCATCACAGTCATATACTAGACCTTTTCTGACATTTCCCAATTGATGGGCACCCCCTCAGTTTCTAGTCCTTTGCCACAGCATAAGGAACTTGTATAAATGTTTCTGCATAAAGGTATTTTCCTTTTTTTAAAAGGAAAATGTTCCTTTGGAACATGCAGTTCTCCAGAATGCTTGTATTAGTTCACAGTTCTACCAACATTGCATTAATGATGTCCCAATTTTTTTCCCTATCTTCTACAATATTATTTTTCTTTTCATTTTAGCCAATGTAATAGGTGTGAAGTGGTATTTTAGGATTATTTTAATTTTCATTTCTCTAATCAGTAGGGATTTATATAATTTTTTCATTTGATTATGGATGGCTTTTATTTATTCTTCTGGAAACTGCCAGTTCTTATTCTCTGATCATTTATCAATTGAGAGTTAAATAGTTATTTTTTTTTATAAATTTAGTTCAATTCCCTTATACATAGAAATGAGGTCTTTATTAGAGAAACTTATTGTAAAATTTCTTCTGTTTTCCTTTTGATTTGATTCAACAAATTCTGAATGTTTTTTGAATTTTTTATTGAAATAAAGTTCAAAAGAAGTGCATTTAATATTTTCTGCTTTTCTTCATTTGATTTTGAGATTTTTATATCCTAATACTTAGTTTTGCTGAAGGTGTCACATGTAGCTGAGACAAAGGCATACACCTTTCTATTCCCATTCAGTTTTCTCTTGAAGTCCATCATGTCTAACTTTTCTAATTCTATTCTTCTCCTTGATTTCTTTCATATTTTTGTGGTTAAACTTAGCAAGTTCTGAGAGTGGAAATTTGCTTCTCCCCCCCCCCCCCAATTTGTATAGTTTTACTGTCTTCTCCTGTAATTCATTTAATTTTTCTTTAAGAAATTGGATACTATGCATTTGATATATATGTTCAATATTTATATCACTTATCTGTGATGCCTTTTTCCTCATCGTTTTCCTGCTTATCCATTTTAATGAGGACTATTTTTGCATTTGTTTTATTTGAAATCATGCTTGCTACCCCTACCTTTTAATTTCATCTGAAGTATAATTTATTCTGTTCCAAACCCTTTTTTAACTCTTATGTGTACTTTGTTTCAAGTATGCTTCTTGCAGACATTGTTCTGGTTGCTAATTTATTCTGCTCTTTCTCTCTTTTTTAATGAGTAATTTCATTTTTTTCACATCCACAATTATGATTACTAATTGTATTTCCTCTTATCCTATTTTTTGTTTATCCTTTTTTCTCTATTTATCCTGTCCCTCCTCTAAACATCTGTTTGGCTTCTGACCATTACCTTCTTTTTTCCACTTTCCCTTTTTATTATCCTTTTTGTTTTTTAACCCCATTCTTCTCTTACTTCCCTTTTGGATAAGTTACATTTTTATTGCAGAGACAGGAGAGAAAGAGAGATTGAAAAGAGATGGGGCAGGAAAAGTAGGGAGAGAGGGAGGAAGGGAGGTAGAAGGAGAGAGGGAAAGACAGAGAGAGATTGATTTCCTACTTTGAACCAATTTAGATGTGAATGAGGTTAAAGCATTGCTTTTCCCCTACACCGAAAAAAGCTTCATTACAAGGCCCTTTCACGTGAGATAATTTCCCCTATTCTTTGCCACCTTTCTTTCTTCTCCCAAGTCTTCCCTCTTTCTTGCCTATCATTTTTTTAAACATTATCCTAACATACACAACATGCTTTCTTTCTATATTAAAACCATCTAATTGACCTAATAATGATATAAAGTTTTTAGAAGTCACATTTCCCCATGTAAAAAAAAGTTTAATTTTGAGTCCCTTATGATTTCTCTTTCATATTTACTCCTTTGTGCCTCTCTTATTTTCTATTGAGCTTTGGCCATTAATTAATTTCTATTCTAGTCAAATTTTCTATTCAGATGTGATCTTTTTATCAGGAATGCTCGAAAGTCCTCTCTTTCTTTAAATACCAATTTTTTTTTTTCCTTGAGGGATTGTACTACTATTTGGTGGGTGGGTTATTCTTTAGTATAATCTCAGCTTTTTTACCTTCTCGATTATCATATGTCTTCCTAAATTTAAAAATGCTGTGTAAATATGATGTATAGCCATTATGAAGACAATTTTAATTTAGAAATTGCCTCTACCTCAATTCAGGAAGCCATTTAGACCTAGCTAGCTACTGTATTAATATATTGTGAAAATGATTGTTAGCTATGCCTTTATCTATTATAAACAATTATAAACAGAATGTGTAGAACAATGACTTCATTCAAAGGCAAGGAAAGATTTGGATTTCAAGAACTTGATGTGATGAATTTGAAAAAGACAACTTAGTACTCATTTTGGCAACTTAAAAAAATCTGCTTTTCTTATGTTATTCTTGGCTGGATTCCATTTATACTATATTTACTGGATTCCATTTATGCTAGCACAAAACAAAACAGAATTCTTAAGAGATAGCTGGCAAAAAAGCCAAGGCTATTTGAGTAGCCTTAAATGGTTCTTAGAGTGTTAGACTGATTAAGTCTTTCAGTTGTTAAAATCAGTCTCACAGAAAAGTTTTTGTTAAGCACCTACAATATGTCCCCCATTATTCTGTATGCTAAGGATATGACAAAGAATGAAAGTCTAGTTGCTCTACTTGAAATGAGTTTATGTTGGAATGGATCTTCAAGGTAACATTTACAGCAATCATGAATAATGTTCAAGAGTAATAATCTAGGGGGCAGCTAGGTGGCACAGTGGATAGAGTACCAGCCCTGAAGTCAGGAGGACCTGAGTTCAAATTTAACCTTCAGACACTTAATACTTCCTAGCTATGTGACCATTGGCAAGTCACTTAATCCCAATTGCTTTAGCAAATAATAATAATAATAATATTAATCTAAACATTCATATTTACATTTTGTGTTTGCTAAGTTTGTATATTGAATATATCAAAGATATATCTTTATATCCAGGAACACTGTAAAAAGCACCTCTTGTAATAGCTCTTTCTAACATACTAACCATCATTCATACATTAACACTTAGTGCTTTTTACAGACAGTATCTCTGGTTTGATTCCTCTAGCACACCTATGAGTCAGGTGAGGAAGTTGTTTTATGCCCCAGTTCTCAGTTTCTCTAATTATCCTGACCCAGTCCTGACTCAGTTTCCCTGATTCTCAAAGCTCAGTCTTTCAAAACCTTCCCTTCTTCTTTATCAGAATAGATCTTATATTTTAGAATATCGGAATGCCTCTCCCCATCCCAAGCTATCAGAATGTCAGATACTGTCTTATCAAGATTCCTCTCCCCTTGTCCAAGGTGCCTCCCCCTATTATGTCTATTATATCTATTATGTAATCCCCTGCTCACCCCACCTTGTCAGAGTCCCTTTCCGCTCTCAGCACCCTGACTCTGCCCCTGCCTCAGTATACTCCCTGAGTCTGAGCCATGTGTATATAGGTCATTGAGAACTCGAATTGTTTGCTGGATTCTTTGGAGACGATAGTCTCATTCAGCCCTGGGACCAAACCATGGATCCATTTGGTCCCAGTAAATATCTCCCATTTAATAAATTATTAAATACTCTCTAATCTTTATCTTGACTCAGTTCTCTAGCATTACAGTTGTATTGGAGACCCCAAGTTCTAAAAAATTTTGTGATTTGACCAGTGTTAACTAGTAAAGTAATAAAGATAGAATTCAAAATTGATCTTTTGACATTTATTCCGGTACTTAATGATGCCTTTCTGCCTTTAAAAATTTTTTTCTTTACCTTTTCATTCTTTTCAGTTTACAAAATTATTTGATTTTTTTTTATCTCATTTGATCCTCTTATAATCTCTATTTTGTAGCTGATAAAACTGAAAATAAGAAAAGTGCATGCAACCAAATAAATAGTTCAATTGAGATTCAAATCCATTCCTCTTGCTCCAAGTTGTTTTTTATTTTTATTTTTTTGGTATTACTACTTAATTTCATTGACTATTGCTGACCACTTCCTCATGGCAATTCCTTTGTTTCTTGGAATTACAGTTTTTCCCCTGTTTTAAACTGCTCTTTTTTTATTTTGATAGTTTTTTTTTTTTTTTTTTTTTGCGCCTTCCTTGCCCAACTTTATCAAAGCTCAATCCTCTTTTAGCTTCTTTCCACAGTGTTTCTCAGAGAACCCAGCATTCTTCTAGCCTCAAGTATCACTTCTCAATCGTCCACTTTCAAATTTGTATTTCTAATTCTTCTAGTACTACATTTTAACATGTTCCCAGGATGTTTTCATTTATATATTTCATTATCACCCAAACTCAGCACATTCAAAATGTAGTTCACCCATCACTCACTCCCACTCACAAAAATACACATGAATTTACCATCATTCTTTCACTGTCACTAGACTTTAGAAACCTTGTAATCCTCTGATTCTATTCAGTCTTATTGAATCTTAGAATTGAAAAGGGATACTAGATGTCATGAGTAAAAGGGGAAACTGAGGACTTCTCAGAATAATAACCTTGGATAATTCAAAACTAGGCACCAATACTCTGTTTAATCATTAGTCTCTGGGAGAAGAGCAAAGACTTGCTCTTCCAGAAGAAAACATTTAAGAGATAACCCCTTGATCTTTACTCATCTATTTAGAGAAAAACTTGACTAATTGTTTAATGGCCTGTAGATATCCAAGAAATCTCCAACCTGGCCATCCTTATCTGATTGAGAAAAGCCTAAAACAGACCAAATCCCTTAGTTAATAGCTCAGTAATTTAGAAACTTCTTGTTTAATTGATTATTTACCTTTGAAGCAAAAGAGACCCCTTTTTCTTAATAACATTTTGAAAAATTATTGCTTAACCAAGACTTTGGCACTACAAAAAGCCCATCTATATTCCAAAAACAAATAAGGAATAAAGATCGAGTTGGTCCATGATTTTAAAAGAATTAACATGAGATAAATAGGTAAATAAAGTTTCTGTAAATCTTGACTACATAACTATCCTTATTACTTCTGTAAAATTGGCTTTCCCTGCTCTAGACTTTCTGATGAAGGGACTGCCCCGCTTCTCAGTTAGGATCTTTGCAATCCACACATATTCTAACCTGTTTAGGATCTCCAGGTAGTAGGAGCCCACTGCCTCCTCTGGAAATAAATTCCATTTCTGTTCTGATATAATTGTTAAGAAAGTTTTCTTTATATTTGAGCTGAAATCTCCTTTATAACTCCCACACCTTGATTTTAATTTGCCCTTTGGGGCATAAGTAGAAGACATTTAACCTATTAAACAAACTTTGAAATATTTAAAGGCTGCTTTTTGCTTTTCACTGTGTATGGACATTATACTTCTTTTATTATGGGCAATCAGTAGCACTGAACCTCGAATCAGGAAGATCTGAGTGGAAATTTGTCCCCAGATACATAATTAGTTGTAAGACTCTGGCCAAGTCACTTAACTTGTTTGCTTCTGGATTCTTTTTTTTAATGGGAAGCATAATAATATCACCTGTGGGGATGATAATAATAGCACCTACCTTGTAGGATAGTTTGTTGCAGATCAAATAATGTAATGTTGAAAAAAAATGCTTAGCTTCAGTGCACATAGTATATACTATATGCTTATTCCTTTCCATTTTCCTTTGCTTTGTTTTCATAGCTAAATGTCATATTATTTCTCTTGTCAAACACATTATAAAAACTGCCTCATATTGATCTTATCACTAAAATTGCCTAGGTCTTTTATGCAAGAATTACTTTTGAATTAAATTTTTACCCTCCCAGAATTTGTTCAGTTGATAGTTTTTAAAATAGGATTTTAACTTTATCTTTATTGAATTTGATGTGTTTTAATGTTTTACTTTAGCTGTTTGAGATTACGGGGTCCCCCTTGTATTCGTTTTTGAATATTCCATCTTCATGAAATAAAGAATTTAGAACTGAACACAACATGGGGGCAAAGACTCTGGACCAAAGAATTTCCCATTGAACTAACTGTTTTGTATGAATGTGATGAAATGTAATTGTGCTATTAGAAATGAGCATGGAGATGAAGAAGCAGGGGTCCTATATCTTCTTGGCATGACTGAATCCAATTTAATTAAATTTAAACCATATATAAACAGAGAGATAAGGCAAACATTCACATACCTAGTTATTAATAGAGAATCAAAGCATATGGGAAGCCTTTCTATATCAATCTAATAGTGCCCCAATTATTTTTCTTTATTTAATATTGCAGTGCAGGCCTCAAGAATTTTTTTTTTCCAGGGTTAGCTAGATGGTGCAGGGGATAGATCACCAGCCCTGAAGTCAGAAGGATCTGATTTCAATTTCGGACTCAGACACTTAACTCATACTAGCTGTGTGACCCTGGGCAAGTCACGTAACCCCAATTGCCTCAAATCTCCCCCCCAAAAATTCTTTTTTCCTAAAAGCATTATCAAAGACAATGTCCATTAACACTCCTAGACCTCAGACACATTACCAAATTGGGTTGTGAAGAGAGGCAATGGAAAAGTCTCTGATGAATTGGAAGCCTTGAGTTGCTTCCATTTATAGGTGTATGCCCGCAGAAAACAAAAGAGGATTCCCCTCAGGAATTAGCTGCATAAAAAGAACAGGTTACACTTTTAGGAACAAGCTGACCCAAAACAGAGAAATAAACAGGACAGTAATAAAACCTCTTACTGACCTATTAAAAACGAAATGGGATTCTAAAGTTTGAAAAAGTAAACCTCCTTCAGTTTCAAACTAGAGATTTACATGGAATCTCCATTCCCATTGATCTGAATCAGAAGAGAAGCAAATGGTTTGTAGCTTTTCCTTATTTAAATGACTTTTCATAATATACAAATAGTATCAGGGATTCATGATTGCCTATTTA
Organism: Sarcophilus harrisii; assembly: GCF_902635505.1. Classification (NCBI taxonomy): domain Eukaryota; kingdom Metazoa; phylum Chordata; class Mammalia; order Dasyuromorphia; family Dasyuridae; genus Sarcophilus; species Sarcophilus harrisii. Next base: position 380,664,537 of record NC_045429.1, on the reverse strand, counting down.
ATTTTAAGACAAAGATGAGAAGCTATTGTATTGTTGCAAGCCATGTCATTAGGAGACCAAGTGGATTTAACAACTTCTGTTGGTCAAGTGAACTCTGCTTAGAAGCAGTTTTTAGCTAGTATGGAGTTGACTGGAAGAGTAAAAACGGGATTACAAACTTGTTAGCAAGTATGAAGCAACAATATTTCCTTTGGGTGAGATAATGATAGAGTACTAAGTTGCTAAATATAGCTTCTCACTGGGAGAAGATTCCTGAAATGAGAAATAAAATGAGAAGAACCTCTCAGTGGGAGTAGGCCCCAGAAGTGAGGCACTGTTTTTTGCTAGCCACAGTTCATGCAGTGCCCAGGCCCAATATAGAAAATGCTTCACTTCCCCAAAATGTTCCTTCCGGTGTTGCGTTTTTTGTGCAGACGCAGACTTTTCCTTATATTCTGATCCCCTGCAGAAAGGAGCTAGAATCCTTGCTTTACTCAGATCCTCAGGCCCACTTTCATTTTTCCTGTGGGAATAGACCAGACCTCTTTCCAAGTCCTCTCATTTGCAGAGAGAACATGGCTGTTGTCACTGCCAGGAGGAGCAGGGTATTATCAACTAGAATTTTTAGTAAGGTGGAGGATCACTAGATTCCTATCTGTCCTCTGGATCCTTGGACACTACATCTTCCTTATCAGTGTATCCTAAAGATCCTCAGGCCTTGCCATCTCCCATGTTACTATGCCCTTAGGACTTTTATGCCTTATCTGCCATACACTTGAACCCTCCTATATGTAGTAGTAATAGCTACCATATACACACAGATATATTTTACTTACTGTATGCCAAGTACTTTGCTAAACATTTTACAATTATTTACAACAATCCCATGTGGTAGATGCTGTTATTATCTCCATTTTACAAATGAGGAAGCTCAAAAGTTGTGTCTTCTTAACCAGAGTCACACAGCTAGAAATGTGAAGGGCTAAATTTGCACTTGGGTTTCCATGACTCTCGACCTCTTTGTTGTTCTCGTATGCTACCTAGCTGTTCCAATAAATGTATCTCTTCCAATTGAAGTATAGCTTTCCTTGAGAGCAAGGGACTATCTCCTTTTCCCCCCTTTTCTCTAGCAGGTAATAAGAATTTAAGAAGTACTTTTTCATTCATTCATTTATTATTAAAGCCTTAGCAACTAAAGTCTAAACACATAGAAATAAAAAGAATTGTTTAATTCATACATTGAAATATAGACTAGTTCAAAAATGAAGTCATTGAAATCAAGTAAGGAAAGATAAGGACCTCTCTTTTTTTTTCCCTTGTCATACTTTTTTTTAATAGCTTTTTATATACAAAATATATACATGGGTAATTTTTCAACATTGACCCTTGCAAAAATTTCTTTATTATATTTGCTCGCCCAATCCAAGAGCATTTAATATTTTTCCAGTTAGTTATATCTTTCTCAGCTCTTATTGCCATAGCTAGCATTTCTAATACAATATTAAATAGTAACGGTGATAGTGGGCAACTTTGTTTCACTCCTGATCTTATTGGGAATGGTGGCAGTTTGTCCCCATTACATATGATGCTTACTGCTGGCTTTAAATAGATGCTACTGATTATTTTAAGGAAAAGTCCATTTATTCCTATACTCTCAAGTGTTTTTAATAGGAATGGATGTTGGATTTTATCAAACCTTGCAAAAATTTCTGTTCCAACTTTTCCCCTCCTTCCCTCTACTCTCTCCCTTAGATGACAGGTAGTCCCATACATGTTAAATATGTTAAAGTATATGTTAAATACAATATATGTATACATATTTATATAGTTATCTTGTTGCAAAGTAAAGATTGGATTTAGAAAGAAGGTAAAAATAACTTGAGAAGAAAAAACAAAAATGCAAGCAAATAATAACAGAAATAGTGGAAATGTTATGTTGTGTTTCATACTCATTTCCTAGTGTTCTTTCTCCGGGTGTAGCTGCTTCTGTTCATTACAGATCAATTTTAACTGATTTGGATCCTTTCATTGTTGAAGAGAGCCACATCCATCAGAATTGATCATCATGTAGTATTGTTGTTGGAGTGTATAATGATCTCCTGGTTCTGCTCATTTCACTTAGCATCAATTCATTTATGTCTCTCCAGGTCTCTCTGTATTTATCCTGCTGGTCATTTCTTATAGAATAGTAATATTCCATAACATTCATATAACACAATTCATTCAGCCATTCTCCAATTCCAGCCACTACGAAAAAGAAACATTTTTGTACATATGGGTCCCTTTCCCTCCTTTAATATCTCTTTGGGATATAAGCCCAGTAATAACATTGCTGGATCAAAGGATATGCACAATTTTATAACTTTTTGAGCATAGTTCCAAATTGCTCTCCAGAATGGTTGGATATATTCACAATTCCACCAACAATGTATCAGTGTCCTAGTTTTCAACCATCCCCTCCAACATTCACCTTTATCTTTCCCTGCCATTCTAGCCAATCTGACAGGTGTATAATGGTATCTCAAGAGTTGTCTTAATTTGCATTTCTCTGATCAATAATGATTTGGAACACCTTTTCATATAACTTGAAATAGTTTCAATTTCTTCATCCGAAAATTGCCTGTTCATATCCTTTGACCATTTATCAATTGGAGAATGGCGTGATTTCTTATAAATTAGATTCAGTTCTCTATATATTTTGGAGATGAGGCCTTTATCAGTACTTTTAGCTGTAAAAATGTTTTCCCAGTTTATTGCTTCCCTTCTAATCCTATCTGCATTTTATTTGTATAAAAGCTTTTTAATGTAAAATAATCTAAATTTTCTATTTTGTAATCAATAATGACCTCTAGTTCTTCCCTGCTCACAAACTCCTTCCTCTTCCATGGGTCTGAGATGTAAACCATCCTATAGTCTTTTAATTTATTTATAATAGCATTCTTTATGCCTAGGTCATGAACCCATTTTGATCTTATCTTGGTGTATGATGTTAAGTATGGGTCAACGCCTAGTTTCTGTCATATTAATTTCCAATTTTCCCAAAAATTTGGCAATTTTTGCCAAATAATGAGTTCTTATCCCAAAAGCTGGGGTCTTTGGGTTGTCAAACATTAAATTGCTATAGTTACTGGCTATTTTGTCCTGTAAACCTAGCCTATTCCACTGATCAACTAGTCTTGTTTCTTAGCCAGTACCAAATGGTTTTGATAGCTGCTGCTTTATAATATAGTTTTAGATCAGGTACATCTAGGCCCCTTTCGTTTGATTTTTTTTTTTTTTTTTTTTCACTAGTTCCTGTTAGGATTCTTACAAGGTCCTAAGTCAGTGGAATTGATAAGAGACAATAATTATCTAATTTAGCATGGTTCAGTATAATTGATTTGATCCTACAAGGAGATGTTATGGGCCAGAACTTGAAAACAAGGTACTAAGTGGAATTGAGGAGACAGTGGTTAAATCTAGTTTAGGACTGATATAATTCTACAACAAATAATGGTTTCCTAGTGATATAATGATTGGTGTATACTTATGTACAGCATATAAGGAAGAAACTCTCAGGACCAGACACACAAGCCTACTAAAAGCTTTCGGAGCCTCAGCCAGGATTCAGTCAAGGAAATTCACAAGTCAGAGAAGGCTGCTTAAGCTCTTGGAACCAAGACACAGAAGGCCTCTAAGAAAAACTAGCTAAACTCTAAGTGAAGGAGATAAGACTTTGATGGAGACAATAAAGGATTTATACTTTAATCCCTGGCTGCATTTGGGGTGATTACTCTGAATTGAAACAAAGGCTGCCTCCAGAAGCTCCCCAAGAAACCTGCTCCCAGAGAACTTTACATTTTAGAGGAGAATATTACAAGTTCCCTTGAAATTCTTGATCTTTTGTCCTTCCAGATGAATTTTGTTATTTTTTCTAGGTCATTAAAATAGTTTCTTGGGAGTCTGATTGGTACAGCACTAAATAAATAGATTAGTTTAGGTAGTATTGTCATCTTTATTATATTTGCTCAATCTATCCAGGAGCACTTAATATTTTTCCAATTATTTAGATCTGACATTATTTGTGTGGAAAAGTGTTTTGTAGTTTTGCTCATACAGTTCCTAACTTTCCCTTGGCAGATAGATTCCCAAATATTTTATATTATCGGCAGTTACTTTAAATGGAATTTCTCTTTGTAACTCTAACTGTTGGATTTTGTTGGTGATTTATAAGAATTCTGATTACTTATGTGGGTTTATTTTGTATCCTGCAACTTTGCTAAAGTTGGATTATTTCTAATAGCCTTTTAGTAGAATCTCTGGGGTTCTCTAAGTATACCATCATATCATCTGCAAAGAGTGATAATTTGGTTTCCTCATTACCTACTCTAATTCCTTTAATCTCTTTCTCAGCTCTTATTGCCAAAACTAGCATTTATAATAAAATATTGAATAACAATGGTGATAGTGGACAACCTTGTTTCACTCCTGATCTTACTGGGAAAGGTTCCAGTTTTTCCCCATTACATATGATGCTTACTGATGGTTTTAAATATATATGCTCCTGACTATTTTAAGGAAAAGTCCATTTATTCCTATACTCTCAAGTGTTTTTATTAGGAATAGATGTTGGATTTTATCAAATGCTTTTTCTGCATCTGTTGAGATGATCGAATGGTTTTTATTAATTTGGTTATTGATATAGTCAATTATGCTAATAGTTTTCCTAATATTGAACCAGCCCTGTATTCTTAGTATAAATCCTATTTGGTCATGGTGTATTATCCTGGAGATGATTTTCTGTAATCTTTTTGCTAAGATTTTATTTTAAGATTTTTGCATCGATATTCATTAGGGACATTGGTCTATAATTTTTCTTTCTCTTTTTTAGTCCTACCTGGTTTAGGTATCAGTACCATGTCTGTATAATAAAAGGAATTTGGTAGGACTCCTTTATTCCTTATTTTTTCAAATAGTTTATATAGCATTGAAGTTAATTGTTCTTTAAATGTTTGGTAGAATTCACATGTAAATCCAATCTGGTCCTGGGGATTTTTTTTTAGGGAGTTGATTAATACCTTGTTCTATTTCTTTTTCTAAAATGGGACTGTTTAACCAATTTTCATCTTCCTCTATTAATCTGGGCAACCTATATTTTTGAAGGTATTCATCCATTTCTCTTAAGTTATCAAATTTATTGGCATAAAATTGGGGAAACTCATAATTATTGCTCTAATTTCCTCTTCATTTATGGAAATTTCTTCCTTTTCATTTTTAAGACTAACAGTTTGATTTTCCTCTTTCCTTTTTCTAATCAAATTTATCAAGGCTTTATCTATTTTGTTGGTTTTTATTTTATTTATTATTATTTTTATTAACTTTCAATTTTATTTTTGATCTCTCCTTTTATTTTTAGAATTTCAAGTTCAGTGTTTGGGGGGTTTTAATTTGCTCTTTTTCTAGCTTTTATAGTTGTAAGCCCAATTCATTGATTTCCTCTTTCTCTATTTTATGCAAGTAAGCCTCTAGAAATATAAAATTCTCCTTATTACCACCTTGGCTGTATCCCACACATTTTGGTATGATGTCTTATTATTGTCATTCTCTTGGGTGAAATTATTAATTGTGTCTATGGTTTGCTGTTTCACCCAATCATTCTTTAGGATGAGAATATTTAGTTTCTAATTACTTTTTGGTCTGTTTGCCCCTGACTTTTTATTGAATGTAATTTTATTGCATTGTGATTTGAGAAGGATGCATTTACTATTTCTGTCTTTCTGCATTTGAATTTAAGGTCTTTTTTATGTCCTAATATATAGTTGATTTTTGTATCAGTTCCATGAACTGTCGAAAAGAAAGTGTATTTTTTTCTGTCTCCATTCAGTTTTCTCCAAAGATCTATATCATATCTAACTTTTCTAGTGTTCTGTTTACCTCTTTAACTTCTTTCTTGTTTATTTTGTGGTTTGATTTATCTAATTATGAGAGTGCAGGGTTGACATCTCCCACTATTTTAGTTTTGCTGTCTATTTCTTCTTGCATCTCTCTTAACTTTTTGAGGAATTTAGATGCTACACCACTTGGTGCATATGTTTAGTTTTGATATTTCTTCATTATCTGTGCTGCTCTTTAGCAAAATATAGTGCCCCCCTTCCTTATCTCTTTTAATTAGATATATTTTTGTTTTTGCTTGATCTGGGATCAGGATGGCTATTCCTGGTTTTTTGACTTCACCTGAAGCATAGTAGATTCTGCTCCACCTTTTACCTTTAATCTGTATGTATCACCCTGCTTCAAGTGTGTTTCAGATACAGAATCTCTTTATTTCTTCACCTTCACATGAATAATTCACAGAAATAGGGAAAGACATGGATAGAGACAGCATGAAATAAGCAAAATGTGGAAGAAATGGGCCTCTCTCCTCATTAGAGAAGGGGAAGCGAAGAATAAAATAAAATTTTGGATGGCGTACTCTGTGCAATCAAAACAGTGTGTCATTTTGTTTTGATTAACATATTTTTCTTTGTTATATGGGAAAAGGGGGAAATGAAATATCTGGAACTTATAATAATTTAAAAACAAAAAACTTTGGCATAGGTAGGTGGTATACTGGATAGAGCTCTGGCCCTAGAGTCAAGAGAACTTGAATTCAAATCTGACTTCAGACACTAGCTCTGTGACCCTGGGCAAAACACTTAACCCCAATTGCCTCCCAAAGTAAAAATAAAAACAAAAGACATCAATAATTTTTTTAATTTTAATTTTTAAAATTTTAAAGAAGTAAATATAGTCTGACCAGCAGTGAGTGGATATAGTAGGACTAGTACTTAGATTTTATTTTTATATCTCTTGTATATAGCAGTGACTAGTACACATTAAGGGCTTATTAAATGCATATTGACTAAGCATTTTTCTGTTGTATGCCTTTCCTGATATTGATAATCAGAAGATCATTGAATAAAATTTGCTTTTTTGGCAACATTTGGTATTTAATATATGTATAGAACAGTTTCTGGAAGAAAATCTTTAATATTATGTTCTCTCCCCCCCTTCCCCCAATCATATACTTTGTTGTTGTTGTTGTTGTAGTAACTCAAACAATAAATAGCAGAATCTTGCATTCTCCAAATTTTCAGTCACTTGTGTGATTGTGATAAAGTATTGATATAGAAAATCATTCATGAAAACCTATTTATTTCTTAAATATCAGGAATACACTTTAATACTTACATAGATCATTTTAATGTTTTACAGAGGCTAGAAAGTAAGGTTGGTTGGGGCCGATGTCTTATTTGCCTTTTTTGGCAAGAACTTAATTTTTTTTTTTTTTATAATTATTGCCCTTTTAATATCTTAGTATTTTCAGAAGTGGATCGTTTCTAGATATTTAATTTTTGATTTGACACAAAATTTTCAACTTTATCTTATGTGCCATTTGTGCAGTTCATAAAAGTATATTGAAGACTGTGCTATTGATTTGAAATAGGGCAGTTCCACTATCACTAATAATGAAAGTAGTTGTTTGTAAAGGATAAACACTAGCAAGTCTTTTATTTTTCATGTTTGTTGTCCTCAAGTCAATTGCAGCTATAAATATTCTCAGGATGATTTGACTTAATTGTGTCTCCTGTGAAGCTTCCTGTAGAATTGTTTTCTACTCCCTTGATCTCTACTGCTTTGTGACATAATGCTGTTTATAATCTGTTACTTACCTTCCTTTGTAAAATTTTGTGAATGAGTTTATATTTTAAATAAATATTGATTTTAGTAACATGTAATCATTGTAACAGCTGAGTTTTCGAAACTTTTTTTACGTGAGAATTTGTGTTATTTAAAGATTTTAGAGATTCCTGGGAATTTTCTTTACCCAGTAATTTCAGTATTTAACATATTGCCAAGACAGTGTGTTAATATGAGTAGAGAGGCAACTTCAAAATCAAGAAAACTTGGGTTGAAGTTCTGCCTCTGATATATTTTGACTATGTAATTCAGCCTTTGTTATTTTGCCTCTCAGTGCTCTAGCCCAGAGGTCTCAAACTCAAGACCTGTTACATAGCTGCTTAGTGTGACCAAGCCAGATTAAAATGTAATTGGGAGATGTAAAGATGTAAAATAAACAAAAATTCATTGCAACATGAATAATGTTAATTTGTGCTTTTCAGTATGCAATTTGCAGAAATGTATTTTCTATTTAAGACACCACTGCCAGAGGCAACTCTCCAAAATTGTAAATTATACAGAAAGTACTGCCTGTATTGGTAGGAGTTTCTCACCTAAGAATTCCTCATATAAAATTAAGTCATCAATTCCTAATTGTATACTAGCTTGTGTATTGTTTCAGCTAGGTTATAAACTCCTTAAAGTCATGGACCATATGTTACACTTTGTACCATTTAGTTGTGTCATGCTGTTTTGTCAGTAAATACTTTTTTTAATGTTTAAAAGTCGTCTACTTCCCCACAAAGTTGTGGAGCAATGTAGTGATTTGTCTCCTGAATACAAAGTACAAGAATATACTTCCTGAGTTACTAACATTGGCTAATGTTTTTGCTAATTTTTTTTGCTGATTTTTACTAATTTTTAATTTTGTTTCAGTCTATAGTTCATTTTGAAGTCTCTTATTATTCCTACCAATAATGACATATTTTTTAAAACAACCAATCATAAAACCAAAGGTGTACATCTACTACAAACACATTTATTTGAGCTTAGATATATCTGCTTTCCTTTTTACCATGCTCTTTTCAAATCTAGAAAAAGAATAAATTGGAGCAGTGCTCAGGAAACAAGAAGTCATCTTTATTCATTTTGTAAATTATGCCTTATTTGGTAGTTTAGATAACAGTATTACAGCCAACTTTGATCTCTTCATTCCTTTAGGAAGTCCTTTACAAATACAACAAGATGACTGTTTTCTAAAAAAAAAAGCTGACCTCACAAATTTTTGTGTCTTTTAGTTCAGTAAAGTTGGGTTCACATATTGTGAAACACAAAAACTTAAGGTGATAGAAAGAAACTTGTTAGGATGTGTCTGTACTTAATATTAGGCTATTTTTCACATTCCTGATTTTAATCTTAATTTTAAAATACTTTAAATTTTGCTTCATCAAGTTGTATTATTTATTTCCATATATTAGTCATGTGGGTTAGGAACACTAATAAAATAATTATAAATCTTTGTATTTGGGGTTCTTTATTTTTTGAATTGCTTTTTTTTTTTTTTTCTTTTTACTAATATTAGTCTTTAAGCCACTTTTTCCCATTGTTTTTCAGTCACGCAGTGTGGATAAACAACATGCTGTAGTCAACTATGATGCCTCTGCAGATGAACACTTAGTAAAAGATTTGGGTAGTCTAAATGGGGTAAGTTAACAGTCAGTCACATGTGTCTTCATTATTTTATTCACCACTATCCTGAAAATGTTTTTAAAAGGCCCCAAATGTCTCCTTTCCTCAAAAATCTGGTATTCTTTAACTTCTCTTACACTAATATTGATAATCTAACACTACTAATACATCCCTTCTTCATCTTCTTTTTTTTAATCCGTATCCTTCTTAAAATATTGTGCCCAGATCTGAACACAATGCTGTAAATGCAGAATAACCAAAGTATACTAATAACAGGGCCTGGAAACTGCATCTTTTTATGTAACTTTACATAGCATTTGCCTTCAGTTAATTCCTTGAGTTTGTAACCCATGAACACTCAGATTCTTTTCACGTAATCTGTTCTCTTAACTATATTTTCCCATTTTATATTTGTAGGGTTTGGAGAATATTTACTCTGTTGTTTAGTGTAATATCTATCTGCAATAGCTTTGTGTCAAACATTTAACGATCTTCTAGGAATTATTCTAAATTCTAAAGAAGCAAAGAGATGTAAAACCATGGTTCTTGCCATCACAGACCTCACATTCTATGGTAGTATAATGTATTGAATTTCAAATACTTCAGAATTTTAACTTTTAATCAATACCTATTTGCGTGTATCCATGCAAAAACAGACACACACACACACACACATGATAAATATTAAGTAGTTAACTACAAGGTTGTTTGGGAAAGAAGGACTTTAGCAGATTGGGAAGTACTTCATGTAAATGAGCTTTGTCTTAAAGGAAGAAAGTGACTTGAGACACAGGGATAAGAAAAGCATTTGTGCTATCTCTTACATAAAACTTCTTCCCAGATCCTCCTAGCTGCTTGTTTCCTTTCCTTTCCACTTTACCTTGTCTTTTACCTTGCATCTAACTTACATTTATTTAACACCAATAATAAAAAAAAGTGAATAAATATAAAGTAGTTAAATGCATAATAATTTGGAGAAAAGAGGCACTAATAATTGGGGTTCAGGAAAGACTTCATGCAAAAGATATTTTTTCAGCTGTCTTAAAAGGAAAAGAGAATCTGTAAATTGGAGGGTAAAAGTACAAGTGCATTCTAGGTATGGACTCCACACTTAAGGATGGAAAAGGAGTTATATGTGAGGGAAAGAAAACAGGCCATTTTGGCTTGATAATTTAATTCAAGAAAAAAGGAAGGATTAATGTCTAATCATGTTAGACATGATTGAGGCCAGATTGTGTTTATTAGAACTTTATAGCTCAGCAAAAAAGTTTATATTTTATCAGAGACACAACAGGAATCTGCTGGAGTTGATTGAGAAGAGGATTCACATGATTAGATCTTTGTTTGGGTAAAATTACTTTCATAGCAATGTATGTAGGGCCAGAGTAAGTAGAGACTAGAGTTTGACCTAGGGAAATGAAATAATCCAAGTCAATTCTGGAAAGCAATTTGAAGTTATACCAGAACGTTATTAAACTCTGCATTACTTTTGACCAGATATTACCTCTTTCAAAAAAAAAAAAAAGGAAACATTTATATATGCAAATTTATTCTTTAAAAGGAATCAAAAACTAGAAGCCAAAGTAGGAAGAATCACTAAACAAATTATGGTATATGGAAGTAATAGAATATTATTATCCCATAAGAAATGCTGAAATAGTTTCAGAAGAAACTGGAAAGATCTTAATAAACCAGTGCAAAGTGAAGTGATGAGCAGACTAGAGAAGAGAACAATTTGCACAATGACAACAACAGAAAGGAAAAAAAAACAACTTTGAGAGACTTTAGAAATGTGGTCAGTGCTATGATAAACTGCTAGTCTTGAAACCTGAAGATGGTTATCAACAATCTTCTGCCTCAGGGGTGGAGGGGAAAAAAAGAAAACTCATAAAAAATTGCACAATCCAGCAAAATAAATATCTACATTAGTCATACATATTATTCAGCATTTTTAGCTTTTTTTCCTTTTTGGTCAATGAAGGGACTGTAGTGAAATTATTTAATTCACAATCAATGAGGGGGTTAACTTAAGATGGTACATATGAGATCCAGATTCTTAGGTGAAAGTAGACACAATCACTTTCTTGTAATTGATTATGGGGTGGGATGAGGAAGAGTGTGGAATTTCAGATAATGCCAGGTAGAAATCTGGGAGAATTGAAAGGACAGTAGTGTTTTTATATTGGGGGACAATATAATCAGTTCATTTGAGGACATCTTCAATTTTAGATGTGTCTGGGACATCCAATTTGAGATAGAGATTTAGGAATTAATTGAATAAAGATAACAGTTAAATCCATAGTAGCTTATAAGATTACCAAGAGAGAAATTGTAGAAGTCAAGATATTTAACAAACATTTATTGTATGTTTAACAGTGTTCAGGAAACCCATCAAAAAAATCAACAACAAATTTAACAAAATTATAAAGATCAAGTGGAAGACATAAGAAGATATCCCAATCTACCCTTTGGAGGAAGTGGGGACACACAATTTTATACATTGTGCATATTTTTAGACTTTATCAGTGTCTGACTCAGTTATGGTAATTTTTTTTTTCCTCTCTAAGAAGCAAAGACATTTGTCATATAAAATGGTCAGGAAAGGAAGGGATTCAGATAGTACTATTTGATGTAATAAACAGAAAATAGTAATAAAAATTATTTTTAGAATCTGACACAAAAATAAGCAAAAAGATGGTCACTGTGCTAAAGAAACTTATATTCTAATGGAGTATGTATGATGTAATATAGCAATGATTTTGTGGTCCCCTAATTTTAGTGGGGCTTTTGTTCTAACAAAAAATCAGTAAGTAATCCTAAATCTTCTGGGTTTGGTTCTGGGTTTGTAGTCTGCCTCAGGAAACTCCATACCCAATCTCTCTGATTCTGAATAGACCATTCCTCAATTCATTGCTGACTGATATTCTGGTTAGTGATAACCAAATTCTGGACGAGTGCCTCTGGGCCATAGAATTAGCATGTCAGTGATAGAAAGCTGGATGAATGTGTCTCCTTGCTTCTGTTTCTCTGTTAGATTCTTTTGGAATTTAATTTGCTTGTAATTGGAGTTACAATTACAATAAACTTTAAAAAATTTTTTTGAAGGAAATGGGTTCAAACCTGCAAATTTTTTTGAGGTACCTCATGATACCCCAAACTTTTGGGGTCCCTTCCCAACCTCATCATGTGGGAGAGATAATCCCAAAATATGTACATGTAAGATATATACAGAGTAAATGGAATTTAGTTCTCTAGTGAAGACTCTTAGCAACATGGTGCAAGAGAGAGTCAAAATCTTACTGAAGCTGGAATATGTAGTACTTTGTAAATATTTAGTGCTCTGTAAATATACATTAATGATTGGTATCGTTTTTATTTGGGAGATAACCTCCCAAAATAACAAAAATGATGAGGTTTAGATTTAAGCAACCAAAATGAAATTAGGGTTTCTGGTGGTCAGGGAGTTAAATGATAAGCTCTAGTGGCAGGTTCAGGGTTCAGGGAACCAAATGGAGAGATTTGGCTCCCCTGCAACTTCTTGGGATTCGGTGCAAGGATAGGGAGTTTTGGGGACTCACTTCTGGCAGCACAGTGGTTCTCTGTAAAAGAATTTACAGACCCAAACCTAGATTGATAAAAGAGGTTTATTATGGAGTTTGGAAGTAAGGTTAGAAATCCTGACAGAGAGGCATAAAGTCTGGTTAGGGAAATAGGTGAGGGTAAAGAGAGCATGGCACTGGAAAGAGTATTCCAGTGGACATAGGCTCCTTGGCATAGCATGGCATGTTTGGAATCGCTGCAAAGAGAGGATTTAGTTTGGCTCTTTTTATAATGAGAGCTTTGGCTGCAAACTGAAGGGGGGCGGCAGGTGGAGTCCGGAGTTGGCTCCTCCCTGGGTTTCAGCTTGAGCTAGAATTTGAATTGAATTCAATGAGTTTCAGGACTGAGCAGACCCCACCTAGAAAACAAGAATGAAACTGTCCCTCTGGACAGGGTCCCTCATTGAGGTAGAGTTGAAGATTTTCTCCTTCAAGGATTTTCAGAGTTTCAGGGTCTCCTCTTCAACATGACAAAAGTCATTAGTTTGTTTTAGAATACAAATTCTTATAATGTCATGTATATTTTACTCTATTTAGTACATTTCAGGTACCCCATATATATTTCTTTTACCTCATAATTTATTTGAGGCTTGTAAGTGTACTATAGATAGAGTATAGGACTTGGAGTCAGAAAGACCTGAGTTCAAATTTCGACTAAGATACTTACAAGCTGTGTTCCTGAACAAGTCACTTAATCTCTTGTATTGACAGTTTTGTTATCTATGAAATGGGATAATAATTTTACCTGCATCATATAGTTGGGAGGATCCAATAAGAGAATACATATTAAAGTGCTTTACAAATTTTAAAGCACTATATAAATGCTAACTTTTGGAAATATTTACCTTTTACTACTGAATTATTTGCTTCTTAGTCATTCCTAATATGGTAATATCATTATGAAATTTCAGCAGTAGCATCAGCAATAATGGGGAAGATTTTTTTGCAAACTTAATATGGAATTCTCAACTAGATTGTTGTTACAGTATTGCCACTGTGTCTTATCTTAACTCATGTTATCAGCTTTTTAGCATCCGGTATTAACTTTGTACTAGCTTTGCCTCAGCTTTACAAAAATGAAGTAATTATTCTTAATAAAACTTAATATCCATTCTCTCATTTTGTTCTCTTCTAGACTTTTGTGAATGATGTAAGGATTCCAGAACAGACTTATATCACCTTGAAACTTGAGGATAAACTAAGATTTGGATATGATATCCTTATAAAATGTGATTTGTAAAATTTTTACAATTTTTCTTTTTAAAGCTTGTGTTCATCTTTTTCTTAATTATTAAATTTATTTAAACTTTATGGTTGTAATTGAATATTTATTAACTTTATATTCATAGTGCATATTAGAAAAATTATTTGCCTATTATTCTCCTGTCCCCAGTAGAAGATATGTTTTTAAAACCTCTTTTATTTCCTTTTAGTTTAATAAAAATGACCTTGAGAAGAAACAGTGGAAGTAATTTTCTTGTTCACTATTTTTATGCTTTTTTATAGAAGATTATTTTGTAATCCTACTGCATATGAGGGAGTTCTTCACCTTCAACAATCCTGGAAATATTGACAGGTGAATGATGTATCAATGCCAGCCGCCAGTTTCCTGATAGAAAGTTGTGTCTAAGCACCACCTTTTTATCCTTACTCTTGATCTGACTTAATTTAACACTAAATTTTCTTCAAACTCCTTCACAGCCCTGTATCTCACAGGTGGGGGGGGGAAGAACCCCAAAAAACTGGTATCTTAAGATTTTTTTTTCAGAGTGGAATCACAGAACTGAATAAGATAAGCTCTGCAGTCTGCTATAAATGTAGAATAAGGAATTGGTAGGGGAAGGAATAAGAACATAGGATGAAGAATGATGAAAATACCTTTTTTCCATATGGCAAATAAGCAGAGGAAAAATATTTAATTCTCTTTCTACTTTGAGTGTACTTAATTTAAGTACACTAAATTAAGAATTTAATTTCTTAAATTATTTTTCTTCTTACTGTAAGTATTAAAGCTTGAAATAGAAAATATTTAATAATCTGTTAAATTTAATGTTGGTTTGGTAGAATATTGAGACCTGATAGAAATATTCGCTTAAATCAGATACTTAATGCTTAGAAGAAGTGAAAAATAACTGAAAATAAGCATTTTCTGAAAAAGGAAATACAGGTTTTAAGTAGTTTTTGAATTTAGTTTTTATATGAAATTGATAATTCATTTTATGGTAAACAGTTATGAATTTATATAAAGCTTTTTTACATTATGATTTGAAAGAATGTAGGAAATGAGATGGAATTATTAAGTATAAAATTTTAAACTACATGTTTCAGAATCTTAAAATCAAAAACTACATATTCAATTGGTAAACAGTAAGTATAATGCTTGACTTATTAATTTTCTACTTGTAGGGTTCTCTTCCAAAAAGAAACTGAAAGTGCTTTTTTAGTTTGTTTAGTGTGTATGCAGTTCTCTTAATTTCTGATGTCTGAAGTGTATTACATAACTTAAATTAGGATCTTTTAAATTAAAGACCATTACAAATAAGATGAATCATGTTTTGAAAATGAAAAAAAAAAAAGAAGCAATTCACCTGTATTAAAATATATAAATTTTCTTTTCAAATCTTTAACATTTCTCCCCCTTTTTCGCCTTACTATTTCCATCTGTCCTTTTCCTTAAAATGTCAGATAATTATAATCATCATTTTGTAGATAGATAAATACAGACAACTAAAGAATCTTTTCAAGGTTATGTGATCAAGGGCAAAAACAATAGTAGAATTCAAATGCTCTGATTTAAAGGTTGGGCAATGGGCAATTCTTTCTGTGAAATTATGCTGCTTCTCCTTGAACTGTGTTTTGTTATTTTTACACTACTTGACAGGAAATGAGGTTGTTTTTTTTTTGAGCAGTATTCATAGGCAATTATGCAAGCACCGTAACTGTTATACTTTAGAGGTTTCATTACAATTATGGAAATTCATTTTTTAATGTTAAAGGAACTATTACAGTTTACAAATATTATTTTAGATAAAATCTGAAGAAGTAGCATTTTGACATTAATAAAATTAATCCTAAGAGTTAACAATTCTTATATATATATCATAAAATTTATCAGTTATGTTGATTTTTTTCCCTTCTTGGTCTTTTTTTTCCTCAGATGAATGTCATATAAAACGGAAGACACGAATTAAAAATAGGTGTATGTTTAGCCATTTTTGCAAATCTTTTGGCCAGAGAATATCCCAGAACCATAAAGTCTCAAGGTTGAACAGGGCCTCAGAGACTGTAGTGACAAGACTCATATTTGGAAAAAGAAAACCCACTACAAATACTCAAATGTTGCCCAGAATCCTTTGCCTAATGATCTTTAGTGAAGAAAAACCCATGTTATTCAAGAAAGATTATACAATTTTTACAGAACTCATTTTCGAGAAATTTTTCTTTATATCAAACATTAATTTGACTTTCTGCAACTTCCACTGAAGCACATTGTTGTTGATGTTCATATGTATGATAACCGTGTCTGTTTCACAATCCAATAGAACATAGCATACTAGCCCCCTTGTATCTTTCACTATTAGTCAAAGTCTCTCCAAACTCATGTTTTGTTTTGTTTTGTTTTTCCATGACACTTTCTGTTCATCTCTTCCTGACTTCTTCTAGTCCTTTTGCCTTTAATCTTTCCCAACGTCAAGATCTTTTCCATTATGTCCTGTTTTCTTATCCTATGGCCAAAGTATTCAAGTTCCAGCTTCAGTGTTTGAACATCCAGTGAATAGTCTGAATTTAAGTGATTGAATTTAATCTGATTTGATCTTGCTGTCTAAGGACTCTCAAAAGTCTTCTCTGGCATTACAATTTGAAAGTGTTGGTTTTGTGACTCTTAGTTTCCTTACAATCCAACTGTTGCTGCTAAAGAGCCCTAGATTGGACTACACAGACCTTTGTGTGACAAAGGTAGTATTTCTGCTTTTTAGTATGCTATCCAGATTTACCAGAGCTTTCTTTCCAAGTCAAGAGTCTTTTAATTTCTTGATTACAATCGCCATTTGCAGCTATCTTTGAGCCCAAAAATATGAAGTCTTACCCTGTTTCATTTCTTTTCTATTTGCAAGGAAGTGATTTGACCAATTGTGAAAATCTTAGTTTTATTGATGGTAAACTTTAAGCCAACTTTTATACTCTTCTCTTTCATCTATCATCAGAGTGGTATTCTTTGCATATCTAAGGTATTGATATCTCCCAGCAACTTTAATTCTGACTTTTCATTTAGCCCTGGCATTTCACATATGTATTCTGCATACAAGTTAAATAAAGTGGAATTAGATACAGCTTTGTTGTACACCTTTTCCAGTCTTAAATCAATCAGTTTTTTTTCCTTTTTTGGTTCTAACTTGCTTCCTTAGCCCTCATACAGGTTCCTCAAGAGACATGTAAACTGATCTGATACTCTCATCTCTTTTAGAACTTAGCATATTTTGTTGTTATCCACATGGTCAGTGTGTAGTCTGTGAAGAAATAGATGTTTTTTTCTGGAGTTCCCTTGTTTTCTTTATAGTCCAGTGAATTTGGCTATTTGGCCTCTAGTTCCTCTGTCTCAAAAATCAATCTGCTCATCTTATAATTACTGGTTCATATATTGCTAAAGCCTATTACTTTGATGGTATGGATGATTGACACAAATATTTAGCAGTTTGAACGTTTCTTGTCATTGCCCTTCTTTAAGGTTGGGATCTAAACTGATATTTTCTAATCTATATACTACTGTTCTAAATTTGCTGGCATATTGTGCGCAGTCCTTTAACAGAATCATCTTTTAGGTTTTTAAATAGCTCACCACCTAGAATTCCTTCAGTGCTTCCTAAGGCCTACTTAACTTCATTCTCCAGGATATCTGGTTTTAGATAAATAACCATGTCTTCATGATTATCAATGATGTTAAGATCTTTCTTGTATAGTACTTTTGGAAATTCTTGCCCCTTCCTCTTAATCTTTTCTACTTTTGTCAAGTCTCTATCACTTTGTCTTTTATCATGTCTACTTTCGCATGTAATATTCCCTTGATATCTCTACTTTCCTTAAAGAGATCTCTTGTCTTTCCTATTCTGTTATTCTAGTTCTTTGCATTGCTCATTAAAAAAAAATCTTCTCTTCTTGCTTTTCTCTAGAACTGGGCTTCTTAACACTTGCCACCCATTTTTGCTAAAGAAATTTTTAAATGACCCTATATATATATAGGTATTTAAAATAAGTGTCCAAATCAAACATTTATTGATAATAAATCATAAATTTACAACTCCTACATTCAGGTGCAAGACCACATTTGGAATTACAAACCACAATTTAAAAGCTGGGTATATAGTACCAGAAACATAGTTGAGGTCTAATAAGTTAAGTATATTTGAATGATCAGTTACTTTGAGTTCTGTCTTCTGGGGCCTAACAGTACAAGCTTAACCTGTGTTTTACAATAGCTTCCAACAAAATACTTGAATATACTTATTATGTTATGTTATACCCTTCCCCCTTACTTTCATTTTCTGTTTACCAGGATAAAACTCAGTCCCACTAGGCCAAGGAAAGATTCTTGAGCACTTTCACCATCTTTTTTGTACTCAGGAATGTTCCTCAGCTTATCAGTGTCCTTAAAATATCATGCCTATAACTAGTTTGACTAAGGCTTATCACTTCTCTTAGAAATAACTTATGGTATTAGCAATTTTCTCAACTGCCATAGCATGTTGTTGACTCATTGAGCTTATGCAGTTCTTGAAAACTTCCATTATATTAATTTGTACAAGGAGAACAGAGAGAGAGAGAGCAAAGAGAAGGTAAAACAAGGTTAGTAGGTCAACATCTTCACATGAGGTTAATGTAGCATGATTAGTTGGTAAGAAGTCTTTGTGATCACTTTTCTTCTCTTTAAAAAACCAGGAATTGAAGTCAAGTTTATGCTACCATAATGTTGACAGAATAAATTTTCTTTTTTTTTGAAAATCAAGGCATTTTCTCTAATCCTGTAGTATTTCTCTCATGTCCTATATTTTCCTTCAACGGTTCAGTGTTTATCCCTAGCTTCTTGCATATGTGTAATAAAGTTTCTCTTAAACCTGTTGACTTGAATTTATCAAGGGCAACTGGATGCTTTTTCTTGTTATCTTTAGTGTTTCTAGTTTAGACATTTTTTGTTCTGTTACTCTTTTTCCTAGCAGAGAAAACAATTGCAAAATAAGAATTAAAAATTTTATTTTTGTCTTCTCTTTCCTATTATCAGTTTCACCTATCCAAGCAAGGATGCTATAGTTTCCCTCCTATAACATTAATTTTTTTTTATCAGCCTCTTTTTTTTTTATGCATTCTGATATTCTTATTCCTATTGACTCAAGACTTGTCACAATTATTTATTTCCTCATTATCTGCTCTTACACATTTTATACTTAACTTTTAAAAAACAATATTATATGCTGACTTCCTTGTATCTTCACATAAACCTCTTTTCTCCTCACCCAATTTGTTTTTCTTTATGTTTTCAAATATTGTTTTCAGATTTTCATCCTTCCTGGACTAACGTCCTGTATAGAATTTTAGTTCATGGGATTCTAGCTTTCCTTTCTGATAATTCTTTTTTTCCCTCCTAAAATCTGGTATTCAATTGATAGTATGCCTGGCTTTTCTCTTATGTATCAGAACTTTTACAATGGATTGCTCACTGCCTCATCATAGTCAATTAATTACATTCTGGCAATTTATTTCCCCTCATTGGCATGACTCAAGTCTTATAGCAATTATCTTTTTGTTAATTTCTGATTCTGTTGAGTTAGAAAATTATCGTTAGGCCATCCAAGATCTTGTTAACTATTCTGCTTTTAAGAGAGATCTAGTAGAAAGATGGATATAATGTATCACAACTATATGGTACCTTCATAAGTGGTTTGAGATGTTTTCTGAAATGTTTCATCCATTTCCCTTTTTCTGTCTTGTGTATTTACATTGATGACAGTATTTCTGTTGCTCCCTTCATTAGTCTTCACTCAAACACTCCCTACCACGCATCTACTTGTTCACAGTTACATGGCATTGAAAGGAATTTGAGGAAGTTTGTATCATGGTTAGGAGTTGGCATAGAAACACAAAAACAAAAGATAAGGATAAAAAGAAAGCTTTCTGGATTAAAATAGTGATCATGAAGAACAGTGAAGTAGCTGCTGGAATTTGCAATTAATTTCTGCTGGTTAATGAAAAGCCTATTAAAATTAGTTTCAGTATAGGCAACTTTAGGGGAAATGATACAAGCTATATTTGAAGGATGATGATTTTTTTTTTAAAATAACTTTATTGACAGAACCCATGCCAGGGTAATTTTTTACAACATTATCCCTTGCACTCACTTCTGTTCCGATTTTTCTCCTCCCTCCCTTCACCCCCTCACCCAGATGGTAAGCAGTCCTATACATGTTAAATAGGTTACAGTATAGGATGATGAATTCTTTAGCCATGAGCCAGTAGAGTTGTTGGTCAGTTGGAAGGAAAGAAGGAATTATAGTTGCTTATAATTTTAAGAGGTAGGTGCTATTGTTATTCCCATTTTCTAGTTGAGGAAACTTGGTAGTTAAATGATTTGTCCAGAGTCACTCTGAGCCTAGTACCTGACTAAGGAGAGATTTGAATACCCATCTTCCTGAACCCAGTCTCCATACATTACCCATTGTGCTATTTGTTATTTGTCTCTTATTTTCTAAGAGAACCATGATGGGAAGGGATACCATGACATACAAGTGAATTGGATTCAAATGAGGGATGGCTGGGCAAGGTCACCTACCTTACTTTCCCCTCTAGAGCCATCTGGGTCCAGTGGCCAGATAGAGATCAAGATGCCTGGAAGTGGCCCTGGGCAAAATGGGAGACCTTGGCCTCTTTAAGCTAAGGTATTTAACAGGTTTCAGTTTGACTGAGACTGCACCTATTCAGTGATTGTCTAGTTAGCAATTGAGGCAAAGAATTTCCTTTTTAACCTAGTGCAAAAAAGATCTAGAGAAATGAATGAATGAATGAATGAATGAATGAATCTGGGAGGGGAAACCCCTCAAGAGTTTTTGGCCAAAGAAGAGATGACTGGTATTTCCATTCAATCTGAATCAATCAGGATTCTAATAATTACCAAATGGGATTTGGCCTAAGACCTATTGGTGGCCCATTGGTTTATCAGATTGACTAATATCAGTCTGTTAACTTGTTCATTCTGAAAAGGCTATCACATAGCTACGGATTTTTCTGGGAAATCTTTAGAATGTAGGTAGTGTATGTTAAAGGCTACTTTTGAAGTGCCTTATGATTTTTATCCCTTTTATCCCTGAGGTTTACTTGTATGGCTTTCCTGAAAAAATGAAGCTTTTTAATACCAAAAAGTTATGGGACAGTTGCAATATAGAACTAGACTTTTTCTTTTTCTTTGAAGACATTGACCCAGCGATTGTCAAACTGACCAAACCAACATTAAAAAATTAAAAACAAAATGAAATTATCCTGTCCTTGTACAAAATCATGATGTTTATGTACATGGTACTTTGGAATATTCCATTGTGTTTCTGCTTGCTATTCATTTCAACTCAGCAGAGATTTCTATCTAAAGAATAAACCAAAAGAAAGCTAAAAATTTTAATGCTCATAAGGTTTTTTATCATGTGAGCAGTGACAAAAAATTTGACTTTGTTAAGATGAATTGTGAAAAATACACGACATAATTTTCATGTCAATTTTAGTTGTAGGAAACAACCTTTGAAATATGAAAGGTAGAAACAGAGCAAATGCTAGAAAAACAGCAAAAATATATTGTAACCTTGCATTCTCAACTTGAGAGAGAGAAAGAACAAAAAAATAGAAATTTATATAAGAGGATTTAGAAAAATAGTAAAATTCTAGGTTCATAATGAATTATAAATAGAAAACTAAAATGTTTTAGGAAACACCCCTGATCTTTTGAGATTGACATTATGTAATGTAACCATACTTAATCACAAATTTTTCTGACATTAATCTCAATCTAAAAAAAATAATTAAAATTAATTAATGGATTAATTAACGATGGACTGAATAGACCAAGGATATTGTTTTCTGGCAGTTTTTAGGTTCTTATGCAAAGGCTATTTCAATGGAGAGTAAGCTTTGGTAGAGTCTTATCAAGCTCTAAAATTATTGAGAATGATTCTACTAGATTGGCTACACCACCTAGGGGGATAAGTTTTTCAAGTAACAGCAACTCTTGAAGGTTTTTTTATCAAGAGAAATTATAAGTGACAAAATTTTGAAGACCAGATTATATTTCCCTTTCTCTGTTGTCTAGTCCCTGGTAGAGAACCAGTGAAGTTCAATGTAATATCTCCATACAGTACTGCAACTAGTTCTAATTTATTACCACTTTGTATTTCTTGAACAGGAAATTAAAGAGAACTCCTGGGAATTGTATTCTAACCTTCAATCGGAGGATATAGGTTAAAGTGATACAAATTAGACCATAAATTTTAAATTATTCCAGATATCTTCTTAAGTTGGGCTCTTTTCAAGATTCTTTTGGATGCATAAGCAGGTAGATTAGTTCCAACTCTTCCATTTCCTTTGTTCAAATTCTGAATCATAAGTTTTGAGGATATTGTAGCATTTCTTATGCCACTACAATTTGATTGTTTCAGTCATTTTCACTTGTTTCTGACCTGGTGAGTAATAGAATTCCATCTGGATGTGCTGTTTAGCAATCACTGATGAGATATTTCCTTTTACATTGACATATGATTAGTTAGCATTCTGATTGGAGCCAGATGCTTTGATTTCATTGTTGGCTATCTCTGGCTTCTGTGAAGACTCTTTGTACTTTTAAGAATGATGTAGATACTTGGATGAAATCAGATGAAGATAGTAATATAGTTCAGAAATGCTTGTTGCATTTTCAGATCTTTCCTCTTACATTCCAAAAATAAAGCCACTGAATTTTATTCTGAGAATTTGCATTTTTTCCTAAAAATTTGACATTAAAGGGAATGTATAATGTTTTGTGTTTTTAAAATTGCCTGAGTTCTTCATTATTTGGGATAATTTTAAATAACTTACCAGAATTTTAAAATTCTATCCTTCCTTAGCCCAGTGTACATACTAATCTTTTTACTGTAGTCCGAGGTGAAATGAGGGTCCCTGAGGAAGCCCTTAAGGTAAAAGTCTTGATTTTTCTTTTCTCTTTTTAAAAGTACAGTTAGTTGATTTCACTCATAGATGTTTTTCTTCCATATTAAAATGCCCCATAGCATGAGAAGTTTTCAAGTCAACTTCAGTTGTCCCAGAAATCTTCGGAAGCAGAATTATCAAAATCAACAACCTCCAAAAGTGTGGAATCAAAAGTGGCAGATGCTGCAACAGAGGTGCAGCATAAAGCTACAGAAACATTAAAGTCTGAGGAAAAATCCATGGGTAAGTTAACATCTGGGAAAGTATCCTATTACTGCTCATAATTTCAAATATATTGTATTGCTTCTTTTGATAAATAGTGCTTCAATGTTGAATATTGGATCTATAAACAATTTAGCACTTAGTAATTATTTCATGATACAATTTATTTCAGTATTTGGTTTTGACCATGTAGATTTGAATGCCTTAAACCTTGTTTTCAGAGAGCTTTTACGTATATTATTTTTATTGACTGCATCTTTTGAGTTGGTCACTATTTAAAAGGATTATATAGCCTCAAATGGGTTACTTCCAGTTCTTCCGTTCCCCCATCATATTTCAACTCTTTTTAAGAGAGAGGGCATAGACCTTTATTGTATTTCTTCTTTAGATTTTTCCTGATCTAGAACTTCCTGGTTCTAAAAAATGTCACTAATGATTTAGAAAACCCCTTGAGTTGGTGCTTTCAGTAGATATACTAGTCAGTAAAATTTGTTACCAGTTCAGTTTCCTGTACAGAGAAATTCAAACATAGATGTTTATGTAGTATGTTTAAATAACTGGGGAAATTAAAAAAAAAATTTTTTTTAAATAATAGGCTATTTTCATGACTTCTTGCCCCAATATGTTTTTCTTCCAAAACAATAATCACTGTAGTGACTTCTTTATGAAGTTTTAATCAAAGAAATTATTCACAGTGCCAGAATCCAAAAACTACATTTTTAGTACATTGGCAGACATCCAGAAATTTTCAAAAATCTATCCTCGTTGATTTAGTTGTGCTCTTAATTTCACTTACCCTATAGAGTTTAAATTTGATTTCTGGGGGCTTTTCTTGGCAAAAATACCAAATACGAAATTGCCATTTCCTTTTCCAACTCATTTTGGAAACTAAAGTCAACATGGTTAAGTTCCTTGCCCAAAGTCACATAGCTAGTAAGTGTCTGAGGCCAGATTTAAACTCACATCTATCTGTCTGCCTCCAGGCTTAGCTTTACTGCTCCACTTAGCTATTCTAGATATTTGGTACTTCAGATTTTAAAATGGTCAAGTTGATTGTTAGTACCAGAATTTTCCCATTTCTATTTTTCATACATCATCAGTCTTGCTGAAGCATTTCTCAGCAGAGCTGTTCTCACTCTTAACAGCATGATCATTGCCTGTATCTTTTACCAAACCTTGACTGAGATTTTTTCTTTTCCGATTTATTCCCTCTGCCTTCATCTATTCCTCATTCTTCCACCCCTCTTTGTTTGTGGACCATGAGATGCATGAATGGGGTTCTTTTAAGAAAGACTTTTTTAGTATTACTTAAAGATGAATTGACAGTTGACAAAATTGATAAATGAGCAAGCTAGAATTTAGGTATTTTGAAAATCAGTTTTGCCTGGTTGAAACTGCTTGATTAGGAGTCAAAAAACCTCTCAAATCCCACCTACAACACTTGAACAATTTGTATGATATTGGGCAAAACACTTAATCTCTCAGGGACTTTGTATCCTTAGCTTTAAAATAAGATTCACTTAAAATAATTCTCACGTTTCCTTCCAGCTCTAAATACATAAATCTAAAAGAACATTTGACAGAGAGGGATCATAGAAAAAAAGGGCAATATAGCTTAGCTTAATGGATAGAAATATCCTTTTTTTAGAGTCAGGAAAACCTAGATTTAATTCCTGTCTCTGATATATAATAATTGTGGGCCTCACTCTTAGAATTTTTTTTCCCCTGAGCAATTGGGGTTAAGTGATTTGCCTAGGGTCATATGGCTAGGAAGTTAAGTGTCTGAGATCATATTTGAACCCAGATCCTCTGGCAGGATCTTATCTACTATACCACTTAGCTGCCCATACACTTAGCATTTTAGTACCCTAGGCAACTTTTTAATACTTTAGCACAAAGAATTACTGATATGCATTGATGGAAGAAATTTTCTTGCTAGGAATTCTTTCATGGATGAAAATTATACAACTTGGCAACATAAAAATTAGTTGAAGCATCCTAACCTTAATTATAGAAATTTTTCTTGTAGCTTTGTTTTCCAAAATTACCTAATTTCCAAAATTACCTAGGTTTGAAATATATGAAAAGTGTTAGATAGCTGTAGACAATTGTACTTTGTTAAACTAATTGATGCAATCATCACCTTAAGTGGTTTGCCAAAATTCATTGATCATACAGGATTACATATTTAGAAATGGAAGGAATACTAGAGATTATATCTAGTCTTAGTTCCCTCAATTTACACAACTCTCATTTGTAAAGTAGAGCACTTTGTGAAATTTCCATTCAGAACTTTGTTTAGGGATATTCCTTTTAATACTTCTTATAGAAAGTCTATATCCTTTGGTGTGCATTGGAAACCATACCAATATAATTTTTTATTTTGTATTTTTTAGATTTCATTTTTGAAGTAATATTTTATGAAAGAAAGAATCTTAAGTATATATATTTGAGGATATTTGCATTAGCAGGTATTCGACATTTCATAATTCATGTGATAAGACATACTTAAACTGAGGTTCTGTTGAAGGTATTAAAATAGTTGGAAAACATTTATTAAATGTCTACTTTGGGCCAGGAATTATGCTAAGCCCTGGAATATAAAGGCTTATTTAGTGTGTGTGTGTGTGTGTGTGTGTGTGTGTGTGTAATGTTACATGATATGTATTATGTATTGTGTGTATGTGCAAACTCAGAGAGTTTGCAATCTAATGGGAAACAATATGCAAACAATTATATATACTCAATTCATATGGAAGATAAGATGGAAATTATGAAGAAAAGGAATGTATGGGGTCACAGTTTATAAGGGGAAGGATTTAAGGTATAAACAGATATGGATAGGGAAAGAAAGGTTATTTTGCCAGTGGAGTTTATATTTGATTCTAGAAGTGATTGTAAGCCTCTGATATTTACTGTATGGTAGTTAACATGATCCCATCTATAGTTTTAGAAAATTACTTCTGTAGTGAGTGGGAGATGGTCTGGAATGCAAAAAAATTCATGTCAGGGAGAGCAAGTCGGGTAGTTAGAGGAGAGTTGCTTATTAAAACGTTGTCACCTTGATTCATCTAAATTAGCAGGCCTAGTGTCTTTTTGTTATAGTGTCTCATCCATAAATAAGTCTTAAAAAAAGTCCTCGTAGGTGGGTGTTGTACCGAGATTAGCAGATGGTATTATTTAACTGCGTACCAGTTTGAGAACAAGAAAAATAGAATTTCCAAATATTTGACCATATTCACATTAAATAAAGTCTGTTCAAAATAGGATGCTATTAAATTTATAATACAATATAACTACAAGGTCATAGCTTGATTCTGCTCTTAATAAATAAAGCACCCAAGCTCTTTTAGTGTTTTATATTAGGTTATATTTTATTTATTTTTTAAAATAGGCAAAAGAGTTCAATTTCTTTCTTTTTTTTTAAGAGTTCAATTTCTAACCTTTGAATGTGTCTCTAGATCTTTCTGCTATGCCCCGTGGTACTCCATTGTATGGACAGCCATCTTGGTGGGGTGATGATGAAGCTGATGAAGAAAATGCTTTCAAACAAGATGGGAAACCTGAAGAAAAAATCAATGATACTGGAGCTTCAGGTAAAACGATTTCAAATTTTATGAATTTTGGAGTTTCTTGTATAATTGATGTAGAAATGCAGCAAAAAAAATAGATGCTTCTCGAAATTATATTTAAATTCAAATTTTTAGAGTGATTTACTATAATTATTATCCTTTTGCTTTGGTTTAATATGATTTCATTTTAAGCTAGAGAATTTAAATTATTTTAAATGATCCATGCTCTAAATCATTAAAAAATACATACATATGTATATATTTTTTTTAAAGAACTGTTGTATTACAAAACTGTAAAATTCAGGTATAATTTGTATGTAATCTTACTATCTGAACAGCCAGCTATTCTGTAAGTATTTTAGAGATATTTAAAATATTTGCTGTGGTTAAAATATTGTGTAATTGAGTCATGTTTAATTTTAACATGACTAATTTTTATGTTGCATTTTTACTTAAGAATTGTTCATGACACAGCTATTTTGGAAAGCAATTTGGAATTATGTCTAAAGGACAATAAAACTTTACTGATAGGTGTATATCCCAAATACTTCCCCTAAAAAAGGGAAAAGGACCTTTTTATAAAAATATAGCAGCTCTTTTTGTGGTGATTAAGAATTGAAAATCAAAGGGGTGACATCAATTGGAGAATGGCTAAACAAGCTGTGATATATGATTGTAATGTAATATCATTGTGCTATTAAAAAACACCTAGAAAGACTTACATGAACTGATGCATAATGAAATGAACATAACAAGAGAATGTTGAACTAGTAATAGCAATATTGTTTGTTGAAGAACTGTGAATGTATTAGTGCTTGCCAGTAACATAATGATTCAAGATAATCTCAGAGGTGAAGCATACTATCCACCTCTAGAGAAGGAATTGATATTTTTTGAACACAGACTGTACGCTTTTATTTTTTTCTCTTTATTTGAGTCTTCTTATACAAAATGATTAATATGGAAATGTTATACACAACAAAAATGTAATTCATATTTTGTAAAATAAAAATGAGAAAATCATATGATATGCTTAAATTAAAACATCTCTGACCTATATAAATAAGTTGTTTCAAAAAAGTAAATGGAAGGAGGAAAGAATTTTGATAGTTGTTCAGTGCAAATTCATTTTAATTTTCAATATTTAGAGGACTCCCAGACATGCTTCTTTGACAGCCATCTCCCAGAAAATCTAGGCCTTCTTTAGCATCTTGCTCTCTACTTTACCATTATGTGTGTGCCTCTTAAAACAGTAATCAAGTCAGTACTAATCTTGCCATTGGAAAGATGACAATCTACTATGGCTCCATTTTACATTGCTTTTGACTCTCCATTTTAAAACTCCCTTCCCTTTCTACTTCCTTGTATTTGTTGTTACATACTTCTTTGTATATGCTATTTCCCCATTACTGAAATCCTTGATGTCAGTTGTCAGTTTTATGTTTGCATTCTCAGCACCAGATACAAGATCTGTCATATAGAGGAGATGAATTCTTTTTCATCCATTCATTTTAAAACCAGTTTCTGGAGGAGTTTAACAGATGTAATTAAAATACAGTAAGGAGAAAAAAAGTACCTCATCTACAAATAATTGGTCTTTTTGCCAGACAAAGAGATAGACGTTTTGGATAGCAATAGTGTAGATTATAAACTTGTATGTGAAATCTTAAAATAAAGGATGATGGAAGATAATGAGTGGTATTGCCTCATAAATAGCAAGAAACAGTAGAAGGAAAACTATTTTAAAGAAAGCTTAATTAGAAATTAAGTTAAACAGTGTTGTCACATGGATATTTAGGGATGAAACTGGAAAGGCAATGAAAAATGGAAAAATATGTAGTGTTTTTTAAACTCTTTTCACCACTATAGACAGTAGAGTCTGCAAATCTTTATATTCTATCATCATAGTCCCAGATGAGCTGCTGGAAAAAAAAGATGATATTGGACTAAGGAAAAAAAATGAATAGGAAAAGTCACTAAACAAGATCAAAGGTACATACTAAATATGGCACAATTTTGAGTTTACTGAAGTATTCATTCTCTAGCTATGTTCCTCTTTTACATAACCCTAAAGAGTAGTGAAATGTATTAGACCATATTTCCAAAAAAGATGACTTAGAGAATATCAATAACTACTAACCTATATGTCCATTTTTTCAATCTCCTCAAATATATACACGTAATCTGAAAACCATCAAAGACATCTTTGTTGAATATAATCAGAAGGGAGCTGTAGCTAGGAGTTCAAATGAAAGCATTATTCTACGATGGGTCACATTTTAAAAATTGTACAATAGACTGTACAGTACAGACGATGCAAGAACTCACTGTTTGTTGACTATAAAAAAGTTTTTGCCTTGCTCAAGAAAATAATACTTTAAAAAAGACTTTCCCAACAAGGAATCACTCATGCGTATAGCAGAATCAAATCATTTTTTAAAACCCACAACATTCTTTAAGAGCTATAACAACAGAGATAACTTTGTAGTAATCACTGGTTATTAATATCAAGGCTTAAGAGAGAGAAATGTTCACCAAAAGTGTTGACTTCTGACACATTGGAAATTAATCAAGGAATAAGAGAAGGATTTCCATATAGTGGTGCTGAGGCCCTTCAGATGCTTCTTTTTGTAGATGACATTGTGCTATTTGCAGCATGTGGCATAATTTCCTAAGATCCATAATCATTTCAAAAACTTTGGCCTTTGTACCACAAAAAGTGGATAAAACTGTCAGCTGTCTAGATTATTATACAGTGAAGTAGAAAAACTATGGCGATAACCGTATAAATATTTTGAACAGACGGCAAATAGAAAGTGAACCAAGACGTGAAATGAACAACAGAAGAATGAAGAAAGTCTAGAGTGCTTTTATGAGATTGCTTTAAGCATCTTCCTAAAATAATGGTCCATATTTGTAAGTTCAGTGCTCTTTTCATTATATTGCACTTAGCTTATATAGTACACAGGTCTTTGCGAATATGGTTGCATCTTTTATGTTCAATGACATTTACATGTCAAGGGCATCAGGGAGTAGTGGCTAGGAACTGAAAACAGTGTTTCAGATATGGATCATATTTTACAATTGTATGATAAATTTTAATGGTACAGAAAAGACAAGAATGTTCATACATACTTGCACCATTCTCTTAATGTTTATTGCACTGTGAGATAAGTGCTAACAGTTGAGGAAAAGACAGATCCAGAGAGATTAAGTGATTTTCTCATGGTCACATGAGCTAAAGCTAAAATCCCAATCTTCCTGACTTCAAATTCTGCATCCTATTTTCCCCTCAATAAATGGTATTTCTGTCGCAGTTACATAGATGGAAAAGGGACTAGATTTGAAAGTCACAATACCTGATTTTTAGCTCTAGCCCGATCACTTCAGGACATTAATTAATTAATTCAGAACATTGGTTGATTAATTGAACGTCTCTTAACTTTATCTGTGAACTGAGAACAGTAATCTTTGAACTGCCTAGTTCACAAAGTTGTTTTGAGAATTAATTAAAAATATATTTTAAAAATTTTATAACTATAGGGAGCTTTATAAATAGAGAGGTAGAGCCTGGACCTGTTATTTCATTAGGATAGGGAATTCCAGATGAGAAAATACCTTCTAACAATTTAGGTCAGTACCTTCCTTGCAACTTAGGATCTGAGAGAATTGCCTGTAGTACAAGTTTAAATGAATTTGAGTTATTATTATCATTATTATTTATGTTATTGAGTGCTGTGCTATGCCACATAAAAGAATTTTGTAACATCTATTTTAGTTATTTTCTGTTTTGGAAAACTTAGATGAGTGGCTTTTACTTAAACAATATTATATATTAAGCTGGTGTTCATAATCCTTTGAAGGAATAGAAAAGTGAGAGGAATTATTTTGAGGTTTGACAACTTTTGAAAAGTTTATTAAGGAGAACCAGAGGAAAGATTATCTTCTAATCATCTTTCAGAAAAAAGGAAGCTTACAAAGAAGCTAGTGTCTTTATTTTTGACTTCATAAAGCAGACTATACTCTAACTGAACATTATTAACTATAATATGATAGACACTGTCCTAAGTGCTGGTTATACAAAGAAAGACAAAAAAAAATTTCCTACCTTTGAGAATCATACATAGTAATGTTAGAAGTGATTGATACTATATAGAAATCCTTAAATGTTAGTTTAAAAAGTGAGTGAATAAATACATGAAAAAATTGAAAATTGGCCTATATCTCAAATATGATAGCAATCTAGATTTTTCCATACTAGAACTAATTCCTTACCATTTGAGTGGGTTAGACAGTAGCATTGTTAAGGAGCTAATCTCGATACTTCTTCCACTTTTATTTTCCTTATCTTTCTAGCTCTAGAACAAATGTGCAATATTATAAATAGTAATGGAAGAATGATTTTCTTATTGAAAATCTGTTTCATGTGTTTTAAAGGAAAAATATAATGTAAATATATGAGTTCTAAAACTCTGATTATACCATAACAAATTTTTGAGAATTGTGATTCATTTCTAGTTGAAATAAATCCCATTTAACTTGTTATTTAGTGTTAAGTGTAATTTTATGCTGATTCTTTCTATATTGGTCATTTGTGTATGCTATTATGTATGTAGAATAAATTTCTGATAAAGAAAATATTTGGATTAATATTCTGACTAAAAATGTAAGGGGGGCTATGAGGATAGTTTGGAATTGCCAAGAACTTGTACCTTAGAACATGTAATGCCAATAATCAGAGATAGGGGGCACATTGACCAAATATATAGTCCAAATTCTGGCTGAAAGAAAAAAAAAACTTTTTTTTTTTTGAAGCAATTGGGGTAAAGTGACTTGCCCAGGGTCACATAGTTAGGAAGTGTTAAGTGTCTGAGACCAGACTTGAATTCAGGTCCTCCTGACTTTAGGACTGGTACTCTATCCACTGTGCCACCTAGCTGCCCCAAAAATTGTTTTTAAAGGCAGGAAATCCAAACTTATAGCAGATCCCATAAAGATCTTTTGTAAGCAAAGAGGTAAGATAAATGCAAGTGAATAAGGCTGACATTACTGTTTTTGTACAACATGTGTTGGAATTGAAATGTCAGTAATTCAGTCAACATTTATTTTGATCCTATATTATGTGTCAGACACTATGGGTTCAAAGGGAAGGGAAAATAAAATCGTCCTCCTCATGGGGCATTCATTCTAAGAAATGTGAATTGTTTTCACACCAATAGACTAATTTGACTTAGCTAAAAGTATAATACACTGAAACAATTAAATAAATGTTGTTTAAATACATTAATAAGTAAAATTTACCTTTGAGAGTAGAATTTAATGAGCTTAAATGTGTCTGGGCTATATCTTCAATATCTTTATTTGTATAAAAATTATTTTCCTGTTATAGCAACTTACTCTATCGATGCAATTCATTTGTATGTTATATTAACTAGTTGCCTAAAATATTAAAAGGTTAAATGACTTTCCTATAGTCTATAGTATGTGTAAGCCATGCTGCTGCCTCTCCTTTTAGCTTTTATTCGTATTGAAAAAGTGTAATTGCCAGGGAAATACCCCTCTTCCCCCCCCCCCACCCCCCAGACAATTGGGATTAAATGACTTGCCCCAGGGTCACACAGCAAGGAAATGTTAAGTGTCTGAGGGCAGATTTGAACTCAGGTCTTTCTCATTTCAGGGCTAGTAGTACTCTATCCACTATACCAACTAGCTGCCCCAACATTTTTATTTCAGATTGTCAAACTTTTTACCATTCGCATTAAAAAAAATTTCTATTTTTTAAAAACTACTACAGCTAGCAAGTGTTCCTTGATTTAGAATTTGATGTTCTAGAACCTCGCCTAGTAAATTAAACTAGTTTTTCATCCTAAGGACACTTGCCATTTTAAAATTGGTTTTATACTTTCCAATAATATGTAAATACACTTTTTTTTTTCTGTCATGGGCCTTTTAAATAACCTTTCATTATCAATTACATGAATATTCATGTTATATTACATGTTATAATAATAACTTGTTATTAATGAATATTACATATTTTTCTTTTATTTTCCATTTGAAATTTTTCTTTTAAACCAGCAGATCTTCTTTCTTAGTAGTAACCTTCTAATCTTTAAAATTGTTCACATCCAAAGTTATATATTGCTGCCTTATTCATCCACTTGGTATTAAATTTTATCCTATAATCAAAAGGTATCTACTTTTTGAATATTTTTATGAAGAAACCAATGCTAGTATTTAACATCATCACCCTCTAGAATATTTTAAAACTAAACAGTTAACAACTAAATTTTTTAAACTAAACAAAAACAAAATTTAAAAAGACAAATTTTTCTTTTTTGGTATTGATAGAATTGAACTTGAATCATAGGATTTTTAATCTGAAAGTGACTTAGAGGTTATCCAGTCCAACTCCATTATTTTTTAAAGATTAGGTAACTTGGAGAGGTTATTTAACTTTATCCAAGATCACAGAGATTTTAGATGCCAAAGCCAAGATTTGAACCAGGTGTTCTCATTGTAAATGGAGCATCCTTTGCACTATACCACATACCTCCCCAGTTGAAAAATGACTGAAAACATTTAGTTTGTATTCAGTGCCTTTTCTTTTCTGAGTTCTGCTTTTGAATGGGATAGGGATAGATACATAGAGCTAAATCTTCTTAAAGTGTGGAAATTTCCTTCAGACAAATAGGAAGAAATTATTTTGCCACTATCTTGCTTATTAGGATATACTTTTTTTTTTTTTGTTTGCTGAATAATGAAGCACTTTTGTGCTTTTTGTGTGTTTTGAGTTTTGCATCTTTGACCTTAAGATATAATTAAATTTAGTTAATTTTGGAGCACAAAATATGTTTTTTTAATATTGTCTAGAAATCTAAATCTAAATCATTTTAATTTCCATAGCAACAGTGAACTAGTATTCACAAGTTTATTTATTCTTTGTTATTGACTACTAGTAGAGCTAAATTTTATAATTCCGCTTTACTTTGAAATGGTGACATCCATACATAACCATTCTGCTGTATGGAAATTAAGCTCAGTTTTCTTGAGGAGAAATCAGCTAGCAGTATAATTTTCTATTTTTACTATATTTTCACATAAATTCTTTGATTTTTGAGCTACAGGCAAATGAAGACACATAAGTGCTTTTATATTTTGCTATATTATATTTGATTAAAATACATGAAATTATTTTAAAATCAATAAAATGCCAAATTAATGCCTCAAAATAATTTTCACATGTCATTCATTATCAAAGTAATGCCTCCTTAATGATAAAGCAGGATGGTTCATTGGGATAACTTTTAAAACATCTTTTATATATTGACTTCATGTTTGAGTTCTCATATATATGTCTTTTGTCCTTTGAAATTATACTCAACTTTGAATTTACCTTTGCATATAAAAATTTAACAAAAATCTTTTCCATTCTTTATTTAAAAATTAATTCCTTTTTATACCTGCCCAAAGTGAAGTTATTAAGCAGCATTTTCATCTAAATTGAAAATTCCAATTCTATTCCATTGCATTTTGATGAATTCTAATTCAAAGAGGAAAAAAGCATAAGATTAACAGTGACATGCCCATCATTGGCCTGTTTTTCTTAGCTTTGTGTCATGTGTCTCTTACTTAAACTGGATATAATGTGTAAGTTTTGATAATTCCACAAGAAAGAATTCACTTAGTTTGGCATTCTTAACCAAACAAGTTTTGTCTTTCTTCAGTATTGTTCATTCCCCGATATAAATAATAGTTTCTGAGTTTATATGCTCAGACCTTCTATTCAGATTCCTTGTCTTTTGGATTTTAAAGGTAAGTGGTCTTTACAGGATTTCCTATAAATTCCCTGAAATTCCCCAATATTTTGAATTTTCTTTTATTTTTCTCATTAGGATGCAGCATAAATGCCAAACAAGTTGAGGAACAATCTGCAACTACAAATGAAGAAGTGCTTTATCCTTTCTGTAGGGAACCAAGTTATTTTGAAATCCCTACAAAAGAATTCCAGCAGCCATCACAAATAACAGAGAGCACCATTCATGAAATTCCCACAAAAGACATACAAAGCTCCCATGCAGCAGGTGCAGGGCATGCTTCATTTACTATTGAATTTGATGATAATGCCCCAGGCAAAGTAACTATTAGAGACCATGTGACAAAATTTACTCCTGATCAGCGCCATAAGTCAAAGAAGTCCTCTCCTTCAGGAGCTCAAGATCTTCCTGGAATTCAAACTGGAATGATGGCACCAGAAAATAAAGTTGCTGACTGGCTGGCACAGAATAATCCTCCTCGAATGATTTGGGAAGGAACAGAGGAGGACTCTAAAAGTATTAAAAGTGATGTTCCAGTTTACTTGAAAAGGTTGAAAGGTAAAGTTAGTCCCCTCAGTTCTTATTTTGTGGTAAAGAAAATTAAATGATCTTGAAGTGAGCATAATATGTATTGTTGTGTGAATTATTATATGGTAGATAAAAGTTTTCTATTAATTCTGTTTAACATGAAAAGCAAGCAACAGTCATCATCCAACTTTACAATTGTTAATAGTAAATTGCCTTTATTTACTTTTTCCCTTCCCTTTCTGTTTTTTTTTGGGGGGAAAGGACAGAAAGGTAGGAAAGGTCTGGTTCTGTGATTTCAGTAGTATATACTGGGAAGAAAATTCCTTCCACTAAGATCAGTGACTGTTTAACAACTTAAAATATTAGGGAATTGTTGGAGGAGGATGAAAAGTTAAATTATTTGTTCAACATGGTTAAATATCATTAACTATCAGAAGTGAGATTTGTACGCAGATCTCAACACTTTGAGATCATACTGCCTATTTTCTTGTGAAAACCAAGTTGCCGATGTCAGTTGACTTGTATATTATTCAACATACTTATTTTATTTCTCATCAGAATTAAAGTATTAAAGTAAAGTATTAAAGAATTAAAGTAAAAAAATGATGGAAGTGAAGGATTTAAGCAGAATTAAGGGGTGGTACTATAATACTTTTATTAAAATTCCTATATATCTAGGCTTTGGATGAGATTTTAAATCATTTAGATATAGTATAAGAATTACATATTTATAAAAATGACTACTATTTAGTATATTCAAATGGATATTAATTATTAAAAATCAGAATTATATATGGAAATATAGATACTATCTTTACCTAATTTTTTTATAAAATATATTTTATATGAATGCAGATTCACATATTTAGATGTTTGCTTGTGAGATGCTTCTCATGTTTTATAAATGTAATACTAGTGAAAGGTAGGTAGATTTTACAATAGAAATACAGGCATAGTTCAACCAAATTATCCAATTGATTATTTCTTGGTTTGCTACTTAAATGTTTACAAAGTAAAATCTAATTGGGATTAACTGGAGAGTTTTACTACGATGATTTTTATTTCTAAAACCATCTTTAAGTATCATGAATTTTATTGGAAAATAAATAGTATTAGTCTTACAATATATTGTATTTATCTTGCTATATTTCAGAGTATTTATAATGTATTATAATTTTACTTTCACTATTAGGTGAGATTAACCAGGACACAAAATATTGTCCATTGGAGTTCTGCCAGTTTGATGGAAGAATAGGAGGCTGTCATGTCGCCTTTTTCTACTGGCCCCACATAAGACTGGTTCACTTCCAAGTCAATTCAGCAAGCATTTATTAAGCATCTTTTATTTTCAAGGCACTGTGCTGAGCACTGAGGGTAAAAAGAAAGGCAAAATAAATATTTGTCAAGTACCTACTATGTGCTAGAAGAGATACAACATTTAGAGAAGAATTGGTCACTAACCTCATCTAGGAATGAGGACATGATACAATTTAGTATTATAAATTAGTAGATACTAATTTAGTACTTGATAAGTACATAAAAGAGGATCACAGAAAATGTTATATGAGGTCAGAGTAGGAGAAAGATCATAAATATATGACTGTCATATATTTGTGTATTACCATGAGATAATTTGATTCCTTTTAAAATTATTTTAAGTCTTCGGTGACATGACCATTGGTATTTCAACTACTGAAATAAAGTTCATAATCATAACTGATCCAAGAAAAGACTAATTGTGTTAGCGGCTAGTTTATACTATGATATCATAGTATGTATATATTTTATAGGATTTTTCATCAAAGTATATTTTTAAAAGTTTTAGCTTCAAAGAATAGGCTTTAGTTATCTAAAAAATCATTATAGGTTTGGCAAAGTGAGATTATTATATATGTATAAATGATACAAAATAGCAGTATTATCAGGTTATCATCTCTGTTGCTTTTACCAAGTTTTTAAATTGTTCCTTATTAGATCTGCAGTTTAAAACTTATAATTATTAAATTATATCATTAACCAGCATAAAACCACTGTCAAAACTTAAATAAAAGAGCTAAGTAATTACTGATGAGTTTAACAAATGTTTGAAAATGTTATAATTGACAGTTTAGTTTTATTTTTGTACCACGCTGACTTGATATCTTTTACTATCACAATCTTAAGAGATGGGTATACTTCTGCTTTCTAGCTAATATCAAGGTTATAAGTTATCTTGAAGAAAAAAAGACTAGAAAGGAAAATTAGGATTGTTTTAAAAAATCCTTTATTACTTTATTACTTCTGTTGTTGACAGCTAAGTTCAAGAAAAACCTGTGAAAGTAATCCCCATTTGACTTGGGAATACATACTTTTTTTCCTAAGCTCAAAATAGTTTCCCCCAAAAGATAAAACAAAACAGTTTTATTGTTATTAAACTCATGTAATATAAGTGCTTAATGATGAGTTATTTTTTAAAAAACTTATTTAGGGGGTTTTCTTTTGGATATAAATCAATATATAACAACTCTATTTAAAAATATTTGGAGATGAAACCTCAATCATTAAAATTAGTTTTCTTCTAATTTTAAATTACAATTAGGAAATTTTGTTGGGGGTGATTCTTAACACCCACTGAATTGAATAAAGCCAGAAAGTCAGACATCTGAATCGATACCTATCATAGTAGGGGATAACAAAAGGAAGGACCATTGATAAAGTTGGGTTTTTTTTTTAATTATTTATAAAAAGAATGTTGTGTACTGCACATTGAATTTATATTTTAGTAACATTTTGGTGACCAGAAAACCCATTAAGTTAGTGCATTATCTGGACAGTTAAGTTTTTAGTTTTTCTAAAAGAAAAGTAAATATTTCTATTAATTGGTATTGAGATGAAACTTTCTTTTTTGAAAATTTTTATGTAGTGTTTTGTATTCAAAAGAAATTATAAATATTGTAGTTGTTGCTTATAAGACTGATGGAGATACCCAAATAATTGAGGAAGAATTAAGATTTGGTGAAGGTAAACACTAGACTTGGGAGTAGAAGACCTAATTTCTAGGCCTCTAGGAAAGCTCTATCACCCAGTTTCCATATATTTAGATGAAGTAGGTGAACTAAATAATAACCCACATTTTCATAATACATTATGACTATAGATAAGGGAATTGAAATGATCTGCCCAAAGTTGTGGCAAAAACTTAGATCTGAGCCCATATCCCACTGACTGCATTCTAGGGCCTTTTCTGCCACAATCCACAAAATTTCAATTCTGTACAATGCCTTTAGAACAAAGATTATCTTTTTACAACTGTCAATTTGAAAAAAAACAGAAAAAATTAGAATTTCACTATTTCGAGTTATTATTTTCAGTTCTAAAGATGTAGACTACTTTTAAAACATAACTAAATACAAACAACCTGTGATATCAGTTATAAAGTTTCATGTTCGTTCTATAATTGTTGCTGGTTAATTTTGATTTCTGTTTTTTATTCAGCAGTTAGGAAGATTGGTATGGGCTTCATGTAGAATTCATTGTTTCAATTCAGTTTTAAAGAAAACCAAGAATTTTAAGATGTAGAGGTGAGAAGGGACTGCGTCCCTGTCATTGGAGAGTATATATTTGTTGCCTTCAAAAAGCACATAGATGATAGATGGAAGCACCATTTTTGAAGAACCATAAAACGATCAGTTTGGCTAGACCATAATGTGCATGAAAAGAAGTATGATGTAGTAGTAATATAAAGAGTGGCTGGGATTTTGTGAAGGGCTCTTAATGCAAAGCAAATTATCATAGATAAAATAAGGAGCCATAATTTTCAGAGAGAGAGGGGCGAGGGGAGGAGGGAAGGAAAGAAGGAAGGAAGTATGATAGAAAGGATGATTTGGAAGGAAAGATAATTATTTTGGTTTTGAATATATTGAGTTACTGATATGGAACTTAAGCTCAGGAAAGAGACTGAGACTGGGCATTTAGATCTAAGAGATATCAACATAAAGGGGATTATTAAACTTGGGGTAGCTAATGAAATCTTCAAGAGATAGTATCAGGAGAAGAGTGACTAGGAAAGAGGCTGGGGATACACCCACAGTTACAGTCCTGGGTGTAGATGGTGTTTTGGTAAAATAGTCCAAGGACAAGCACATGAAAATAGAGACTGTCCACAAGGATAGTGTGGTAACTAATGGCTAGTATTGCAGAGAGAAAAAGAAAGATGAAGACTGAGAAAATACCATTAAATTTGTCAATTAAATATATTTTTGAGAGAGCAGTTCCAGTTGAGTGATGGAAGTCATAATCCTAATTTCAAGGGGCTGAAAAATGGGTGAGAAGATAGGAAGAGAAGACAACTATATATAGCTTTCTAGGATTTTAGTGAGAAAAGGAAAAGTGATAAAGGATGGTAGCTCAAAGGATTAGTAGAGTCTAGTGAAGGGTGTTTTATTAAAATTATGAAATGCTTGTACTTGTTTGTAGGTAACAGGAAAGGAGATAGTAGATTGAGATTAAAAATGATGGAAGATGATCACCATGTGGACAGATCTGCTAGAGTAGATGTAAGGGAATGGGTTCAGACAAGGACTTACCCTGGAAGAGAATAAGGGACACACAATGGAGACTAGAGTAAAACAAAAGAGAAGAGGAATTGATATCAAGGGATTGTGAGAGCATGGTCTTTCCTTGAGTCTTCTCTTTGCCATCTACCCCAATTCCTTTAGTTATCATATTTTATGATCTTGAGAGTTTTTGATTCTCTTCTCTTTGATACTCTTTTCTCTATAGGTTTTTGTGGCACTGCTCTTAATCTGATCATCTTCCTGCCCATTTTTTGACTTCTCCAATCCTATGGCTCGTCATCTAAGTTACACCCACTAATTATGGATGGCCCCCAAGAGTCTGTCCATGAAGCTTTTTTCCCCTCTATACTATCTCATGTGGTGATTTCATCAGTTTCTATGGATCCATTAATTATCCGTGCAGTTGAGTATCTCATCAATTTCTACTGTCCTAATATCTCATCTCCAGCAACCTGTTGGGCAACTTGAACTGTTGTCCTATAGACATCTTAAACTCACCCCATCCTGATATTTTTACACACACACACACACACACACACCCTTTCCTTTTCCTCATTTCAACTTTCAGAGACATCACCATCAAAGTTATTTAGGCTGTGTCAGTCTTTGATTCCTTATATTTCATCCACATATCCATATCCCATGAGTTTCTATCTTCAAACATTTCTTATAGATGACTTTTCTTTCCACTCTTGTGCCATTGTGCAGACTCTGATCATCTTGCTTAGGAATTATCACAGCATTCTGGTCAGTTTCTGTGAATTAAAGTTTTTTCTGCTCCATTCTCTCTTCACTCAGTTGCCAAAGTATTCTTCCTAATGTTTAGGCCATGACTATGTCTTCTCCTAATCAGTAAGCTCCTTTTTTTTTCTATTGCCTCCAAGATTAAGCAGGAAAAACTAAGATTAGTTTTGACCTATTAATGCTCTCTATAATTTAGCCCCTTCTTACCTTTCCAGTCTTTTTCCTCTTTATTGTCCTCCACTAGAATTCAGTGATTCCTCACTTGTCATTCCTCATCTTTCTGTTCTGTTCTTCATTTCTTAAATATCCTTCCTCCTTCTACCGCTTAGATTCTCTGACTTCAAAATCTCATCATCTATATATGAGGTTTTTGTCAGTCTTCCCCAGTTTTGTTGGCACTCCACTTCCCACTTAAAATGGAGTGTCCATAATTGATCTTTATAGATGTGGTTTTGCTCTGGTTAATATTCCCTAATCTTGCACAGTATATTTCTTTAATGTGACCCAAGATAATGCTACAAATTAGTTTCCAAACTTTTTGGAAGAATAAAAGTAACCAAGAGTGTTAAATGTTTAACAACTGACTTTTCAGGGAGAAGGATGTACACACAAATATACTTTTAAGTTTAATCTGCATTAGTAATATTTTTTCCATCATTTCCTGAAGTCTGTAGTCATTTAACCAAACAATAAAACAAGACTTGATTTATACTGTTTACTAGTTTGCTGATTTCTGAGATGTAAATACCTTGAAAATTTAGCAGTTCTTTGGAATGGTAGCACAGTACTAAAAATAAATGTTTAATTCCTTTTAATTGAAATTCTGCCCTTTCATGTTGTAATTTATCATTACTTGCTATAATTTATAAAGACAAATGATAATGTTAATAGCTATCATGTTTATAGTATGTTTTCAAGTCCTATTACTTATATTATCATTTTATCCTCATAACAATTCTGTAAAGTGGTTGCTAATTAATATCTGCATTTTATAGGTGAAGAAAATGTAATAGAAAGATTATGATTTGTTGAGTGTCATTTGGATTTGGAGAGTGGATTTGAATTTAAATCTTTCAGACTTTCAATCTTAACACTCTTCTATGTTACCTAATTTTCTTGTCTTCATAAAAAGTACTTTGATATCTATTATATATGGCTCTAGATAATACCATAAAAGTTTCCTATGTTTATTGTTCAGTAGAGTAAGTTTACACTAAAGTTATAATGTTTAACTTTAGCTTTAGCAAGTTAATTAAAGTCAAATTTAAAAAAATCAACATTGGAGTCCTATTACTCAAAGTATGAAAGCATTTATCATTTTTGTGTGATTAAATAATTTTTCCTTTTAGTTCTTCTTAGAATTATTTGATTATTTAAATAGACTCAATATATAAATAAAGGTGTTTTTTTATTATAGTTTTAAATACAAAACAGTATAGATGATATGGTATTATGGATTATTTTTTATTTTTTAACAAATTATGATTAAGAATTTATAGTGTTGAAATTTAGGTGAAAATAAATAATTGTATTGATGTATTTTTTGATGGGTTTGTAAAGTATATTATTGTTTGGCTAACAGGAACTAGAATATTTTAAGTATTAAATTTGATGCAAGTATGCAGAACCTTTTATTGAAGGGAACATAGAAATCTTGAATAAAATCAAAGCAAAAAAACAAGACTTCTCTGTTTTTTGTTTATGGTATATGTGTGATTTTTTTCCCCCATCTTAGCATCATGATATGTTTTTCTTTGTGTCAGTAGGAAATAAACATGATGATGGCACACAGAGCGATTCAGAAAATGCTGGAGCACACAGGCATTGTAGTAAGCGAGCAGTTCTTGAGGAACATTTAAGGCGTCACCACACAGAACAGAAAAAACTACATCAGAAGGCCCAGTCCACAGAAAAACATCAAGAACAAGTTGTTGTAAGTCAAACTGCTTTTATGATTGAATTCTTTGAAGACAATCCCAGAAAAAGACGATCATATTCCTTTACTCAGAGTGCAGGAGCCTTGTGTCAGGAAACTCCTTATTCAACACCACATGCAAAACTTGAGAAAGCAAAACCTACATCAGCAGATGCCAAAGTAGTTTCTTTTTCTTTACAGACTAGCTCTGCGCGACACAGAGCAGGGCATGGTGTTCTACATGGAAAACTATTAAAACAGAAATCAGAAGAGCCATCAATGTCAATACCTTTCCTACAAACGTCATTGTTAAGAAGTTCAGGCAGCCTTGGGCATAGACCAAGCCAAGAGATAGATAAAAAATTAAAAATTCAGCCTGCTTCTGCTGCTTCTGAAAGGGACAATGATGATGATCAAAGTGACAAGGGCACCTATACCATTGAACTGGAAAATCCCAACAGTGAAG
This sequence comes from Sarcophilus harrisii, assembly GCF_902635505.1. Taxonomy (NCBI): domain Eukaryota; kingdom Metazoa; phylum Chordata; class Mammalia; order Dasyuromorphia; family Dasyuridae; genus Sarcophilus; species Sarcophilus harrisii. The sequence goes on along the minus strand of NC_045429.1, from coordinate 380,621,600 downwards.
AAGTAGAAGCTCGGAAAATGATTGACAAGGTATGCAACTGAAAACAGAGAAATGAATTTTATTTTTAAATTACTGATTTTGGAATTACGTTAAATTAAAACAGAGAATATACAGTATTGGTGCTTTTTTGTCCTGGCAAACTTATATAAAACTTGACAATGATTCTAGAATGAATATGATTTAGTTATACCTGTGGAATTCTAGTGACCTGAGTTTTCATATATAAAATTATTTTGGGAGGGGTTTAAAATATTGGAACCTGTAACTTAACAGTGTTGTAAATTGTGCTATTAGCTCCCATGGCAAATACTAATTTTTTGTAAATACTGAAAACTCAGCCAATGGTTTTTAAATATAAATTTATGCTTCTTATTTTCATTTCAATAATAGTTATGAATATTTTGTTTTGAACAATTTTTCTATGTTTTATTTTATTACTTTCCACATACTGTTGCTTTATGAGTTGAAAAAAATTAGTGAGAGGGGCAGCTAGGTGGTGCAGTACATAGAGCACCGGTCCTGAAGTCAGGAGGACCTGAATTCACATGTGGCCTTAGACGTTTAACATTTCCTAGCTATGTGACCCTGGGCAAAAAAAAAAAAAAAAATTAAAAAAAAAATATATATATGTTAGTGAGAATAATAATAGTAATAACAAAGCCTATAGCATTTCTGTAACACATTAAAATTATATTATCTCATTTGATCCTTATAATCCTGGGAAATCTTTTTTTTTTATTATTATTATACTGATTTTAAGGTTAAAAGATTTGTTTAGGGTAATATAACTAGTAGGTTTATTGAGGCAGAATTTAAAGTTCTTGACTAAAAAGCCAGTACTATATGCGCTGTGCCACCTGCTACTTTTTTTAGCTATTTTTTTTCTTTAGCCCTCTAAATACTACTGTAAAGGATACAGAGTTATTCATCTACTTCTTAGAATTGCTTTTAAATGTTACTGATCTAGCCCAATTATTTCCCTTTTCTATGTTCATTTCAAGTTTAAAGAGAATGTAAGTCTTATTGCTGTACTAGGAGGTTAATTTTAATACTAGATCATCTCTAGCTATTGATTTCATTATAAAAGAAATGTAAAGACATCAGTGTTATCATGGGAATTGTTCATAGGACTGGAAAATGAATCATGGCATTCTGAGTTCTTTAAGGGGCAAATTATTATTTTTCTTCCCAATTTATTTTAAGAAAATCCCTACTTTCTCTTTATTTTTAAATCTAAATATTTTTAAAATTAAATTTTGACTATAATATAAAAGAGCATGGAATAGAATTTAAAAATCAATAATTAAGGCTTTGTAAGACACTTAGATGATACACTATACATTCTTATACTTCTTAAAAGATTAAATTTCAATGTAGATGTTTTCTGCAAGCTATAATGAATTAACTAAATTAATTAAGCTTTCTTCTTTAAAGACAAATAACTATTTTTAATACTTTATACTGGCCTATTTTTATAACTTTGAAACTATCTTACCATTTTTGCTTCAAAGGTTTTAATTTTGCTTTTTCACACTCAAATTTTGTTGTCATTTTTCTTCCTGCCAAAATAATTACTGTTTTCCACCTGACCTAAATAATTTATATGTTCCTGCACTTTATTATAAACATAATTTATATGTTCCTACACAAAGCCAACAAAGTAGAGTTTTCAAGCTATGATGATACAAATGAGTCAGATGTGATTGATTTTTAAAAGTGTAAAAATGATACAGAGCTGTGAATCAAGTAGGGATCTATCTTATAGACCACTTTTGAAAAAATCATATACCAAATAGTTTGCCACATAAAGAAATAGTATAATTTATTCGTAGTGTAAAAGTAAAACTTGTGGGAAACGGTGAAGTTGGTAATTTTATCACATATTTAAGGTTATTAAAACTTAAAAAACAAATACACAGATGTCCAAATAATTGCCTCTATATTCTTTCAAGCTTTTCTATAGGAAGGATGAAAAATGTAATAATTCATGCTTTAACATTTTAAATCATATTTTTTTTGTTGTTGTTTATTAATGTGACTCCTTAACCAAAACATACTTTTAAATTCAACTTTTTTTTTTCTTTTTTATCCTAAATCTTGTTGAAAAGTAAAATCATAGGCAGGGAGAAGGACTAATATAAATGCCATCACTGGGCTGCTCAAAATAACAGTTTGTTCACATTCCTTTATCTTTTCAGGATTTTAGTTTTTCAAGATCTAGATCATGTAAAATTCTATGTTCTGTGGCTCTTTAGGTGCTCTGTGAACTACAACTCTGCCACTTGCTTCTTTGGGACCTTGGATAAATCATTTTTCTGTTCTTCATTTTTATCATCTTTTGGAGTAAGAAACTTAAAAGTGCATATATATAATGGGCAAGTCCATTTTACACTTGAACTTCAGTTTATCTCTAAAACAGGAGTGAACAAGATCATCTCTAAGATCAATTTCCACATTCAGTGGGTCTCAGAATATAGTAATTCATGAATCATTTCTATCTTAAAATGAAACCAGAGTGATAAAACTAGATACATCTGCTCCCCTTATCTCCTCTTGCACAACTAACTCCTTCATTCATGTTCTTGCCATCTTTTGCTGGTTTTTATTGAACTGGGTTTCTTTTTGTTTTCTGTCTCCTACATTTTTTTCCATTCTCAATCTCCTGCCCAGTGATTTCCTTTGGCTCAATTCTAACCGTATTAGTCCTCTACTCAGTAAAATTCCTTTTGTTCCCTATTGCCTGTGGGATAAAATTGAAATTCTCCTGTTGAGTTTTTAAAGACCTTGATATATTGTCTTCTAGCTTCATTCCATGTAATTTCTTTCCCCTCACTCTATGTGGTCCAGCCAAACTGACCTTCTATTTCTTACATGTAGTTCTCTTGTCTCCTTGTTTCTAAACCTTTAAGATTAGTTTATTTCACATGCCTTGAATGCATCTCAGCCCTTCTCTGCTTCAAAAGGTCTTTTACTTCTTTCAAGGACCAACACAAACTTTGCCTGATCTCCCCAAATGCTAATGACCTCCCTCCCTAATATTCTGAGTTAGAGCTCTTTGTCGAAGAAATCCACTTCCATCAGAATACATCCTCATACAGTATCGTTGTTGAGGTATATAATGATCTCCTAGTTCTGCTTATTTCACTTAGCATCAGTTCATGTAAATCTCTCCAAGCCTCTCTGTATTCATCCTGCTCGTCATTTCTTACAGAACAGTAATATTCCATAACATTCATATACCACAATTTACCCAACCATTCTCCAATTGATGGGCATCCATTCATTTCCCAAGAAATCCCATCTTTCTGAAACTGACATCCTTTGGTCCTAGATTATCCTTCTCAGACATTTTTCACTGGCTAAGATAGTCATAGGTTTTTGCTTTCTTAGCCTCCTAATACTACTTTCTCTTTAATGATATATCCCTCCTTGATTTTTCTTCAATAATATCTTCTCTTATCCTGGGCTTTCCTCAACACAAGTGTCAGAAATAACAGTTGTTTAAGGTTATAGAGTAGAATTCAGATTGAGTTTAAAGTACACCATGGGTAGAAATGTAGTACAGAGTTGTCATTCTTAAATGCTGATGCATAGGCTAACCTGTAGAAATTTTTTGCCAGTATCAAAACTCAAGGAGCTAAAATCCTTGTTTTTTAAAACTTATGGACTTAATTGGCTCTTTTTTTTTTTTTTTTTTTGTCCCAAGTGATTATTCTTTCTCTTCCCATCCCTACTCTATCCCCCAAGTAGATGGGAACCTATGTCTTAGTCTTACAAGGACTGAACAATTTGAGTTGTATTTATTTATTGTTTGTTTATTTTTTCATTTTTGCCCTAATCTTGAAAAAAATAAAGAAAACTCAGCATGTTAAGATCACATAGTTATTAGGATACTTTTAAGTATTAATCTCACGTGAGATTCTGATCCGATAACCAAGGAATAATCATATTACTGGAAGATTTAGATCATATAAATTATGATACTCCAATTATAAATAAAACCAGAAGAAAAAAATAAGTCTCAGCCAAAAAAGAATGACTTAGAAGCTTCTTCTTGGAAATTCATAAAAAGAGTTAGTGGAAAAACTAGTCACCCAATTTTTGTTGCCGTACTGTCCTATTCTGAATTCCTCTATAAATGGACTTTGTTTATGACTTCTTTCTCCAAGCTAGGTGATCTGGGATCATCTTCCAAAGCTCATTTCCTTACAGGGAATGTTTAAGGGCTACCATTTAAATTTTATATCATCATAAGAAGCATAAACAACATGGCAGTAATCCTACCCAGAAGTTCATTTAATAGCCACCTTTGACAAATGCAAAATGTTCCTGAATTTCACTTTCAGCAATAGCTCCTACTAATGCTAAATGCTAAAAAAACTCTAGGAAAGTGATCGCTCACCATCTGGGTCTTCCAAAATCAGACCAGGCTATTGGTAGACTTTTTCCTTTGGAAAGTCAAGTCATCTATTCATGATAACTTTGTTGAAGTCACTGGATCACTCAGGAAATTTCCAAATTGATTACCACAGATTACCAGCTCAATAGGCCATAGGAAAGCAACATGTTGGTGAACCTGGTAAAGCCAAGCCTAGGCTTTCTGCTTTAGCAACAATCCCCTGCCTACTGTTTTCTTACTTAATAAGTACACTAGATGCCTGCACTCATTTCTTCCTTCCTTGTTCCTTCTTTCTACTCTTCCCCTTTCCTTTTCTTTTTATCTTCTCACTTAATGCCTCAGATTAGACAGGCTACTTAAATGTATAAATAATTGTATTTTAGATTTTTAAAAAAGGAAAGAAACCGAAAGTAAAACTCTAGGGGAAAAATAAAAACTCAAAACCAAAACCAAACTTATTTATTTTTAATTATGCTAGTTACCTATGTAGGTAACTCTTTAGCAACCTTAGAAACCTTGTTTACTTTGTACTCAGGGAAACTGTATGTACTTTTAAAAAAGTTAGTGGAGTTAACTTTTATCATGTATCCAAAGTGGAGCAGTAACACTGTTTTGCAGGACATTTGCTGTGATTATTTTGTAATGCTGCAGTTATGGGAAGCATTAACAACAAAAAGAACTGTAAAACTATAAAAACTGTAAAAATCACCGTAAAACTAATTGTTTTTAACCTACCAACATCTGCTGAAAATGAACCGATAAAGTAATTCTACAACTAATTTAACAAGCCCTTCTAAGTTAAGTGAACTTATGTTTTAATATTTGGTGATACTCAGTAGAAAATTAGACAGAGAAACAAAAACATTTTGACAATCAGGGTTGAGAAGTAAGGAATAACTTCTAATCTATACAGAAACTTCACACCTGTACATGATGAATTCTTTCCTCAAGAAATGAGGCAGTTGGCACCAGAAGGACAAGTGCCAAATACCATTACCACACAATGAAAATGATTATGTAGCAGATCAGGAGCAAGTGATTACCTAGCAGGAAAACTAATTAGGGAAAAATATGTTTGATAGTGCCCCATGTATAATTGTGATTATATTAGAGATTACATATTAGAGTGATAAAACCACCATATTACTGTTTATTCCTACTTCACCTTGAGCATGAAGAAAGATTATAAGGAAGTCAGTAGAAACACAACAAAGGCTTTCTGGAGCTGATCAGGGGTTCTGGAAAAGTCAGCTAAAGATATTTTTCTCATTAGCTCCACCAACTTAAGCTGTATAGGACTTTTTGTGGGCATCATGAAAAAGATTCTAGAGTCATATTCAGTATGATAGTATGCTTGTACTGGGAGAGGCATGTGGAAACCAAGACAACTACTGATTCATGGTCCCATTTTATGCTTATTCCACTCATACCCTTTTAGAAGGTTGGGCAAAATCACAGATACTGTTTTAAATTGTTATTCCAGCTCTCACTTTTTTTTTTTTTTTTTTTTTGACATACAGTGTTAATAGATAGAGAACTGGGCCCAGACCTGAATAAGATTAGGATTATGAACTAGATTGCTTTTCAAAAATTGTATTGTTTGTTTAACAGTTTCAGACTTCTCTGTTGAAAAAGTCCCTTTTCAAAAAATAGCAATATTTTTCCAATGTTACTGTTTGGTTATAAATCATAGAATTCCTTGGTCTTTTAAGTAATTAAAGTTGTAGTCAACCAAAGAACAAGAAAAAATTCATGAGTTGGAGTCGGCAATAAAATGTTATCCACAGTGAATTATGTAGGACAAAGGGTATAAAGAGACATGTATAACAAAAAAAGACATGGGATAATCATGAAGCAAGAGTAAAGGCTAACCAGGGCAGCAGATAATAGTATTCCAACAGTATGAAGAGATCTAAAAGAAATTCCCCCAAAAGACTGGATAAATTCCCTTATGAAGCATGTTTTTGTTTGTTTGGCTTTTTTTTAGCTGAAAGGCAATTGGGTTTAAGCGACTTGCTCAGGGACACACAACTAGTGAGCATTAAGTGTCTGAGGCTGGATTTGAATTCAAGTCTTCCTAATTCTCCATTAAGGTTATTTGGCTGCCTCTTAATGGAGTATTTAAGAAATGCCTAGGTAAGATGTTTCCCTTTAGATGTTTCTGAAAGAACCAGCCTGGCTATAATGTTATGATACATTTTGCTCATTCAAATGGAAGTATAAGGCTTAATTTGAGGCTTTTGTTGGCTGGAATATTCAGAGTGATGGCAAAGGATACATAAAATCTTGGTCATCCTTGGTGTTATGGTGGTCTGAATTAAATGCATGAGGAGGGCAGTGTCTACTAAAGAGAATTCCCTTGGACAGGGTCCATTGACTGAGTTCTCTGCCTTTCTTTCTATTGAATCATAGACTTGCTGGGTTCTCCTTCTCTCCTACATAATAAGGTAATTTACTCTCTTATGGTAGTCTAATCTTTATATAGAAATTAGAGACAAATCCTATTTCCAATCTTAACTCATGTATGATATCAGAAGTGGGAGAACCGGTCAGGGACAACAAAACATATTACTTAGTATCTGAAGTGATAAGGAACAAATAGTTTTCAGTAGATCTCCACAAGAAACTTGCATGATTGGTTAGCAAAGAAAGTATGACTTTAACAAGAATATTTAATACTGAAGAGATCATGGAAGAAAGTAGAAAAATTCAATTTAATAAACACCTGTTACTGTACTAGACAATGGGAAGACAAAGTAAAGTGAAACAATACCTGCCCTCAACAACTCATATCGTACTTGGAGTACAGAAGTAAATATGCAGAGACCTAGTATGCACATGTGCAGAATTAGTGTGCTGGATAGTGGGGCTTTGGACGTGGACTCATGAAAAGCCTTAGTTCAAATCCCACCTCACTAGCTTCAAAAGCATGGGAAAATCACTTAATCTTTCTGTACCTTTCTTAGCATCAAGGTTCTTCATCTGTACACTGAAGGAATTTGGAATTTATGACCTCCAAAAGCCCTACCAGCTTTACAGTTGTGATCCTAATTTTGGATGGGAGTATAATATGTTCTGGGAAAATTAAGAAATAGAAAAGACCTCAGAAATGAAGTGTTACACATTTCATATAAGATGTGGGATAGCATTAGCTAGAATATTTAAAGAAGAAGAAAGATTTAATGGTTGTTGATGAATCAAGGTAACTTACTTGGTATCTTTAAATCAGAGGTTCTTAAAAGACTGTGAATAGATTTTAGGGGTCCATGATTGTAGATGAGAAAAAATTGCTTATTTTCAATAACCTGTAACTGAAATTTATCTTTACCTTCCATTATTATTTTAAAAAAAAACATTCTGAGAAAGGTTCAGAAAGTTTCACCAGACTGCCAAAAGAGTTCCAGTATTGCCCCCCAAAAGTTAATAACCCCTATCTTAAGTGGTTTTTTGAAGATTACAAATAAGATCCAAATAAGCCTCTGGGGTGTTATAAAAAGCACTACTTTTTTATTCAGGTTTTCCAAAATGAAATTTCCCTGATGTAGACCTGACTGTCTCTTTTCGCTATTATGCTTACCAGTGAGAAGTATGGCAAGGACATACTGCATGTCTGCCAGCTGGCCCCATTCTTTGGCCATCTAACCTCTTGTGACAAAGTTTCTCTATAGAAGGTGAAAGTACTTCAGATGCTCCTGCATTGCCCAGTGGTCAGTTCTCCTATAATAACTAAAATAGGATTTTTTAGAAAACAGGTCTTTTTTCTTTTGGGTGAGTGAAAGAAGAGGAAGTACAAATAAGAGAAATATTGTTCCTTTCCTTGAAAAGCTTAAAATTTAATGGGAAAAGACAACATACAAAAGCAAGCTGACAAGAAGGTGGGAGTATTTTTTAGTATATTTTTGAGTTTTATTGAAATGTTATATGAACCAGAAATTAAAATATAATTATATCAAGTAATAAATTGTCACAGCTTTGACATTGAAACCATACAAATTTTGGAAGGCAGATTTCAAAAATGTACTCATATAGACTTGTTCCTAGATGCTACCCTATTGCTGTAAAGACATTTTCAAGTGTTCAGATTTCCCATGAGCATGTGTACTGATTTCTCTCATTATAATTTAGAAAGTCTATAATGTTGTTACTTTTACTGTTTGTTGAACAATTGCATTTTGAAGTTACACTTTGGGAAAACATATTGTCTCTCTTATTCATCTTATGCATACAGGAGACCTTATTGTACAGCTATGTTTTGTCATTTTTGTAAAATAATTTAAACCCCTCCTGTAAAAACATGGGTGAACATTTCAGATTTTATTTTTAGACTCAGGGGAGGTTGGTGCTTTCTGAATCTTTTCAAATAAGAGAATCTCTTAATTTGCTAAAAAGTGAAGTTTTTGAAGTACTATTCTTACTTGCCACATACTATTAATGTTAGGTTTTGTCACATTCAACAAAATATAACAACTAAAAAGAAGGTTTTTCCTGCTAAAACTACAAGGTGAACAGTGTTAGACTTATTTTCACAAGTATCAACAAAAATTTCATTTCCAGTAAGCTTTGTTCACTTAGTGAGAGGTATCATGTCAATAAGTTTCTCTTTCTATATCTCAACATGAACGTGGTATAGAAGAAATAGCCCTTAATATTCAGAAAAACTGAAAGCTGAATTCTGTTAACAGATTTGCATTACATAAGTCACTTAAACTCGGTGAGTACAGGAATTGTTGTTGGTCTCTGTTTCTCCTATTGTAAAATTAAAATATTTGACTATATTAATCTCAAATACTTTATCAGCTCTAAAATTCTATTATTTGAAGTATTCACTGAAGGCCTCTTACTTATATAAGTGTAATGAATACTAATTAGCTTAATCCATTTGTCTATGATCCCAATTCTATAAGCATCAATTGAAAAGCCTCAGAATTGGAAAAGAATTCAGAGACCATCTAGTTCAACTTGTCTCTGAAAAAGAATCTACTAATAATGTACCAGAAAGTGGTTATTCATATTTTATTTGAAAGCATCTCTTTAGTATTAACCCATGACCTCCTTGACTGGCCCATTATCTACTTATGTATGAAGCTTTTCTTCACCAGAAATATGAAAAAACACATGGCCAACCATAAATCCTTAAAACAATCTGCCAAGGACCATTCCTCATTATTCATTAGGTCCAGAGCTTTCACTAGTTTCAGATCTATCTTACTCTGCTATTGTATAGCCCAACCAAATTAGATTTTCAAAATTGAAAAAATATTAGCAAAGCAAAGCATCCTTGAAAAAAATCACATGTAAAACATATTCATTAAGCAATCATCTAGCTTTTCCTTGAAGTCCTCCATTGATGGGAATCCTACTACCTTTGGACTTCCAACTCTAATTTCCATTTAAAATACTAGCTACCATTTATATAATAAAGTTTGCTAAGTGCTGTATAAATATCTCATTTTAGTTTTACAACAACCTTTGGAGTTAAATTATTATTGGTAGGTGCTATTATTATCCCTATTTTACAGATGAGGAAACAGATCAAGTGATTTTTTTAGTGTCATACAGCTAAATATATCTCCTGCCTTCCAAAGCTCCCCTGCCAAGTATTTCTCTTTTCCATCTTTAACTTCCCTAGTTGCTGCATGAACTCAAAACCTTTCACAATCTTGATCATAAACTTCATCACTTCTGGACACCTTACAATTTATTTTTTATCCTATTTAACACAGTAGCACCCAGAAGTGAAAACATTCCAGATGTGGCCCATTTGAGATTGAGCTATGCTCCTC